>NC_141144.1:75656394-75965283 GCF_053477565.2 Lygodium microphyllum
TTTTGCAGCCATACTACCTCACATGTTGCAACAGTAGCACCTCTATACTCAGCCTCTGTACTCGACAAAGCAACTGTAGATTGCTTTTTGCTGCTCCAAGCAACTACTGCACTACCAAGAGAGAACATGTATCCGCTGGTAGATCTTCTATCAGACATACTACCAGCCCAATCTGCATCTGTGTATCCAAACACCTGTACATCTGTGCCTGCCTCATAGAAAAGTCCATAATGTAATGTGGACTTCACATATCTCAATATGCGTCTGACTGCATCCAAATGTGGCTTTCTAGGTACTTGCATAAACTGACTCACAAGACCAACAACGTAGCTCAAGTTTGGCCTTGTAATGGTCATGTAGATCAAAATCCCCACTATCCTCCTGAACATAGTAGGGTCTTCTATCTCATCCCCAACATCAGCACTCAACTTTACATTCTGCTCCAATGGGACTGAAAGTGGTTTGCATGCTGTCATACCATACTTGGACAACATATCCAAGCCATACTGTCTTTGGGACAGCCATATACCATCATCACATCTAATCACCTCAATGCCAAGGAAGTATCTTAGCTCACCTAAATCCTTCATCTCAAACTTCTTCTTCAAAGAATCCTTGACTTCAGCAATCCCACTATCACTATCACCTGTAATAATCAAGTCATCCACATAGATGACTATGATGACCAAACCTGCATCTCCCTTTCTCACATAAAGTGAGTGATCAGCATCAGAAACATAAAAGCCAATATTGACAAGATACTCTCTGATCTTGTCAGACCATGCTCTAGGTGCTTGCTCGAGCCCATAGAGCACCTTCTTCAACCTGCACACATACGTGGGATACTCTAAATCTTCATAACCTGCTGGCTGATCCATATACACTTCTTCCTGCAAGTCACCATGCAAGAAGGCATTCTTCACATCCATTTGCTGCAACCTCCAACCTTTGGCTGCTGCCAAAGCAATCACACATCTGGCAGTTGCCATCCTAGCAATTGGACTGAAGGTTTTATCATAATCTATGCCATATGTCTGGGCATAGCCTTTTGCAACCAGCCTAGCTTTGTACCTGCTAATAGAACCATCTGCATTGTGCTTAATCTTATAAACCCATTTACATCCAATGGCTTTCTTGCCCTTCGGCAATGATACTAAATCCCAAGTCTTATTGGCCTTTAATGCAGCCATCTCCTTATCCATTGCTGCATCCCAATGAGCATGACCAACAGCCTCCTCAAAACATGTGGGCTCAACATCCTCAACTAGTTTCACCATATAAGCTTAATGGTGAGTTGCATAACCTTCAAAATCAAATCTTTTAGCAAGGTATCTGACCCTGCTAGATCTGCGTGTCACTGGATCACTCAATGGAGTATTTACATTAACGCGTGCTCTCTACACACCTGGAGTCCTCACTGAAGGAATGCCAAGCTCATCATCCAAGCTCTCTGAGCCACTGGAATCTCCATCAAGAACTGCATCAATGCCTTCTGACACTTTATTCTTTCCTTTGTCTTTACCTGTAGTGCTACTAGATGCACCTGAAGATGTAGAGGTACTCCTTAGTCTCCCAGACCAAGGACTACTAGATGATGTCTCTGGTCCACTAAGAGTCCGTGATTCTTGCTTTTCAGCCTACACATGAGTGTCATGATCATCATCATCATCCAATGCATCACCACTAGATGCATACCAAACTGCTCATTTCATCAAAGATGACATCCCTGCTGACTCTGAACTTACATGTGGCAGGGTTATAACAGCGATACCTTTCTGCTCTAAAGAGTATCCAGACACACTTTTCAGCCTTTGGATCCAGTTTCTTTCGCAACTCATCTGGCACATGAACATACGCAATGCAGCCAAACACTTTCAAGTGTGAAACATCAAGCTTCTTACCTGTAAAACATTCTTCGGGGGTCATACCTGAACTGCAGCAATGGGAGTTCTGTTCATAATATAAACAGCAGTATGAACAGCCTCAGACAAAAAATGCTTAGGCATATTCTTTTCAGCCATCAAGGCACGTGCAACTTCTGCAATATGCCTGTTTTTCCTTTCTGCAACCCCATTTTGCTGTGGGGTATACCTGCATGTGAACTGTCTCTTTATCCCATGAGACCTCAGAAAATCACTGAACTCATTTGAGAGGTACTCTCCCCCTCCATCTGACCTCAAGCACTTTACTTTCAAGCCTATTTCTCTTTCAACTGCAGCCTTGAAGGTTCTAAAGTGCTCAAATGCTTCACTCTTTTCCTTCATAAAATATACCCACAGCTTTCTAGAATAATCATCAATGAATGTGACAAAGTATGAACTGCCTCCAAGAGATACATTTTGTGTAGGCCCCCAAATGTTCGTATGCACAACGTCAAGTATATTTCTGCTTACATCTCTATCATGTGAAAAGGGTTGTCTTGCCTGCTTACCAAACTGACATGCTTCGCATACCTTATGAATTTTTGCAACTTTAAATGTAGGCAAACCTGTAACCAACCCTTTGGACTGCATTAATTTCAGCCTTTGTACATTTGCATGTCCAATGCGTTTGTGCCAAATTTCAATGTCTGCAACAACATCTTTTCCTTTGGCATACATAGCAGCATTCATAGTAGGAATTCCAGCATCCAGAGTAAACATACGTCCAACTCTACTTCCCTTTGCTACCAACCTGCACTTGTCATTGAAGTCTTCTACAAAGCAGCCCTTTGCATTAAATCTGACTTGCAGCCCTTGCTCTACCAATTGACACCAAGTTCTTTGTAATAGATGGCACATGTAATACATCTGAAAGACTCTTTGTCTTACCATCATGCAAGGACAAGGGAACTTTTCCAATGTGTGAAATTGGGTGGCATGAGTCATCACCCGTCTGCACATAACCTGCATTCTGCAAATCCTGCAACTCTCTAAACCATTATGCATGGCTGGATGCACCTGAATCAACATACCAAACATCTTCATGTGTTCCCTTTCCTATAACAGCATTCAGCATATGCTGCATAACGAACAAACGTTCATTTTTATCTTCATTTTGTCGTGAAGAGGATGCATAGTTTCCTTGCTGCAACTTACCACTGCAGATATCATCTTTCTTAGCATAACATTGGGCTGCAATATGACCTATTTTGCCACAGTAGTGGCACACAATACCAGAGTTGTTAGAACCTCTATTCTGACATCCACCTCTTCCTCTAAAGCTCCCCCTGCCTCTAAAGTTACCACGACCTCCTGAAACCTGCATATCGCCAAATTGCTGATTCAATCTGTTTTGCTGGTTGTCACTACCACATCCTGTACCACGGCCTCTTGAAGAGAACCTGTCACGTCCCCTTCTTGAACTGGAGTAGAAAGCCTGGACCTGTTCACCACTTCTTTCAGATGTCTCACTGTGCATGTTGATTTCTTTAGTGATCATTAGAGAGACCAACTCATCGAAATCTGGGAATGGCTTTCTAACATATACGGAAGTTACAAAAGACTTCCAAGCCTTTTCATTGTTAAGTCCACCCAAGGTTGACGACACCAAATCATCATCATCGGGCATTGCATCAATCGCTGCCAATGCCTCTGCAATGCTCCTTATCTTCAATGCATACTCATTGATAGACATCTTCCCTTTCTTCAATGTATTCAACTCTTGCTTGAGTTGAATCTTTCGTGCCTTTGTATTTACAGAAAACATACTTTCAAGTATGGTCCAAGCTGCATATGCATTCTCTGCATTTCTAATGTGTCCCAGCATATTATTGTCAATTACTACAGACAACCAATACATGACCTTCTTGTCTTTTGCATTCCATTCCTTTTGTGCCTTTGTCTCTTCTGCAGTTGGAGGATCACTCACCTCCGGCTCCTTTTCTTCACTTGAAACAAACTCGTAGAGGCCTTTTCCAATAAGGAAGTTTGTGACACGAAACTTCCATGATGGGTAGTTGTTCTTGTCGAGCTTCTCAATGATGGGGCTTCCACTGTTCTCTGCCATTATCACAAAATTAATACCAATAGCAAGCAAATCTTCTGCAACCCTCGACCTGTAGTGCACATCAATACATCAGACAACCTTTTTTAGTGTCTGCTCAACAATACATGCAATCTGCAACCTATTTGCAGATAAACCTTGTCTTTACTCACTGGTAAACACCTTTGAACTTACAGATTTGAAATCTGTAACCTGCGCACCCACGTTCGGTCAATACAATCGAAGTCACAGTGTACCCTGAAACTGCTGTCCGCAACCTTGCGGCTCTAAAACGGGCCCTGAAACGGCCTCAGATGCCCAAAAAAACTGCGGGAAAGCCCTAAAGGGTTAATCTGCAGAATACATAGCGCTCTTTGCACACACCAAATCTCACTGCAATCTGAGATTTTTGCTTTGCCCTGCTTCTAGTGCCTCCACATGCACTATCCAAGAGGAGTGGAAGAATGGGAGAGATTCTTACCCGTGGCTTGCTTGCTCGAACCTTGCTTCTTCTCCTTCACTTCAGCCTTCAAAATCAGCCTCTCTCAGTGGTGTGGCTCTGATACCATGTCAAGAATCGCGTGGTGGGGGGAGTTGCTCAAGATGCTGCGCTGAACACACACAGAATGCACAAGGAGAAGCTCACTCAAGAGACAAGAAGAGAGATGGAGGCCAAAACGTTTTCTTGCTGGTTTCTTCTTCTTCTTCCACACACTTTACAATGTACACAAAGTATAGATAAGATGCAACATAAAGGAAAGTGGCCTACTAAGTCAAATAATGCATAACCGACTACACTAGTCGACTGGCGCTATAACTATGCCAGCTGTAAATAGGTGTAACAACCTGAATATAATAAGTAATAAGTCAGTGGCCATGTGTGAGTCATAATGACCACCGACGTGCTAAGTGTAGACGTGTGGACCCATCTAACTAGGCGGTCCATCATCAATGTCCGCATGTGTTGAGCTTGTCATCTCAACAAGATATTGCAAGGCTTGATGGTCAACAAAGAAGACAAAGGGAGTGGCCAACAGGTAATGCCTAAATTTATTTATCGCAAATACCATGGCCAACCCCTCCCTTTCTGTCATGGAATAGTTCATCTCGGTCTCTGTGAGCTGCCTGCTGGCAAAACTCACCGGGTAATCTAAGTTATGTTCACAAGGCTGGCATAGCACGGCTCCAATAGCGAACTTAGAGGCGTCTATGTGTACATGAAACGTTATATTCCAATCTGGGGCTCGTAAGATTGGTGCAGTAGTAAGAGCCTTTTTCAACTCCTCATATGCGCGCTGGCATTCCTCAGTCTACTCGAACACTATCAACAGCTTGTACAATGGTCTAGCAATTAGTGCTAATTTAGTACAAAGCGTCGATAATATCCAGTGTGTCCTAAGAAGCACTGAAATCCCTTGTAGTTATTGGGTGGCGGTAAGTCAACAATGACTCTGACTTTAGAAAAGTCAGTGGCAATGCCGTTCCTTGACACTACGTGCCCTAAGATGCATCCATGTTTCACCCAGAACTGGCACTTTAAGGGGTTCAAGGAGAGGTGGTACAACCTACACCTTTCAAAGACAGCTCTCAATTTCTCTAAGTGTTCAGCCCAACTAGAGTGTACACATAAGTCATCTACAAACACTTCCAGTTCGCGCCTAAGCATGCCCTTAAAGATAGTGCACATTAGGTGTTGAAAAGTCGCAGGTGCGTTCATCAGCCCAAAAGGCGTGACAATGTAGATGAATACACCCCATTCCGTGGCAAAGGCAGTCTTGTGCCTGTCGTCGGGGTGCACTTGCACTTGATTATAGCCCGAGAAACCATCCAGTAAATTATAGGCTTCTTTACCTGCTACCCTCTCAAGCATGTGCTCGGTGTAAGGTAAAGGATAGTTATCCCTCTTTGTAGTGGCATTCACTTTCTTGTAGTTCATGCACACTCGGATTTTTCCATTTTTCTTCATGACAATCACGATAGGTGATACCCAGTCTGTGTGCTTGATCTCATATATGAATCCTGCCCTCATGAGTTTATCAATCTCCTCTTTTACTGCATGGGCGTGTTTGGGATTCATGGGGTAAGGTCGTTGTTTCGTTGGCACTGCATCAGGGACCATTGGGATATTATGAGTCACAACCCTAGGGTCGGCTCCCTTAAGTTCATCCAATGTCCAGGCAAATACGTTAATGTACTCTTGCAAGAGTGCAACAAGTTTGGTCTCCTCATCCTTCGTCAAGTCATCTGCAATGAATACAGGTCTTGGCTTTTCACCTTCCCCAGTCAAGTTAACTTCCTTGACTTTGGCGGGTCCCTCGATCTGTTCACTAGTTTGGCCTTGTCTTTTTGCACCTAACAGAATCACCACTCTGTCACCCTTTTTAAATTTTGTAAACCGTTTGGGTAGATCCTGCGGTTTCTTTTTCGTTTCTGCTTCTGAGTCCTTTGCTTGCCTCCTGGCCTCCTCCTTTAGTCTCCTATGCCTTAGGTGGACTAGCAAGTCTCCCTTGGTGCGTTTGACTTTAGAAGGTTGTGGTATCTCGGGATCACTCTCAGTGCTGACTTCCGACTCTGAGTTAAACTCACATCCCTCACTTGAGGAAGGTGTTTCCCCAGGGGGTTGTAGTTTAGTAGGTGCATCCGTCTTGAGCACTGGGATTGCCCATGGTCGTGCCACTCCGGCTTGCTCGTAATCCACGGCTTCTATGTGTTCTAGCCAGGATCTGTCACACTCCATTCACATGAATCCTTTTTTGTTCTGACTGGTCCTTTCTCTCCTAGGCCTCAAGTCTGCCCTGATTTGTTCTATCGCTTTTCCTTCCGTGTGGTACTCTATTGTATCTATCTCTTCTTCACTCTCCTCTCTCGTAGAGCGACAATCCTCATACTCCTCATCATCAGAGTCCTATCCTTCTGACTGCTCATCATCACCTAAGCTTTCCTCTCCAGTCTCCTTGTCATCAGTAACTAAAGCCCAGTTATATAACAAATTCAGGTCATGGACGTTGGTCCATTTCCATTCTGGCTTAGCTAATAGATCACGTAGACGTTTTAAGTTAGAAGCCAAGTTGCCTTTCAGTTTATTGGTCAGATACTCTACGATTTCCTGAAGCTCTAGTTTGTTGTTGGGGATATGGAATGAGGCTGGTTTGCCTGGGTTGAGTGAGCTTCCTGCCATCATGCAGAGTGGCACAATTGGCTCCTCAATTGGCATGGTTGCGGCTTTAGCAGCCTGCCGATAGAGTTCTTCCTCATCAGAGAATGGTAGGTCAATGGTTGCCAAAACGTGCATCCAATCCCTCTCATCCTTAGGGCAAGGAATATATTTAGTGAGTGATCCATAGGGTTTGGTCGTTTGAGTATCGCCTTTCTCAACAGGGGTCGTCTTCCAAGTGTCCATCTCTACCCTTACTGCACTAGTTCTGTTTCCTAGGAAAATCAAACCATTTCCCCAGTCCTCGATGACACACGCATTCCTCATCCAAGGTCGGCCTAATAGTATGTCGTAATCCACTCCCTTCATGACAATGAAGTTTACGGAAAACTGCACACCGGCAATCTTTACTGGCCAATTCTTCAAGACACCGAATGATCTTACCTTCATTCCATTTGCTAACGTGATGTTAAACCTGGCAGTCTCTACAGGGGGGTTTCCCCATGCCTCTAAAACTGCATGGCTTAGTACACTAACACCTGTGCCTGTGTCTACAATTCCTTTTTGCGTCATATCTCCTAAGGCTAGGATGGGTAAAACTACATGCATTTTAGTGCCTTCCCAAAAAGCATTGATGTGCAAAGACTTAGGAGTTGAGTGTAGAGTTAGACTTGGGATCTATGTAACCGCATCATGATCTTGCGGATCAGCACCCGCAAGTCCTGTGTGTCCCTCCATCAAGTTTTTTAACTCCTGCCATAAGGAATGATTTTGCCTAAGTAGGTCTTCCAAGCTTAGAGTTACTGGAGTAGACAACAAGGTTGTGAGGAGGCTACTGGGCTCTTGTCTTCCCTTGAGGCTAGCATTTCTAGGCCATGTGTTCTGTCTGCCCTGTCAAGTTTCCCCTTGGCCTTGTTGCTGAGTTGCCCCTAGTGGTGCAGGTATGCTCGCAGCTTATGGTTTTGAAGGTGAGACTGGTGTGCTCGTGCTAGAGAAATCGTCAATAGGATCTTCTAATATGGGTTCAGCATCCTTGAGGTGCTTTTGGGCGTCCTTGACCCACTCCTTGACCTTAGTTATAGCCTCAAGCTACAGTTTGGGATGGGGATATTCCCCTACCTTGGCACTCCCTAGTTCGGCTGTCTTAGGAGCTGAGGTCTCCGCCTGTGCGTCTGTGACCCTCTTTCCCATTACTAACGTAGTTTCTTCCTCGGTTTTAAGAGTTATCTTTGCATCAGTTCTCTTTTTCCATCTCCTCCGACTTTTCTTTCCTATTGAGGTTGCGTCAAGGTTACTTGGCCCTGGTAAAGAGATGCCTGCCTGTTTTGTTTGAGCTCGTGTCATAACATGTAGTGGGATGGGTGTATCCTCACTATCAAAGGTTTCCACTCCAAAAAGCCCCAAAGGCACCGATGGCATGTTGGCAGAGCTGGTTGATGGCTTCTGCCTAGGACAGTCAGGAAACAGATGTGTGATTCCACACTTTGTGCATCGGAGATCCGCTTTGTCCTTGTTAGCTTGTTCTCGTTCTAGGCAGCCTGATGAAATGTGGCCTGGCTGGCCGCAATTCCAGCATGTGACTAGATCTTGGCTTGGCCCTCCAAAGCCTCTGCCTCTTCCTCTTCCTAAAGCCATCACCGACACCGGCCGATAGTCCATCAGGACTGGGTTGCCCTCCTTGTCATAGGATATGTACGGGTTGACATATGTTTCTTCCTCATTAGGCTCCTCCACAAAGTGAACAAGAGCATCGCTAGATGGGTGGGTTACAAAAGGCCCTGGTGGTCTGGGTATACCAGTTGGGTTCATCTCCAGGCTAGGTATGGTAGGTCTTGAGTCAGTCGGTGCTGGGAGAGCTAACTAGGCTCCCCTCCCAAAGAAATTGGGAGGCCTATTACCTAAGTATGGAGGGTTGTACTGATGCGCGTATGGGAATCTCCTCGGCATTCTGCAATGCACTGCGTCATGCCCGAATCTACCACAATTTGAGCACGGCCGAGATCTAGGATCTTGGCACTCAACTGGGAGGTGATTGCCGCTGCAGTATATACATTGTACATGCGATCTCATAGGCTTCCTTACCAGCTCTTGAAACCGTACAATCTCCATTCTCATTTCTGCCATCCCCTGGTCGTGGTCTACACTCTTTCCCTTATCCTGCACACTAGCAGTTGCTTTTTCCCCCGAAGTAGTTGATCTCTTAGGGTCCCTTTGGCTTGCACTCTCTCGGTTGGTAGTCCTCATACTGCATTCCCTGAGTTGATCATCTACGCGTATTGCCTCCTCGAAAACTCTAGCTAGCACGTCTCGTTGCAAGATGGAGTTACTAGCCAAAGCCTTGTAGAGCTCCTCACTCCAAATCCTGTTCATGAACACTGTAGACACTGTCCTCTCGGTAGGTCGCTCATTGGCAGGGATTCTCTTGTAGAGGCTACGCACCTGAGTGACGTAATCCCTAACGTCTTCCTTCTCCCTTTGACTCATATTCATCAACCTAACGATGAGGTTATCCGAATACCCTGCCTCCGAAAACCTCTTGATGAAGAGGCCCTTAAGGCGAACAAAGTTCGTACATTCTACGTCATCTAGACTAGAATACCAGGTCCTCCCCTTATCGCCTAAGCACAGGCCGAAAGCTTGAGCTTGCTGTGCAGGGTTAGTAAGACCGTTTGCCTCACATACTTGCTCGAACTGGTCCGTGAAGTTGTACAGGTCACTGCTAGGTTCGTATCTAGCTAGTTGTTTTGCTACGATGGGGATTCTAGCCTGCCCTTTAGCCCCTTGCGTGACTCCCAATCCCGATAGTAGCGCAGTGGCTAGGGCAGTAGCGCTCTGTTCAATGGACATATTGTCCAAGAGTCACTTTGCTACCAGTTCGCTCAATGTCATGTCAGCCTCTGCTGCCCATTCCCTCTCTACATTCGGTCCAAATTTGGCCGCTCCAGCTAGGTCTGGCACTCATCTAGCCTCGTACATATCTACGTCTTGCTGTAGCCTTCTAGACCTTTGCTCATGATTGTAGGCAATTATGCCTTCTAGCGCTCTCTTGATTGCTCTTCTCTCTTCTTCCAGGTTTGCTACCACTTCCTCTACAAGTCTGCCCTGGATCACGGTCCTAGTGAGTAGATTGTAGTTGTGGACCAGTTCTTGGACTAAGATTGGAAATTCTCCTAAGTCTAATTGGTCCTCTCCTCGTTCGCCTCTTGATCTCGACATTGTTTCTGCTTCCAGCTCCATGAGGTTGTCAATAAATCCAAGTAGCTCCGGTAGCTTCCAATCATCTATATTGTTGCTTTCCGTGTCTTCGTGTCTTCTCCAGGTTCTACTAGTAGTCCTACTAGTGGGCTCCTTAATGTTATTAGATACCTTGATGTGTTCCTTGTTATTTGAAAGCAGTTGCAATCCTTATTCACACGTTATGCTTAGTGCTTTCGTGGTGCTTGGTGCGAAAATAGGCTTTTCTCTTTTCTTGCAGTGCAAACTTAGTGGAACACAAGAGTGAAGTGCTGATGCAGAAAGCGTTTAATGCGAACTCCACTCTGTTCTCTCCACATTCTTAGCCTGATCTAAGTTCTAAGCTCTGTTCCCGGCTATTCTATGGTCTTTCTGAAGGCACGTTTTCTATTCTGCTCTAAGTTCGATTGGTCTCTGAGGTTCTAATGGTCAAACTGGGTCTTGGGGGTATTCAGGGTTGTGTCCTGGGGGTCAAGTCTATGGCAGGGTCAACTAAAGATCCTTACTTTTCCTTCTGGCAGGATGGTCCGATTTCCAGATTCGGACTGTCTGATTTTGGGAATCGGACAGGGCTGGTCCGACTCTAGTAATCGGACTGTCCGATTCTAGGAATTGGACAAGGCTGGTCCGCGACTCTAGTAATCGGACTGTCTGATTCTGGGAATCGGACAGGGCTGATCTGACTCTAGTAGTCGGACGGTCCGATTCTTGCAGTTGGACAGGGTGGTCTGAGTCCAGTAGGATAGGTCGGGTCCAATTCCTAAAGTCTGATGGTCCGACTATGATGGGCGGTTCAAGTGCCACGTGGTATGTCCGATCGGACTGTCCAATCCAGTAGTGGGGTACAATTCTAAAATTGTTTGGTCCGATCCGAATGTTGGATGGTCCGACTAGCACGCAGTTCGACTCCCTCAGTCAGACGGTCTGATTCTTGGAATTGGACGGTCTGACTCTAGGACTCGGGTGGTCCGATTCTGGGAATCGGACCACTGAGACATGGTCCGATTGCGTCTGGCGGCTGGTGCGATTTTGACGCATTTCGATCCCACTTGATGCCTGCTACACACAATCACAAGAGACTTTCGAGATATGATTAGGGCACTACTAAGAAGCACCAGACTCACTTGGAGTAGCACAAATCGATGGCACCCAGAATCATGATAGTGCTCCCTCTTCCTAGCAATCAGAAGCTCTCTCTCTCTCTCTCTCACAAAGCTAACCAGTGAAATGAGGTTTGCCCTGCCTCCCAAGCCTCTTAAGGTCCTTTCCTAGCACTGCAAAACCTTAAAGCCAGTTCCCTTTTCCCTGTTTTACCCAGAAATTTGAATTTGGTCCCCTGTTTCCCTGTTTCTAGCAGCAGCCAAAACCTTCTGTTTTCTCTTTTCTTAACCTAATCTAACCTTAATCTAGTGCAGCCAAAATGCAAAGCAGAGATGCAGAATGGTAGTCCTACACTAATGCTTCCAACAAACCAAAACACTTACTTGTTTCACAGATTAAAACCTCCTAAATCTCCTAGCTATCTCGAGCACCGGTTCGGGCTGCAAATCGTACTTCTATGCTCGATTTGATGTGTGCGGTGCTCAAGGCTCGATTCCGTTTGTCCCGGCAACTGAACCAAAATGAAGGGGAGCTACAAGCTCTACCTCGAGACCTACAGACCACTTATTGCTCAAGTGTTTCGAACCGAGTGGCCATGGCTACCTCTCACATAGTCGATGCGCAGTGCCTATCTTACGGGTGTAGTGAGCTTACCTTGATGCTCGATCGAGTACCCTCCTCTTTCTTACACACCGGTAGCTCCACGATCCTTGAGGCAAGCTCAAGCAACCTTAATCCCTCTCCCATGAGCTTCATCCTCCATAGCCACGCGCGAGACAAGAGAAGAGAAGAGGGGAGGGGAAGATGAAGAGAGAAGATAGAGAGCTTCTTCTCCAAGATCCCTCACTCTCACACAATCACTCCCTCACTTTCTCACATCTCTCAATCCTTCTCTCAAGCACAAGCAAGAAGGCAAGAAACAAGAGAAGAAGAAGAAGAAGCTTTGGCCACACACAAGAATGATCTTCTCATTCACTTTTTGAACTTTATATACATGCCCTACTTTTCATGGGTGGTCATCCCCTTTTTTACATGGCCGGCCATTAGCCTAGGCCCATTTCTCATTTCCCACCATTCTAATCTATCCTATTCCCAACTAATGCATACAATTTGCACAGGAGTGAGCCTGGCACTCTTTAACAAGGATTCGGGAGCACTTTCACACTTAATGGTGCGCTTTTTACTCTTTTACTTTCCTTGGGCGACTCTAAGACTTCCTATGGGTCGTGCCCATGCTTTTATTTTTTTCAGGGTCTGGTTACCGGTTAAGGTGCCTTTTTCTTCCTTTTGTCCTGCGCCTTTTGCTATTTCCTTTTTTCCATTTTCCGCTCCTCTGTGCTGCGGTAAACAAGGCCTCCTCCATCCCTTCAAAAATGGTAATTTTCAGTCTACAACAATTCTCTCCCTCCTCTTGGGCATTGAATGCATTAAATTTTTACTCTTCAACACTTCTATTCTCGTGAGGAATGATGTAGTATTCAGCAAGATAAAAAATCAGTCTTTCTCTCTTCTCTTTCTCTCTTGCCCATAAATGTGGTTCATATGGGCTGAGAGAATGAGGGAAAATGAATGCCGATTTGTGACGGAATGCGAGGGGTAAATTAGGAAAGCACCAAAGAAGTGTCAATGGCTGTAAACAAGCATCAGTAGTTTCTCGTTCTCGAATTACAAGATGCGTGTATGCGATTTTATGATTAAGTGGACTTCCTCTCGGTTTTATGATGCATATTGGTTTCCTATGGTTAAAATTCATTTCCAGTGTTTGAAAATGGTTCATTCTATTAGAAATATCAACATGAACAACAAATCTTAATCGTTTATATACTTTATTCAAAACACGAAAAAGTACAGTTTTATGCTAAATCATCAATTTTATGAGTTCCATCATGGCAAATTGTATGTTTTAGTGTGTATTTATTGCTTATATTATGAAGAAACATACATGGAAACACCTCTTAACCTACCCATCGCAAGCAAAACCCTAAACGATAGGAAGAGAGGGGATTTTATGTGCTAAAAATGGTTCAAAAAGTGATTTGATTGTTACACTTTTCATATAGGTTTCAATCTTATTTTAAGTATTAAGAAGAGGTACAATGGCGCTGAGTAATTCGTCACTACTAGCAGGTATAAGGCTAGTCTGGTTGCAAAAGGTTATGCTCAAACATATGGCATATATTATGAAGAGACATTTAGCCCAGTTGCTAGGATGGAAACTGTTAGATGTGTGATTGTTTTGGCAGCAACCAAAGGTTGGAATTTGTAGCAAATGGATACTAAGAATGCATTCTTTCATGGTGAATTGCAAGAAGAGGTGTATATGGAGCATCTAGTAGGTAATGAGAATTTAGAGCATCCCACATATGTGTGCAAGTTAAAAAAAGTACTCTATGGGTTGAAGCAAGCACTTAGAGCATGGTTTGATAAGATCAGAGAGTATCTTATCAATATTGGCTTCTATGTCTCTAATGGTGAGACCACTCACTTTATGTGAAAAAGGGAGAAGAAGTTTGAGATGAAGGATTTGGATGAGTTGAGGTACTTTCTTGGTATTGAGGTGATGAGATGTGATGATGGTATATGACTATCCCAAAGGCAGTATGGCTTGGATATGTTATCCAAGTATGGTATGACAACATGTAAGTCTCTTTCAATACCATTGGAGCAAATTGTGAAGCTGAGTGCTAATGTTAGGGATGAGGTAGAAGACCCTACTATGTTTAGGAGGATAGTAGGGAGTTTGATTTACATGGCTATCACAAGGCCAGATTTGAGCTATGCTATTGGCCTTATCGATCATTTGGATGCAGTTAGATGCATATTGAGATATGTGAAGTCCACTTTACATTATGGAAATTTTTATGAGGTAGGTAAGGATATACAAGTGTTTGGATACATAGATGTAGATTGTGCTGGTAACATATCGGCAAACAAAAGATCTACCAGTGGATTCATGTTTTCCCTTGGCTGTGCAACAGTTACATGAAGCAGCAAAAAGCAACCTACAATTGCTTTATCGAGTACAAAGACTGAGTATAGAGGTGTTGCTATGGTAGCATGTGAGGTGATATGATATAAAAGTTATTGGGTAATTTGGATGTATAGGGAGATGGTACAGTTTTCATTCATTGTGACAACATGAGCAGCATACAACTAGCTAGGAACCCAATGTTTCATGCTAGGACAAAACACATTGAGGTGCACTACCACTTTGTGAGAGAGAAGGTACTTGTAGAGATATTGACTTGGTATATGTTAGCACACAAGATCAGATTGTTGACATTTTCATAAAGGCATTGGGTGCAAAGAAGCTTCAAAAGTTTCGAAGCTTACTTGGAGATGCAGAGATATAGTTGAGCTTGAGGGGGAGTGTTGAGATGGCAAGCTCAACATGTGCGACATTGATGATGACCACCTAGTTAGATGGGTCCACACATCTACAGTTAGCATATCAGTGGTCATTATGATCCTCACATGGTCACTTGCTTATCACTTATTATATTTAGTTTGTTGCACTTACCTATAGTTGGCATAGTTATAGCACCAGTGGATTAGTATAGTCAGGTATACATTGTTTGACTTAGTGGGCCACTTTCCTTTATGTTATATCTTATCTATACTTTGTGTACATTGTATTGTCCATCTCTCTTTTTCTATTCTTGAGTGAGCTTCCTTTTCTATGTATGGTATGCGTTTGGCACAACTGCTCAAACAAGTCCCTCCATCATATGATTCTTGACAAGTGCAACCTCTATGCCTAGTTTTTGTGCACACTTTGGAGAAATAAAAGAATGATTGCTTCCACAATATTTTAATAACTTGAAGGGTTTACCTTGATGATTATCCAATGTTTGAATTACGAAGAATTGGTGATTTAGTGGCACAGCCTATCCCTCTTTCCATTCGTGCTTCCATTCTCGGCTCTTCTTGTTCTTCTCGTATAATAAGGGTCATTACATTCATCTTCCTCTTCCTATTAGACCTCTCTCTTGTCCACGAAATTGCTCTTGTTGAGAAGGTTGTTTTAGCTTGGGAAACTATCTTTTATAGTGGTATGGTTCATTACAATGGAAACATCCTTGAATGCCATTGAAAAAAACTAGTTTAATATATATTACTAAGGTTTCATGCAAACCTTCTTACATTTCAACGTATTATTTTAAGGATTTAGTGATATTGCACAAGTAGAAGAAAAGGAACATATTTTATTTAAGTTTTTCTTTCTAATATCCAAGAGGCATTACATCACGATAAGGATCCTATTATAAAGATTCACTCATGAAAGTCTGACGATACATCAATAGTATGGAAGAATGGAAGTTTGGTAAAACCTCTAGGAGCCTCTATTATGAAGGAAGGTTTGGATAACCTCATTTACAATAATTTTACAAGCAAGAGCGGCCTAGAATAGCAACTCTATCAACCAAGATCACTTTAATTGCTTTGTTATTAATATAAAAATTTAGAATAATCTACCATTCTCTTGTGAAAATAATAGGATTAACCCTAGATTCCTCAAAAATTTTTTTTTAATAACTTTTAGATTTTCCATTAATTTTATCCATTTAAGGTTGATTCAAAGGGAAGACAATCATCATTGATGAAGCAATACATAGCATTTTGCATCCAATGCTTTTCGTGATAGAATGGAGAAGGATCATAAAGTCAATCTACGATATGCATATATTGATCCCTCCATCCAAAATCTAGAAAGTGTATGGCCAAAGGAAACATAGATCAAAATAATATAGTATTCTAATTTTTTTTGTGGAAGCCTCTCCGATCAAGACTACCTTGCCATAGGAAAGATCTAACTAGTTGCTTCTGCCAAGGAGTAGTTTTATTTTTCAAATTATCATAATAAATTTTAGTTTGATATATAAAGCCAACTTTGGTAATTAGCCCATTAAATAGTGTTCTCTATGTAAGTTAAGCACAAACAAGAATATAAGGAAAAAATTCATTTAGAAAAATATTATTTATTCAAATTTATTGGTTTTATTCTTATTACAATAACTATTCTAGTCCATATCAAGACTCCACCTGAAGGGCAAAAAAAAACCACTAGGTTTGGCCTCACCTAGCATTGGGGCCTTTTGAGAGATCCTACCTAGCATTGGTCTACTTCATTTCCAATCTAACAAGAATGAAATGACACTTCTATTTCAAGCATCAAAGGATTGCCTTTTTTGAAAGACGCAAGTATAACTAAGTTGTCTCTTGGTTCAATTTCATGGTCTTTAATTGAGATTTATTTTTCTATCCAAGGATGAAATTCTAATTGAGATACTTTGCTAGACAATTTTCTAGCAAAGAGCCGGTGTTTTTTTGACACTTACTAGCTTAAGAGATCAATCTCTCCCTACTAGTTGATTTTATGAAATAATTTCTAACCAACATTTGTAGTTATCTTAACTTCGTTTGAGTTTTTATTGCATAAGGATTTCATTTTAAAAGATTGGAGTTAACTTTGATTTATGATGAATTTTCTTAATCAATTATTTCTTCATCACAATATAAACATTCAATCATTTAGAATTTCTAAGCATGGACTAGGTACCATCATGGGAGGGGTTATTCCTATTTCCCTCCTAAAAGCACCTATGCTTTTGTCCATCTACTTGACACACCCTATCCTTGGACTCAAGTAGTTGTGATCTATGTTATTATCATTATTCAACTATTTCTATTATTGATGTGTCAAAATAACTTTTTGGAAGTACAAGAGAGACACCTAGACTTGAGTTGGTGTGATAAGAAGATTGTTTGTATGTGCTATTTCTTGTCTAGCTTAGGTATTCCTTCATTTTGGGGCCAACTTGTGCACATAAATTCTTGTAGCACATTTCTAGTCTTATGTCTCCTTTAAACCTTTGTTAATTTTCTAAGGCTTGTGCATTCTCAAGTCAAGGCTTGTTGAGGTAGAAGGATAATCTCCAAGGGAGGTATAGAGTTTGATTGAGCAAGAAGAAAGTCTCAGCTTGTGAGAAGTGAGCTTAATAGTAAGATAAAAGGGGAGATGTGACAAATTGGAAGTTTTTGATGGATTCTTGGTTGGATGTAGGATGAAAAGTAGAAGACGCAACAAGTGTAAACACATTAATTGGGAAAAATAATGATAGGCAATGGAGAGGGGTTGATAGAGATAATTAGGAGTCACTACTATTGAATTAGAAATATGGATGGATAGAGAAGAGTGATTCATAGGACCAAGGAAAGGGGGTTGATAGAGATACTTAGGAGCTACTACTATTGAATAAGGAATATGGATGGAGAGAGGAAAGTGATTTGTAGGACCGAGTTGATTTGCAAGGAGGAGGATAGAATGAAGTGGCTTGATTCTCCAAGTCTTGGACATGGCTCTCTTCTTCTTTAATCTCTCCTTCTACTCTCTTAGTCTCCCTCTTTATCTCCCTTCTTGAATATGGATGGAGAGAGAATAATGATTTGTAGGACCAAGGAGAGAGGGTTGATAGAGATACTTTAGGAGTCACTACTATTGAGTTAGGAATATGGATGGAGAGAGGAGAGCGATTTTGTAATGTGCCCACTCAAGGTGCTTCCTCGTCGGCACGTTCTTAGTAGTCCGTCAAGAGATGTCTTAGAAAACACCGTCCGAGATTTGATGAAAACCCTTAGAGTTTGCTAACTAGGCTCACTTGAGTCTACTCCGCAGTGGAAGTTCTAGCTATTCCCACGAGGATCGACTTGAGTTTTGGTTCCTATTATGAGTTAAATCAACTACTAACGATTGATTAGTGTCAACAGTACGAGTTTCCACTCCTTATAGAATTGCATGACTGAAACATGTGGACTTGCATTAAAGCTAGGTTCAAAGAGAATGGGGGACAAAGGGGAGTATGGAACTTTGATCCCTTCTGCCCATGGCCCTAAAGTGATGCAAGTTAGGCTTTCTAATCTCTAATGGTATATCAAAAATGTAATTTTTATTCCTTTTTAGGAAAGCTCTCGGCTCAGAGTCCACCCAACTATAGGTCTGGATCTGTCTCAGTTATCCTCCCACTTCCCTTGAGAGAGTATTTTTAATTACCTAATTACCTACCACCTTAGATACAACATATAAAAATAGCTTCTTTGATTATCTCCTGATACAAATTTGTTACATGCCTTTATTTCATGACACAAAGATACAGTCTAGCAATCCCTTGTTAATAGTTCCTTTAAGAAAAATAACTTTTTACAATGTTTTCTGTTCTAGCTAAAAATGATGTCAACCCGAAGGTATTATTCTCTCCAAGTTAAGTTCCTAAATTAGTATTGGAATTTCCAAGATACTTTATGGAATTCGAAGGGTAGTTGGCAGTTTGTAACAGCCTAAGGAGTTTATGACCAGAGTCCCCTTGTATCATCACCTCTTCTTGTTGACTAGGGTTCCCTACGATAAGACCTTTCACACCATGATTGGTCTATACTCACTAACACAAAAACAAAAAAAGAAAACCCCTTGGAGTAGGTTTTATCCACGCTGGCCTTGGGGAGGTCTAGTCGGTGTTCTGTACTCACCAGATTACTGCCTCGGTTGGTGCTCTGTACCCGATTATCCATCTTTTAGCTTGATGATTTCAGGAAAGATTAGCACCTAACTTACAATCACAAACATCTTATTTTGAATGCATTATACATAAACCTTAAACAAATCTTTTCTTTCTTGAAATAATAATATCAAGGCAGTTAGCATAAGTGGAAATACCTTCCAATGTTCTTCTCGAAATTTCCCTCCCTCAAGATCCGCATTGAATCTAAACAAGAATTCTATTTTTGAGAACAACTCCCTTGATGGACTTTTCTCAATGGATTTTTGTGGGTTCTTGTGCGTATAATTCTGAGAGTTAGCATTCGTGTTTATCCATCAGAGGTTCTATTAGTTCAATACAAACCAAAATTCTTAAGTCTTTTTAGAAACAGAGTAATTTCCTTGTACTTCTTCTTGGTACATCTTGTACAAACCCAAATTATCCTTTGGAATTTGTGGTTAAAAATTTCTTAAAAGATTTTGTACATGAGATTTTAAAAAATCCCTATTTTATGAATGCAACTTTTTGTTGCCAACTCATAAAATGATGGCCTGCTAGCTGCCTTTAATATCAAAATATAGCACCTGGGGATTTATGACGAGTGCTTGGTTGATGGTATTCACAGCTTTGTTTGTAATCCCAATACTCATCATTCCGTTTGTAGTGGTCATATCCATAGCATTATTGGAAGCTCCTACCTCCGCGACCTTCATAAATTTCTTCTTCGGGGCCATGTTATTTAATCACAAGATTTTAGAGGGGATTTGGGCAAGAGAGCTTGGGGGTTATTGCAATTGGATTGATAGAGAATGGCGATCACTAGGATTTTAGAAAAATTGAGTAGAGTTTTGATTCCATAGGGAAGTGGGGGTAGAAGGGATAGGGGATTTGATTCCAAGAGCCAGTAGAGTATCCTCCTTGTCTTTGTGAGATGAGAATTCCCGTCCTTGTGCTCCTCTTGCCCCACCCCTTCTTGCTCTATACTCTTGAGAAGAGCCTCTCCTCTCTTGCTCAGGATACCCCCCAATGGCTCCTCATGCCCCATATTTATAGTTAAATTGAAGAAGAAGGGTTGTGGCCAAGAAGAGGAGCTCTTTGTGGAGGGTATCTTAGCAATCCAACAATCTAAAAGCTTTCAAGATGCAATCTGATGCTGGTAATTTGATCTTTGAGGTCCAGAGAGGCTGCCTAAAGATGCCATGACCTATTCGCCTGGCTCTTGGATGATCTTGATTTAATTTAAGCCTCTCAGAGAATTGAGAAGAGGGGGAGGTTATTGGAGTCTTCTGCTGACATTGAGGAGGAGAATTCAGGCTTTGTCTCATGATTTCAACATCTCCAATTTTAGGAGGAGAGAGATAAAAGATATGGCACTGTTTTTTGTTAAAAAAAAGGGGGGGGGACGGTGGCCTGTTCATTGTCGTCTTCTTCTTAAGATTATATTTTTCTTTAAAGTTTAATGCCTTTAAACTTTCCCTTACTTCCTAAGTTTTAAATGCATTTAGTTAGTTTTGACTTAAAGCCCATGACATCCGTTCATGTGGTGACTTTCGTGAAGGATGTCTACAGATCATATCAACCCTGGAAGCTGTTGGGTTACAAATTTTAGATTATTTTATTTGAGAATTCCTCTATTTAATGGTCTACAATTTTATAAATCTAGTTGTGAGAAGTCGAGATTGAAAATAAAGTTGGAATATCACATCTTCTTCCCCTTAGAGGAATCGAGATGTCCTCATCTTGAATGAAACTGGGGATATTGGTTACATAGATTTTTTTGTCAACTGAATTGGCATCCTCTTTAGGGTAGTATTTCCACTATACAAGATACTCTCTAAGGGTTTTACTTCTTAGAGTTTTCTCCCACATGTTGAGTATCTTTTTTGGTTGAAGTTTGAGGACTCCTTGACTTGGCATCACAATTTGTTGGTCGTTAAGTACTTGGCCTAGGTTAGGAACATATTTTCAATAGACTGACATGAAATACATTATGTACTTTCAAGTTATTAGGGAATTGGAGCTTGTAGGCATTTTGGTCCTAGACACTTTATCACCTTATATGGTCCACAATTACTAGGACTTAGCCTCTTGAATTTTCCCAAAGATAAGGAGGTTTTCTTTAGATGAACTTGTATGAAAACCATGTCACCTTCTTTGAAAATGTGTTCTTGTCTTTGTTGATCGGCATATGCCTTCTATCAATCCCTGGCAACTTGAATATCTTGCCTTATAGTCTTACTGATCCATTTCTTCCAGCATTTGCCTAGATGCTTCTACTCGTAGGGTTGGATTAGAAAAATTTAGTGTGGTGTAAGACAATCTTGCCCATATAGTGCTTGAAAAGGAGTCATTTGAATACTTTGATGGTATGATGCATTGTAGGTGAATAAAACTAAGGGTAGGTATTGGATCCACCATTTGGGTTCCCTATTACAATAAGCTCTCAGTATATCTTCAATAACTTGGTTGACCCACTCTATTTGACCATCGATTTGGGGATGATAGGCAGTACTGAAGCAAAGCTGGGATCCTAGAGCTTTGAACAAAGTCTTTTAAAAGTTTGATGTGAAGAGAGAATCATGGTCATTGCTGATGATTCTCTGGGATAATCCATGTAATATGAAAATTTCCTTAATGAAAAGCTTGGCAATATCGAAAGTCTTGTAATTGGTTTTACAAGAATAATGTGTGTAACTTTTGTTAGTATATCAATGACTACCATTATGGAACTATATCCTCCTTATACCGAGGGTAATCCAATAATGAAGTCCATGCTGATATACTCCCATTTCATTTGAGGGATGTCAAGTGGCTAGAGTTTTCCTGGCAACTTGACACGTTCAGTCTTAATGCATTGGCAGTTTAGGCATTCAGTGACATATTTGAGTACATCACCCTTAAGTCTTTCCTGATAGAAGCTGCTTTTGACTGCATTAAGAGTCTTAGCATAACTAAGATGACCTGAAAGTTGAGAATCGTGAGCTTTCTAGAGTATTTCCTTTTTGAGTTCCTGACTTGCAAGAATACATAGTCTTGTCTTAAAACAAGCTCCTCGTTTATGGAAAAATCTTGATACCTAGACTTGAGTTTTGGATTTGAATCCTTGACAGAAATCTCTCTTAACAATCTTTTATAGCTTAGATCCTTCACTGCCTCTTCTTTAGCCATTTCTATGAGAGGGTTATTAGGCATTGAAATCATTGTTGCAAGAGTTCCTACCCTAGAGGGTTCCTTTAGGATTAGAGCATTAAGAAATGATTTATAGTTTAGGGCATCTGCTATCACATTCTCCTTGCATGGTTTATATTTGATTTCAAAGTCAAATTTCCGCAAGGTTTCGATCCATCGATGTTGTCTCATATTGAGATTTAGTTGAGTAAAAATCCACTTTAGGCTTTTATGATTAGTGGACTAGAGAAAACCTATTACCAAGCAAGTAATGTCTCCATAATTTAAATGCATTAATTATAGCAAGTAATTCTAGATCATGTGTGGCATAGTTTCTTTCGTGGATCTTTAATTTTCTTGAAGCATAGGCTACTAGATGTCCTTTTGGGTTGCATAAGCATGCAACCCAAAGCAAGAGAGCTTGCATCAGTTATGACTTCCAATTCGTAAATATTTTTGGTTCATGGAGTAGATCAAGCAACTCGTCTATCCTGGGGATTGGATATTTCTGCTTATGTGATGATTTCATAATCTAGTTGGTCATTAGTATGAAGAATGGGATCTTGTTAAGGAAGGATAGTTTAACGAGCCTTTGAGTCCTTCATCCATTGAATTCACCTGAGGTTGATTTATGATATAGTTAGCTTCCATGAATCCATCTGTCCGATATTTCCATCTCGGATAGGAGAGGTGAAAACCATATACCCATTATGAGTTAGTCAAAAATTATTTTGCCATTTGAATGCTTGGTGAATATATACAAGGCTTGAAATGCAGGGAATTTCTTTTGACTTCATCACCTCTATTAGGGTCTAAAAAAATTCATCAAACGAATAATATCTTCCCACTATTCTTGATTATCAAGGAGACAAATGGGTAGACAAAAATAAAATTTTATGTCAATAGTAGGAAGGGAATACATTATTTGAGTAGTTTGGGAGCTCATATTATTCTTGAAAAAGGTTTTTCTACCATAATCTAAGCATGGCATTGTGATACATCTATTACATAGTAATTATGATTGTGGGAATGGATATCCAAAAATCTATATTTGAGGGGAAGATTAGGTAATCCATCTTTCTTGTAGTTGCGGCAATTGGAGCATCCTACAACCATGACTCAGTCAACTGGTATAACCTTTGTAACCTCCTCATATATGTACTGGTTTAATTTGACTTGTCGTCCTCTAGTGAACATGTTTGAGCTCACTCTGGCCTCATACAAGAGATAAATCTTGGCAACCTTAAGGGTTTCCATCCACCTTAGCCTCTTTAAATTGTTCTAGAGGTAAGCAAGATGGTTTGCGTCAATGTAATAATACCCTCCACTTAACATCCATCATCTTTTGTAATTCAAGGGCAAAGGATTGTATATCTGATCTAATATTCACATCATCTATTTTCTCTATCTGAAACTATAGGAGTGCATTGCTTATATAAATATAACTTGGAAAATCAAGATTTGTTTCTGAGGTGTATCTCTCTGCCAGAAATCAAGAACATATATTAACAAGAGAAGATTTTCACAACTTAAGGAAAATATATTTTATACTATAATTATAACTAGTTTTATTTACTTGTGTTGTATACTATGTGCACTTTGATACCAACTGCAACATGCCCACCCGAGCTGCTTCCTTGTTGGCATGTTCTTAGTAGCTTGCCAAGAGATGTCCTAGAAAATTCTGTTCAGGATTTGATGAAAACCCTCAGAATTTGCTAACTAGTCTCGCTTGAGTCTACCTCACAGTGGAAGTTTTGATGTCGCAGGGGTTTTAGTTGAAAGGTCGTATCCATTGGGGATCAAAGATAGAAGAAAGTAGACAATAGGAGATGGAAGAGAAGAAAAAGAATAGACATATTGAGATATTGGCAATCACACCTAGCTTAGCTTGTTTGTATGGAGCAATGTGGGCTCAGGATGCAGAATCCCATATGCACAATGGTGGAAAGTGCAGCCTAGTCTATTCCTATAAAGCATTGTACTTGCTCTCTTTTTGAATGCAATGTCATAGTACTTTTGTACTTCCAGCAAAGTGTCTGTGTCATCGTTAACACACAAGATTGTGTTTATGAGTCCAAGCTTCCATCTTGGAACCTAATTCACTTGTGTGACATTTGGTCTTGATGTCTGTTACATCATGAGCTCACTCTTCTTCTTACAACCTCCATAGCCATGCTCTAGATCTGACATTTTTACATGGGATTAGAGGCTAGTTGGGCATGGCCTAAGCTCAACTCAACTCCTCTCTTTACTCTCGTAGTCTCTCTCAATCTTAGTTCAACTTAGTGGTAGCTCAAAACTTCAGCTTCAACTTCCACCTTGTGGTAGCCATAGCCACAACCTTTACCTACCCTGCTTAGAGCTTTCATATCTCACTCTACAAGCCATATCTCATTGAGCTTCCTTTTGGAGAAGTGTTCCTCTACTTCCAAATCTTCTCTACGGCACTTCAGTTTTGTTGACATTGGTGGAGTATATGCCCAACAATGCTGAAAAACGCGATCATTGTCCAGATTGCACCCTTCCTGTTTGTACTATGATGATTCCACTTGCACACATTGTGATGCTGACCAAGGTCATAGGGCAATGAAAGCCCATCACCTAAGGCACCCTCAGCTCAAATCTTGTCCCAAATGGTTCACTGTGTGAGCCAAACAAAGAGGAAAACCAAGCCCTTGTCCTGCAAACCCTAAAACTCCATAGTCAACTTACTTGAAACTTCATCTTTCCTTCATTTTCTCTCTCCTGGCACTCAAACCAAACCTCTGCCACTCTGAACCATTGAGAACTAAAGTTTCTAGCAAGATTTCAATATCCAAAAAGAAATCCTTGGAAAGATTTTGAATATTTGAAGCTTTCACTGAAGTACAAGCATCAAGTGCACATAGTGAAATTTTATGCTACCATTGCTTGTGTTTTTTCAACACACTGCAAGTCAACTTGGTTGCTGATCAACCTCAATCAAGTGACACCATTTTGAAGCTATTTCTAGCAATAATTTCCCATCAAATCAGCAAGGAGGGAGAAATCCAAGCTTCAGAGCATCAAACTCAAGTGCCTGAAAGCATAGTATCTATTGATACTTATCAAGTGTTATTTGACACTACATTCCTTGTGTCTCTTGACACAATTAGATCTTTTGCTGCTCAAATTTGACAATTCTTGTGCTGATTTGCTGCTCTAGCATGGGCAAAGACTCTCTAACTGTTTGGTTAAAAGGGGTTGGGTTCCACACCTTGAAAACCCGCATCAAGCTCATTCTGATGAAGAAGGGTCTTTGGGCCATTACCAATGGCAAGGAGAAGAAGCCTTAGGATGTGGACCTTGCAATTCTTGGCAAAAGAATGATGACAAAGCACAAGCCATCATAAAGCAGGAATTGGATGACAACTACATCCACCATGTGGATACTTGTGAAACCTCTAATGATACATGGAAGAGATTAGATACTTTGTTTGGTGCACAATCAAAGTATGGAAAGTCTCTTAACTCATATTGCAGGAATTGATCTGAAGATAGATGAAGATATTTGTATTGGTGTGTTGTTAAAAAGATTTCCTCTTGACTATAATAATGTGTCAACTACATTGATCAACATACCTAGTCCCAAACTAGTTGACATTAAGGCCTTCCTGCTTAGAAGAAGAAAAGAAGGTAAAATCCAAAGAAGAACCAAGCACATCTAAAGATGAACAAATGTTATATGTAGGTACTAGGTACAAGGGCAAGAAAGAACAACTGGTATGTGACTTTTGCAAAAGGATCGAGCACACGGAGAAATTCTGTCATGCTAGGAAGAGGTCCCAAAAGGCCTATCTAGTTGTTGTTAAAGAAGAAGAAGACCATGGAGCAAAAGAAGAAGATCACTAGTAGGAGAAGGACAAGCCTCATTAGTCCTTCTATTCTGATAAACTTTTTTAGCCTTGTATTGCCTAGTCCTAATGCTTCTGACATAAGCTTGTAAACTCATATAAACCTTATGCTACAACCTTTGGATATCTATCACGTCTTTGGTACCCACACTTAGCATTTTCTGTGATAGCCTCTAGTGTTTACCATGTTTGTGGTGTGCCCACACTTTGTATGTGGTTGCTCACTAAAGCCTCTACACACTTTGTACTTCTTTGGTTGTGGTTGAGGAGGGGTGTTGAGATATTGGCAATCACACCTAGCTTAGCATCTTTGTATGGATTAGTGTGGCTCAAGATGTAGAATCCCATATGCACAGTGGTGGAAAGTGTAGCCTGGTCTATTCCTACAAAGCATTGTACTTGCTCTCTTTTTAAATGCAATTTCATAGTACTTTTGTACTTCCAGCAAAGTGTATGTGTCATTGTCAACACATAAGACTGTATTTATGAGTCCAAGCTTCCATCTTGGAACCTAATTCAATTGTGTGACATTTGGTCTTGATGTTTGTTACCTCATGAGCTCACTCTTCCTCTTTTAGCCCTCCATAGCCATGCTCTAGATCCGACATTTTTACAGACAAGAGTTACACATGATAAAGATAAAGCACAATGAACAAAGCACTATGTATTGATAGAAATTGAAATTCCTTGTTTGGAACTACTCACAAGCAATCTCCAAGCATTAGATCTCTTGGAGCTCCCTTGTAGAAAAAAAACATGCATCAAAATAGTAGCTTCTTCTCTGTTTCTTAGACTGAAAATCTCATGGTTCCATTGGCTCTGAAAGGGGGATAAAACCCTAGGACACTTCATTAGAATACTCCAAGATCACTCCTTCTTCTTTTCCCAGTTTTGGAGTGCTGTTTGCTGCCTGTAAACTACAATCACAATGCATGCGATTTTGCCAATCCTTCTTTTTGCATGATATCTTCCCAAGCTAGCTAAAAAAGAGGGTGAGGGACTGTTGTCGGAGGGGTTTTTGTCGAAAGGTCGTATCCACCGGGGATTAGAGATGGAAAGAAGTAGAGATAGGAGATGGAAGAGAATAAAAATGATAGACAAGAGGTAAACACGATAAAGACAAAGCACAATGAATCAAATAAATATGCAGAACATGAAATCCCTCGTCTGGCACTACTCAAAAGCAATCTCCAAGCATTAGATCTCTTGGAGCTCCCTTGTAGACCAAATATGTGGATCAAACAATAGCTTCCTCTCTACTGCTCGGAACCCAAATTTGATGACTCCGTTGGGGGTAAAACCCCAGGACACCTACTCCAGAATCTCCTAGTTCACTCCTTCTTCTTCTAGTTCAAAGTGTTGTTTTTAGACTATCCATTGTGATCATGACGTGCACGATTTTGCCTATCTTTCTTTTTTATGAAAAATCCAAAACTGGCTGAAAAAGCCACTTTCTTTTTGCACGACATCCTAATCTAGAAGCTTTCCTAACTTTTTAAAAATTTTACAATAAATAATATCAATAATAGGCTAAAATTATCCAAAAATCTAATATTTTTGGACCATCCATGCCATGGACACTAGCACTAATGACTCAGATCACATTGACTCTTTACATCAATAAGAAAGTCGGATGATGATGCACTCCAGAGTTTTTCACACTGTGCTCACGTAGTGGCATGACATCCACCCCCTCTGAACCTGCACATCCTCCAGATTTTGAGTCCTCATCCTCTACAACCATACCCTTTGCTTCTTCATCTTCCATATCTTCCTGGCTAGCCCCTGTATCATGGCCACTATTTCTTCCAATTCTGGTAACTCGTAAGTAGTAGATTCTTACTTCTTGAATAACTTGATTCTTTTCCATGCTGTTGGAAGTTTTGTGGCTGTCCCATCTAGCTCATTTAATACATAAGTAGCATTATCAAACACCTATCTTACCACATAGGGTCCAAACCATCTTTTGGAGACTTTATGCATGGCACTATGCTAGTTGTCTAAACTGCCATCATAAACCAGTACCCAATCCCCATCTTGAATAGTTCTTGGCCCCAGTCTATGTCTTTTGTCAAACTGTTTCTTGTTTAGTATCCTTGTTGCCCTTAACTTTGCAACTGCTGCCTCTATGTCTTCTGACTTTCTTTCCAACTATCTAATATGTAAGGTCAACAACTCCTCTCGATTCAACTCCTCTTCCTAAGGTAGCACACTCCATGTGACTATCATCTCTTCTATCAGCATGATAGGTTTTTGACCATACATCAATTCAGTAGGTATATATCCTATAACAACACTATGAGTTGTTCTGTCAGCCCACAAAGCAAAAGGGAGTAATCATGGCCAATCTTTTACCTTCTCTCCACATGCTTTTGCCAATGCCTTCACAATAGGTGGATGACCTCTTTCACTTTTGCCATTTTCTTCAAGGTTATAAGCTGAAGTTAAAGCAAGTTTATCCCCAACCGTGCAAAGAAATCATGAGCTTCATCTGCATCTAGCTCACCCCTATGTGTTGTAATTTTTTCCACACAGCCATACTGACAAAAGATCTCTTCTACCCTCATGGGCAAGTGTAAGATATCTCATTTTCCAAAGACCTGTAGGAATTGTGACTAAATCCACCACCCACTTAAAATGAAGAGACAATGGATATGTGGGCTGCAATCCATCCCAATGTTTCACATATGAATACATTTGACATGTAGTACATGTTTCCACAAAGCAAGCAACATTCTTATACATACCCTGCCACCAATATCTTTCTGTGATCTTTGCAAAAGTACTCCAAACACCTCTATGACTAGCCCATAAGCTTTCATGAAATTCTTGCATAACATTTACTTGTGAAGCTCTGTCACCCAAAGCTGGCAATGGCATACACTGTTTCTTTTTAGCATGTTTCCATAAGCATCAATCTTTTAAGAAAAACCCATAGGCTTTCCTTTTGATCTTCTTAAACTCCTCATTTGACCATTCATCTCTCTTTGTTAATGTACTAAGGTATTGACCAATTCTCAGCCACTCTCTTGCATATTTTTCTTCCAGAAATACTTCTACACAAGATACAAAACATCTAAAGTGTCTTCTCTTTGTTGTCCAAGCTTCTGTTAATGTTGTAGCAACTTCTTGCATTGCTACATTCACTCTTAGAACATCATTTTCAGCTGCAAGAAATTCATCTTCTTCCTCCTCATCCATCATTCCACCTTCATTCTCATAGCATGCCCGAGATAACATGTCTACCACTGGGTTATCTCTTCCTGCAATATGCTGAAATTCAGGGTTCAAAGATTTGATGTATGCAATCCACCGAAGCATAGCAATGTTTGGGGTAGCACAACTAGAAATCATACCCAATACTGGCAAACAATCGGTCTCAATGACTACAGGAGCACCATAAAATGTTGAAAGGGAAGTGGAACCCAGGAGGAAGAATCTTGGTGGTGAGAGCTATGGCGGATGGAGAGCAAGAGCCAAGAGAGAGAGAGACTCAAAAGTGGGAACTCCAACATCCACAATGTGTAGCCGAGCCTTCTTTATTCAAACTGTCACTGAAAGAATAAAGAATAAGTGACTGTGACGGTGCTCGCCACCTGCAGTGTGCAGTGGTGGGTACTGTCAGTGTAGTAATACACGGGTGGCTAGGCGGAGGTGCCTTTACCCCCAACAACCTCCCACTTAAAGGTGAATCAGCCCCAGTGAGAGAGAAAAAAGAAAAGACAGTACTACATGTACACATGTACAACATGATGAGGAAAGAGACATCATCTTATCCAATCCCCATCAATCTCCTGAGGAAGGCAAAGCACTCGATAGTGAGGCTCTTCATGAGCAAGTCTGCAGGATTCTGCTCAGTTGGAATCTTGACAAGGTCAACAGACTTGTCCTCAACGACCTTGCAAATGAAGTGATACCTCACCTCAATATGTTTCGTCTTCACATGGAAGTTCGGATTCTTGGCCAATTGAATGGCACTCATAGAATCTGAATGCAATGTAGACATAGTAGCTATTATACCAAGGTCTGCAATCAAACAGCCTAACCAGATAGCCTCCTTGCAAGCCTCTGTGGCTGCAATATACTCGGCCTCTGTAGTAGTAGAAAGGGCCGTACACTTCTGCGCCTTGGACATCCAAGAGATAGCCCCTCCAGCATAAGTAAACACATAGCCAGAAGTGGACTTCCTACTATCTGCATGTCCTGCATAATCAAAGTCAGTGAACCCCAAAACTCCTGTATCCTAGCTGCCATAACAAAGACACATACCTACTATGCCCTTCAAGTACCTCATGATACCCTTTACGACATCCCAATGTTTTTTGCCAAGTTTAGCCATATAACATGCCACAACCCCAACTACAAAAGCAATATCTGGACGGGTGGCTATCATGGCATACATAAGACTACCCACAACGGATGCATAGGGAATCTTGGCCATCTCAACCCTCTGCTCATTTGTCAGCAAACAATCGACTTGTGAAACCTTCACATGAGAAGGTAATGGATAGCCAATAGGCTTAACATCCTGCATACAAAAGCGCTCAAGGACTTTATGAATGTACTCCCTTATGTGAAAGATAGAGTAGTCCCTGAGATCTGTCGCGCATAATGTGCATACCAAGTATATGAGAGGCCTATTGTCCCAGATCTTTCATCTCAAAGCTCTTCTTAAGCTGATCCTTAAGAGCATCTAGCTCCTCATGAGCTGTCCTTGCTAAAAGCATGTCATCCACATAGAATACCAAAATCAATAAAGAACTGTCATGGGCTTTCTTCGTGTACAAGGTTCTTGCTTCAAGCCATATAGACTCTTCTTTAGCTTGCACACTAGGTGTTCCTTGCCAGGGTCTGCAAAGCCCTTAGGTTGCTCCATGTAAATCTCATCATGCAAGTCCCCATGTAAAAAAGCCATCTTGACATCCATCTGGTACAAGTCTAGGTCAAGCTATGCAACCAAGGCCAAGACTAAGCGTAGGGTGGTCATCTTGACCACAGGCGAAAAGACTTCATTAAAGTCAGCACCATGCTCCTGCTTAAAACCCTTAGCAACCAATTGAGCCTTGTATGCCGGCTTAGGGTGTCCAAGGGTACTTTTCAGCTTGTACACCCACTTGCATGGCAAAGTCTTCTTACCCTGAGGCAAGGAAACCAAATCCCAAGCCTGATTCTTATACAATGAGTCAAGCTCAGATTGCATAGCCCTCTCCCAAGAGTGATAATCACCCCTGTGCATAGCCTCATCATAAGTGAGAGGCTCTCCTACATCTTAACCAATACATAATCCATAGAGGGCATAGAACGGTCAGGAGGTCGTCTATCTCTAGTAGAATGCCTTAACCCAAGCTTTGTTTCCTAACCAACATCCTGTCTAACATTAGCATGTCTAACATCTGGGCCATGAGCATTAGGTGATGCTGCATGTTGTCTAGCTGGCTGTGGAGTGGGCTGAACGGGAGCAGGTGGCTCCTCCTGAAAGATAACTTTGTGTACCTCAATCACTTTCTGAGGCTACATGCATTTTGTCCTCATGAAAGATGACATCATGGCTGCGGATCACTTTTCGTGCCTGTGGATCCCATAGATGGTAACCCATCTCTCCTGCATCTTCATAGTCTTTGCCCCCCCATAGGGCCCACACATATGCCCAACAATCAAAACCTCTTCAACTCCAAAGACAAACTTTTGTCTAGAAAGAGTTAAATGCACCTCTTCTAGATGCATCAAAATCCCCTCACAATCCATAATATGGTCTGCAACAAACTATCTACACCCATGAGCATCTATCTCTTCATTCTTTTCATCCACTGCACACCCTTTGATTGGAACATCATCCAAGAAGGGCATTGTCAATTGTGGTATAAAATCCAGGAGTACTCTATTCATAGCATTTGTCATGTGTGCCAATGAGTTTGTTGCACCTTGCGGGAGAGTACACATCCATACTAACCCCAAGGGAGTCTTCATGGTTGTGATATCTCTACTTTCAACTGCAAGTTGAAATTGATCATACCATGAGTAAAGATCACCCAAAGAATAGATCGCTTTTCTTGCAAAAGCCTCTACAAACTCATCAACCATAGGACATGCACCCACATTTCTTATGGTCACTTTATTGACCGGTTGCATGTCTTGAATAAATCTCAAAGCCCCATTCTTTTTTGGGTACAGTAAACCAATGATTTGAGTATAGGGCTGAAGAGGGCTCCAAGATCTTCATGTGAATCTTTTGATTTAGCAAATCCATTAGCTTTGGCAAGTAAGCTTCAGGCATTGGAATAGGCCTCAAGTTCCATGGTACATGTGGCACATTAAATATTACCATAGGAGAGACAACATTTGGATCCACACAACCTATTTCAATTGGCTAAAATGCAAATGCCTTTCCATGCCTAGCCAACATTTGCATAAAATAATATCTTTCAATAGGAAAAAGAAACCCTTTTGCACCAACTTTCAATTCCTAATGTTTCAAATGTAAACTGATAATGTATATCTTTAGGATCCCGTAAGCTTGGCTGCCTTGATACTTTTTCATATAGACCCTCACTTTTTGGTGGAAGCGATAAAGCAATTGGTTTCATCTTTTTGTCAACTGCCTTATACTTTGTCTCCATAAGTGCTTTAGCCCATTGTAATCCTTCTTGCTGAGCAAACAATACTATAACAACATACATGTCCAAAGAACATACTGACAATACTCTATCTTCAGCCTCATTTCCTACATGTATAGTTGCTAAAATTTCAGCCATAGTGTCATTAATATTCAGCCCATAAAAGATGCACGAAATGCCTTCATTTTTAGGTAACAGTCCTAATGCTCTCAGTTCCTTGGTAGCTCGTTTCATAGATATGCATTCAGTCTTGCACATAGCTTCCATAGGCTTAAACCAATATGAACTGTTTGTTGTAAACTGAGAATAACTAATAGTAAATACATGCTTCATTCCATCAAAAGGCGAGTACATCCTTTGAGCATCACTACTATAGCCCGTAGTACAACAATGCTTAGTGAAAATCTAGGTCTTTGAATTCCCTTGCATTTGGAGGCAAAGGAGACTCTCAAAGCGTATCTTGATTTCTAGGATGATTAACACAAATAGTAAGAAATTGGACTGCTTTCCTCCTATCCTTGCTTCTGACTCTTGCATAAGCAGAACCATCATCAAGCACCTTTGTTTCCATATGCACTCCTGTAATATAGGGCTGTCCCAAAATCACTGCATATGATGAATTATCTTTCACAAAGAAGTGTTTCTCTTCTTGCGCATCACCAATTATCACTTTTACATTAGGACATGGAGCATAGAGCTCCCTTGAAGAATTATTTGCAGCCCTCATATGCCAACCATGATTAGTGTCCACAGGCCATGCACCATTCTCATACAATCCAAGCTCAATGACATTAATCTCAAACCCATGGTTAAGCAAAGCAACTGTTAACCCAAACACGAAGAAAGCAGTTAACCCCAACACGAAGAAAGCAAAAGGAAGTGGAAAAGACGCAGGGCAAAGGCGGGAAAAAGGTAGCCCGACTGAAGAAAGCAAAGGAGAAAAGGCCAAAAGCGCAAGGGCAACCTTAAAAGTCCAAGGCAAAGGCAAAAGGGGAAAGACACATTTTAAAATAAAAAGGCGCACCCTGAAATCTTGTAAAAGAGCGCCGGGCTCTCACCCATGCAATTTGTAAATGTAGACGGGAGGTGGAAAGGAAGCTAGGAAGATAGAAGGACAATGGGAAAAAGGGCCTAGGCTACGGCCGGCCATGTAAAAAGGGGAAAAGGGGATGACCGCCCAAAAGGGATTTAGGGTTTTGTATATAAAGTTGAAAAGTGAATGAGAAGCTCATTCTTGTGTGTGGCCAAAAGTAGCTCTCCTCTTCTTCTTCTTCTTCTTGTTCTTTCTTGCTTGAGCTTGTGCTTGAGAGAGGGAGTGTGAGAGTGTGAGGGAGTGAGTGTGTGAGGGTGAGGGACCGAGGAGGAGAAGCTCTCCATCTTCTCCTCTCTTCTTCTCTTCTCTTCTCTTCTCTTGTCTTACTCGCGGCAATGGAGCTTGGAGCGTGGAGCTCGAGGATGGAGCTTGCTTGAAGCTTGCACTTGGATCGTGGAGCTACCGGAGTGTGAGGGAGAGGAGGTAATTCGAACGACATCAAGGTAAGCTCACTACACCCGTAGATATGGATGGCGCGTCGGCTATGTGAGAGGTAGCCATTAGTGCTCGGCTTGGAACGCTTGAAACAATAAGCGGTCCGAGGGTCTTGGCGGTTGAGCGAAAGCTCCCACATTTTGGTTCCGTTGCCAAGACCAACGGATTCAAGCCTTGAGCGCTTGCGCACTTCGAATCGAGCATTGGAGTAGGGTTTTCCTGGACCGGTGCTTGAGGTAGATAGGTAGGAAGCGAGGGGGTTGAAGAGGGTATTCGATCTCCTTGGCAAGTAGGTTTTTTGCTTTCTTGAGATTTATGTTGTGGTATGGAGTAGTGTAGGTATTTAGTTTGTGATTTGGATGCATTTAGGATAGGAAAAACAAAGAAAAAAACAAGCAAACAGTAGGGTTCTCTGTTGCTGTATGACAGGCTAAAACAGGAAAACAGGGGACCAGATTCAAGTTTCTGGGTGAGACAGGGACATGGAACTAGCTGTAAGGTTCTGCAGTGCTGGGAAAGGACCTTAAGAGGCCTGGGAGGCCAGGATAGACCTCAGTTCCTTGGTTTGCCTGGTGAGAGAGAGAGAGAGAGAGAGAGCTTTTGGTTCACAAGACGAGGAAGGACTACCCCGATTTCTAGGCGACAACGATTCGTGCTGCTCCAGGTGAGTCTGGTGCTTCCCAATAAGTGCTCTAATCAGATCTAGGAAGTCTGTGGTGATTGTGTGTAGCAGACAGTAAGGAGGGGCCAAACGCGTGGGAATCGCGCCCACCGCCGACACAGTCGGACCAACTCGCAGTGGTCCCATTCCCAGAATCGGACCACCTGAGTTCTGGAGTCGGACCGTCCGACTTCCAGAATCGGACCGCCCGATTGAGAGTGAGTCGGACCAGTCTAGTCCGATTCCCAAAATCGGACTAGCCCGATCGGACGTGCCATGTGGCACTCGGACCACTCAGATTCGGACCACTCGGACCAACCGGTCCGATTCGGACACTCGGGCCACTCGGACCAACCCGTCCGATTTTGAGAATCGGATGCTCGGACCAACCTGTCCGACTCGGACACTCGGATACTCGAACCACCCAAAATCGGACCGTCCAGAATCGGACCACTCTGAAAATCGGATCACTTTTTCGATCCGATTCCCAGAATTGAACGTGAGCAAAATTGGACCACTGGGCCGATCGGACCAACCCAAAATCGGACGTCCGATTCTGATAATCGCACTCCTAAAAATCGGACATCTGAGAATCCGATAGAAAACTGTCAAAATTGGACAGGTACCTAGAACACAAATTTTGACACATCTAAACCCCGAGATTGACCCCGAAGGCTACGTAGAGCTAAAGGCACATCACAGATCCATCATCGGGCTGAAACTTAGAGCAAGTAGTTCAAAATTTGGATATAAACGGTCCTCCAAATTGTGTATGTCTTTTACCGTGATGGCCCTGCGGGCCGCAGGGGACTGCCCCCCCGGACCCCCGCCGCAGAGGGGGCTCTGCCCCCTCCGCACCTCCCCCGAGTAGGTTGGAGAGAAAACAAGCGCCGTGACAGGTCTTCCAAATTAGACCCTAGTGAAGTAATGGCTCTACACCAGCATGGAGTCTCACTTGCAATAGAGCAACCAAAAGCCCATACACGAACAGAGAGAAACAGAGACCCTAGAACATCAATGGGCCAATCTAGCCATCAAGGGCAAAAAGGCTACACCACGAGAACACAAAGACATTGTGTTCAAACCGTGTCTAGTCAGAGCAAAATGCAACTTCAGCAAGCTACAAATGCGAAGATGACTAGACATGACACTCTTGACGAGAGATGTACCTTGAATGGCACTGCACTGACGATCCAAGGCAGCAGTGGAGAATCCACATCTGGTCATGCAGTTGAGAACTCAAGGGCATCTGTCAGAAGGCTTAAATTTATAGGCCAAGACCCGGAAGATGGAGACATAGTACCACTTGCTTATCTTAGGGTCAAACTCACCGCGAAAAGAGAGCATACTATTGATGCTCTAATTGATGAAGGAGCAGATTTTAATATCTTGAGCTATGAATCATGGACCCTACTAGGCCAACCAGAGCTCACACCGACTAGTGCAACTCTTAGCCCTTATGGGGGACAGCCACAAGCACTCATAGGGAAGTGCAAAATCCTTGCGACAATTGAAATGGAAAGCTTGCCTATCATATTTCATGTTCCTCCAAAAGGTGCTAGTTTCCGTAAAGAAACCCTCCTAGGAAGACCCTTTAAAAGGGCGACCAAATGTGAGGCTGAATATGTAGCACAGAGGATACACCTGACACTACCGGGTGTGAGGATAGTCACCACCTTTAGCAAGGGTGACCTCATCGAACCTCAAGGGAAAGGCAAGGAAGGTGATGACATAACAGTCACGCCTACAAACGAGGGCAAGGACTTGTTGGAAGAGTTGATACAAGCACAGGTCGAACAACGAGAACCAGTGAGTGAGGCCATGCCAGAAACAAGAAGGTCAAGAGACAAGGCCAAGGACAGGGTTTGGACTCACAAATATCGTAGAAGACCACGAAAGAAGCCCAAGCCTTATAGGCGAAGGCATCGATGGAGAGCTAGCACAACGCCGCGATGGATATCCAAAGCGTTGCTTTGTTCTCAAGGGTATTATGCAGGCAACCAATGGATTTGGGTACCAAAACCCCCTGCTAAACCGCCTCTATCAGTTGAAGGCCAGAGTGCACCAAAAGCATGGCACAGGAGGAAATCTAAGAGAAACTCTAGGTCTCAAGGCAAGAAACCAGACATGATTGTTCGAAGGAAAGAGCCCCAACCTAGCATGCTAAATAGACAGATGTCATACGTAGCCATTGAGCAGGCACAAGAATCGTTAGTGCCCAAGGAGCCTTTGATTCCCCAAGGGGAGAACAAGCATCAAAGGCACAACATTGCTCAAGGCAAGGCTGATCGCTCAACAAAGCAAATGGCACAATCGTCTAATAGCCTCGAGCAAATCATTCAGCGAGTGCCAAGTCCACCTAAGAGTCCTAGATCTCCTACATCCTCTTTTTCCAAATGGACACAGGAAGCACAACAGCGGTTGTCAAGGAAAACTGCTCAATTCCAATCTCTATTTCCATCTAAGCTTCAAAATGTCCAAGAGGTGGGACATGGCTCCATCTGTGGCTCTCGACCCAAGATTATGCATGAGCAACCTAGTGTGACCAGATCAACTCATGCCCGATCTACACATATGAGTGCTCAAAGGCCAACAAAAGACACAACCACTTCTGATCGCCCTAGGGACTTGACACCGCAATCCACCAAGGGTAGCCAGACCACTAAACTAGCTACTACTACTTCCAATTAGGACCACAACAGTCACAGCCCTTGGCAGTGACAATGCCCCTTGTGGAACATGTCCTTAGTAGTTTACCTGTGGAGGAGTTGTCGCAACCAAATCCCTCGACAACTCCAACACTTTCAAAGTGCCTAAAGCCTAGGACGGAGGAGTTAAACACAAGGGAATTGGTTGAAAAGCTGGACTCTCCGAGAAGAGCGGCAGTTGTGCCCTCACAACCGGGCAAGGCTATTCAGCAAACCGCGGCTATATCCCATAAGGACACACTAGAGAAGGGAAATGCTGAGGCCCGACCAAGCACATCAACGGTTGATATAGCCTAGGGTCCTGAGTCGTTGAGAGAGGCACCTTCATTGACCAAGAAAAAGAGGAGAAAGCAAAGAAAACAACAACAGATGCAGGTGGTTGTGGACCCCAAGAACATTGAGAAGAAGGGAGCTAGAGAGTTGATGAATAAAGCATCGAGTCCATCCACCAATGAACCCACTGATGCCTCTCCTAATAGCGGTGAAACCTCAGACACATCTGTGTGCTCTGACAAACCAAAGCAATAGTTGCCATCAACAGTTGCTTGCAACACTCTATCCACTGACAATAGAACTCACATTGATCAATCAAGAGTGGATACAACGCTGTCACAACAGGGTGACAAATCTATACCAGTCACATCCGAGAAGAACCATGACAAAATAGCAGCAAAACCTCAGGAGAAACGTGAGAACCCCAAGAGCATAAGAAATCCTAGCGTTGACCAATCTTGTTCATCTAGGCCTGAGCCCCCAGCCATGCTAAAGCCTAAGGAAACTCTTAGAACTTTGCATGAGATAGCAACCGAGCAAGCCCTCGTTGAACATAGAAGTGTCGCAGAATGCTTAACTGAGTTGGAGGCTAAGCTCAAAGTGGTCGCGCGTGTCTACGTCCTTGCGGACATGGGCATGATCCCCAAGGAGCAGCTTGGAGATTACTTGACCTTTCCTCTATCATGGGAAGAACAAGAACATCTTAACAGGCACTACGACAGGCTCCTGCATGAACATATGCGACTCATCCCTGACAAGGAGGCTGACGAACTGCGCTTAACCGTCACGTTCAATGAAGTGCTTTGCCAATCGAATCTCGTAGACATAGAGCTACTAAAGCGACTGTCAGCAGGCCAGAGTCAATTTGAGCAGCGTTGGTGCGAAAGCCGCATTGTAATGGCCGAAGTAGGGGCTCAGATCATGACGGTCTCAGAAGAGCGATTGGCCAAATGGCGGTCTCAAAGAGACCCAACCTACGTGGCACCAACTTCCCTTCGAGTGCTCACTGACATTTGGGCTACGGACTTAGCTGGGACTAGGCTACAGGGCCCTTTGATTGATAAGGTTCTCACTGAGGAGGAGCTACATATTGCCAATAGACTCGGTCAAGGTTCCATGCTACTCGACATGGCAAAATATCTATCAGTATTAAGTCAGCTACCATGAATACTAGATGCGTGTGCCACGCTCCGGTACAACCCCGAGTTCTACACTTGGTTCTTATCCTCGTAAAGTGACATGGATTCATAAATATGTATATAAATAAACATTGATTCTTGTGTCACCTTGTATGAACAATATCAACACACACAAGTAATGATAGTCAAGCGCAGGGAGAAGAGTTGGTTCTAACAGGCTAAACTCCTCAAGTCCTCTTCTCATCACACAATTAAAAGCCGTGTGACCATTCCCACCTCCAAGTGAAGGGCATGCAACCCACGTTACCGCCATAGGAAGCCTTGACCAACAACACTGATGGTGTAGACAGGGTGCAGCCCCTTTCTATACACCTTCTTCCCTTTTTGGTCTATCCTTCCGAGGATGTGCCCTATCCCACTCCATGACAACCAGTCCACACAACTTAGCATAAGCCAATATTGGCTAATGGCTGGAGGCAAAACGAACATCATCATGGGGGCCATCCCATTACGACAAAACACTGCATGCCTCACCCCTCCCCTTCTTGTCACATGCGCTTGATAAACCACACTAAAATCCCTTCCATACAAACAGTTGTATCTTGTATCAAGGTCTGACCCTTGGAGTGCGTCTTGCAGGTTTCCTTTTGTGGCGGAACGCATGGAGAATCATGGAGATCTAGCATGCAAAGGCGCTCTTCGCAGAAGGCGGGAGCATGCGGCACGCGCCCCTCCACCGGAGCGCTATGTGCCCACCATCAAGAGGTATGCCAAGAAGCGAGGCCCTAAGCGACACTGCCCAGGGCGAAGGCCGAAGAGTCCTCGAGTTAGGAAAGTCGAGACTCGAAACGCGCAACAGGTGGCAGCACTAGTGGTCGAACTCCCAGCTCCCGCTCGGGCCCCAGATGCTCAAAGGCAGAAAGGGCAGCTCGGGAAAGAGAGGAATTTAATGAATTATTTAAAGACATTCTGGAGATGGTAGCGGGCCGGGACTACACCATTCATGTCCCGGCCGACATGTTCCCTGCTCACCCCCATGGGAGCCCCACACCAGCAGAGCCCCAATCACCCGGCCACCCAGACTCGCCTCGCCTCGTACAAATCGAGTAGCCTATGATGCATAAAGGGCTTATCAAATGATAACTGGCCATAACTTTTTGTTTTTAAATGGTTAAGTGTTCCCGACTTGTTAAGTGTTGACATGTTCCCGAATTGTACGAACTTTTCATATCTGCGTTTAATATATTTCACGTCTTTAGCAAAGGAAAAAGCTAATCAAGCGCAGGTGATAAATATCTAAGTCAACACCATAGAATTCCGATAAGTGATGTCTCCTTGCATTGCACTGGCTTATTATAGTTGCGACATATGCCATGCTTGTACTCTCATGAAGCGACAAGTGGATACAGGATGGGACAGATCTTTGGGCGAAAGTGTTCAATGCTCGATCACCGCAAGACCATTGACCCCCCAAGGAGCCACGGCAAAGCCACCCTGCCAAAATCACAAATCACCCTTGCCAACCACCCACATTGCATGGCCCAAAACACATTCCTGGACCACGCCCCCTTTCTAGGTCAAGCTCTATAGTTGGCTCACGGCAGTCGTTACCTCAATTGTACCCACATCGCATGTGCCACAAGGAGGGTTGCAATATCTCAAGTGTATCTCCCCCTTTTGCCAACTGCTTCTCTAACAACGAGGCTAGGGCACAATCATCATTGTACTATCCATTTTCTGAGCCTTCGAAGCTTGACATTTTCCAACCCATTGAAAGGCTGATAGCCTCAACATATTGTAATGGTTGTACTCAGGCAAATCAAAAAAAAAAAGAGAGAAAAGAAAAGAAAAGAAAAGAATAAAAGAAAAGAAAAAGAAATGAATGGAAAGATAAGAAGCACCCACGATCACATCACAGCACCTAGGGGTCCTCAAATTAGGTACGTCTGGTGACCTTGGTCGACCGGCTTCGTCCCTAGTCCCCTAGCCCCTTACAATCACCCACAATTGTTCAGGGCACATCAAGGGCAGGACATACCTGGGGAGCTTGTCTCGCCTAGGGTTAGACCTGTCACCCTGACCCACTTGCACAATTTTCTTTTGCACTCTACCTTAGTACCATTGCAATCAGTGGTGATAAGCACCGCACGATTGGCCATGAAAAGTGCATCGTACTCATCAAGCAAGTCCAATAGTTTACAGCTACTGAAAGTGCGGTGTCCTTGTATTCAATTATGCTACATCGTGCAGTCACAATGCAAAGGATGTCTCATATACCTTCACGTGTACTCCTTCTCCACATGGACAACTTTGCTTCATCCACGCATTGTTATGAGAAACTAGCCCACGGTCTTCTAACTATGTAATATCTAAGTATGCACGAGCACTCACATAATATCTGCACCGAAGTATATCCACAGTTTGGGTCCTCAAGTGCAGGACAATACTCTAGGCTTGCTTAGAGTTCGACCTGTCTCCCAAACTAATCAAAAGATGTCTTGTGCACAATGAGAAGCCTAGCACTACCCCTAAGGAGAGACCACATGTGAGGTTTTCCAATTGCAGGTATAAGGTGTTGTTCGCTCTTCATCAACACTCAACTTTGAATGCTTGTCCCTTACCATCCGACAAGCCCGCAAAGAGTCATCATGTGCAGAATCCCCAACAAACCAACACTTGTGCTGGCCATCAATGCAATCCCCAACACAGCATAGCCCTACCACCAACTCCAACAACCTTCACCAACCACCTTGGCCACCAACAGGCCCCCAGGACCCTCTGCCACACCACCACCAACACTCCTCCATGGAAACCACAGGCGTCCTTGTCACCCACGTCTTCGGTGCATGCTACAGCCTGCTACTTACGACGGTGAGTGCCATGGGACTGGCACTCGTCTAGGAGGGGGGTAATGTTAACCCCAACACGAAGAAAGTAGTTAACCCCAGCACAAAGAAAGCAAAAGGAAGTGGAAAAGATGTAGGGCAAAGGTGGGAAAAAGGTAGCCCGACTGAAGAAAGCAAAGGAGAAAAGGCCAAAAGCGCAAGGGCAACCTTAAAAGTCCAAGGCAAAGGCAAAAGGGGAAAGTCGCATTTTAAAATAAAAAGGCGCACCCTGAAATCTTGTAAAAGAGCGTTGGGCTCTCACCCATGCAATTTATAAATGTAGACGGGCGGTGGAAAGGAAGCTAGGAAGATAGAAGGACAATGGAAAAAAGGACCTAGGTTACAGCCAGCCATGTAAAAAGGGAAAAAGGGGATGACCGCCCAAAAGGGATTTAGGGTTTTGTATATAAAGTTGAAAAGTGAATGAGAAGCTCATTCTTGTGTGTGGCCAAAAGTAGCTCTCCTCTTCTTCTTCTTCTTTTTCTTCTTCTTCTTCTTCTTCTTCTTGTTCTTGCTTGCTTGAGCTTGTGCTTGAGAGAGGGAGTGTGGGAGTGTGAGGGAGTGAGTGTGTGAGGGTGAGGGACGGAGGAGGAGAAGCTCTCCATCTTCTCCTCTCTTCTTCTCTTCTCTTCTCTTCTCTTGTCTTGCTCGCGGCAATGGAGCTTGGAGCGTGGAGCTCGAGGATGGAGCTTGCTTGAAGCTTGCACTTGGATCGTGGAGCTACCAGAGTGTGCGAGAGAGGAGGTAACTTAAACGGCATCAAGTTAAGCTCACTACACCCGTAGATATGGATGGCGCGTCGGCTATGTGAGAGGTAGCCATTAGTACTCGGCTTGGAACGCTTGAAATAATAAGCGGTCCGAGGGTCTTGGCGGTTGAGCGAAAGCTCCCACAGCAACACAAGGAGTTTCACGTTCCCCTATTTTCACTACCATTTCAGTAGCCCTAGCCCAATGATTTCTTGTGTAATGACTACGTGGAATAAATCCTAGATTCTCTTCCCCATTTTGTTGCATCTGCCTTACTCCACCATGCATATTGCTACAAGACAATGTATTTTTAGCCACTTTCTTCTCTTTTCCACATGCTATCCACTTATTAGTATCATCTTTCATAGATAATCTAGTACTTACTTCATGCTCATATTCAACCCAAATACCCAATAAACTAGTTTCCTCTTCAAGTTGCAGCAATGCACTAGTGGTATCAGCAAGAAACCGACACTTCCTTTTAGGATCGGTTCTTCAAGAACCTTCTTAAGATTTGTGGCTGTCTCAATGGTAGACTTCAACTTATATCCTGGCTGCTTGCCCTTCTTTTTGCCCTCTTGTTTGCTATCCTATTTTTGCTCCTGATTGACCTCTTCCATAACATACTCGTGAGGTGGCTGATTTGTAGCTTTAGACTGATCCACACTTCTTCTTGTCACTCTTTTAGATGTCTCTGCATTATCTTCATCTCTCTTTTCTCTTCCACAAGTACATCCTTGTTTTGCACCTTTGCTAAATATGTATACACTAAATATGCATCTATCGGTGATTCCCAACCAGTTATGTCACGAATGTCTTGCCCTGTATGAGACATTTCACTATCAGTAACTTTTCTCTTTTCAGTTGCATATAAAGCATGTGTCCATATTTCAGCCTTCGGACCAACCATCACTTAGACCAACCATCACTTGGCCATGCATTCTATCCAATTGTAGACCAAAAGTAGAAGCATATACAGTCGCATAAGCATTTCGGATAGCCAAGTCTTCTAACAACTTCTACATACCTCTCTTTTCAAAATTCAAAGTAAGAGGCAATCCCATTTCTTGTGCATGGATCTTGCCATCTTTCCAAAAGATGAGCTGTCATGCCAAGGCCTCTTGATAGGCACACAATCAATCCTTTCTCTCATGCTGCAAACTATCACACCACATACATCTTTTTCCTGGCTTAGGGGGGCTGCTGCCTATCCCCTTTCCTCTTGTCCTTTTCATCCAATTTTGTGACCTTCAATTGAAGATCTTGCATGCCTTTGACCAATTCATTTAATACATCTTCCCTAACTATGGGAACAATGGCAGATACAAACATAGGTTTAGCCATAGAAGTGGGTGGCTTATTAGATACATCAACTGTTTTGCCTGTAACAGTGGACAAGCTAGAGACATGCAATCTTTCTCTTTTTCTGTGCTTTTTCATAAGTATAGTAACGACTTCCTTGACATGCATCCAATTTGTTTTTAGACCTGTCTCTAGAGTCTAATCCTCCAGCAAATCATCAAGCTTCTCTTGAAGCTTAGGATCTACTCCCTGTAAAAACGATTCATTTTTTTGACTTGCAAGAGCTTGTTATTCTACAAGATCTAACTGCTCAAATCGACTTTCAAATTCTCTTAACGATTATGTAGCTACAAGACCCTTATTGGGTTGTAAAACCCACTCGTGAAAAGTCTTGCGCATAATCAAACTAGTATCTTCAATGTAAAATTCTTCCCTGAGTGTCTTCTTGAAAGCTACCCAGTCAACATCCTGCATGTACAATTCAGTAATTCGTGCTTTCAATTCATGTACAGTCATTCCATGCAAGTTGAGTCACTCCAAAGAATTTCATCTTTTGAGCATAGGTATGTACATATGCAGATATGTTCATGCCATTGAATAACTTCATCTCACACTCAACTGCTTGCAGAGCATTCATCACAACAATTTCTGTTTGAGAAAAAGCCTGCATCACCTCTTGTTGTTGTTGTACCTCCATAAGAATATTCATATTTTGCACCAACTACTGCAAAACCTAACTAGAAATTGTGCTCAAAGGTTCTCCCATATTGTCTTTCCTTCTAACGACCTTTCACATTGGGTTCACTAATGTCGAAGGGGTTTTTGTCAAAAAGTCATATTCATTCATCAGGGATCAGAGACGGAAGGAGGTAGAGATAGGAGATGGAAGAAAAGAAAAAGAATAGACAAGAGGTAAACACGATAAAGAAAAAACACAATGAATCAAATCAATATGTATTGACAGAACCTAAAATCCCTCGTTTGCACTACTCAAAAGCAATCTCCAAGCATTAGATCTCTTGGAGCTCCCTCATAGACCATAAACATGGATCAAACAACAGCTTTCTCTCTACTTCTTAGAATCCAAATTTGATGGCTCCGTTGGCTTTGAAAGGGGGGTAAAACCCCATGATACCTGCTCTAGAATTTCCCAGTTCACTCCTTCTTCTTCTTCTTCTAGTTCAAAGTGTTGTTTTCAGATTGTCCACTATACGATCGTGATGTACATAATTTTGCCTATCTTTCTTTTTTTATGAAAAATGATGCCAGGAGGCATATTCCACGGTGATTCCGTGCCACGGTGGATTCCGTGAGGTTTTACGGTGGATTCCGTAAACTTTGTTGACCGGGGCTCATACACAAAGTGGATTCTTTGTGCAAGAAGTTGATGGGGACGCCTGTCCTTTTCGGGTGTTTCATTAATTTAGTGTGTACATGGGTGATTCCATAGCGGGTGATTCCGCAAAATGCATATTAAATTAATAAACGTTTATGAGTTTTGAGTGCACACTCGTAATAAATTAAGGTTAGGATTTATTTCTAACCAGTTGATTTATTTATGTAGTTGAAGACTGCTAGGTATTCACTTTTGTCGGTTTAATTATATTATTTTACTAACGATTGTGAATGCCTCAGTTGATGTGTAGAGATAGCAGCAGTGGCGGAGGAAAGCATTGGAGGATAGCGAGTATTCGATTTATGGATTATATTCTGATAGGCGCCACACCTATATTTTGCCATGCATTTTTATTGAGGCATCGATTATTTATTATTATTTTGTATGCGCATGGGCGCACGGTTATGTTATTTCTATTTGGACATTGTATTGGGTGTGCCAGACTCTTTGGGCACCGTCCATTAGCTTTATTTCTATTTTTGTAAAAGCAAACTCAAAAGATAAAAGCTTGTTATATTTTTGTAAATTGGGCTATTATTGAGCATGAAGATGAAATATACATAAAATACATGCTTTGTGAAGCACTCATACAAGGCATGGGGGGAGATTGCACCCAATTGGTCTCTTCCTCTTGTCGTTCATGCTTTTTACCTTGTAACTTGTGCAAAAAGTAGAGTTCATTGTTCTTGGGGACCTTCCGGCATTTACTACGCGAGCATACAGCGTCCGATCTGCGCACCAGTGGTATCAGAGCGGAGCTGAGATCAAGAGCTTCCAATCGCTACCCATCTCGTGCGAAGGCGGAGCTCCTAGAACGATCGGGCTCTACGGTCAATCTCGTCGCGAATCGTCGATACAGGCAGACTTCTGGCGATCAAGAACTCCTGTTTCTGTTATTGGATCGCGAAGGACCGGGCTACAGAGGCGGAGGACCACTCTTTCATCTCCTTCATTAAGTCGTGGCTACATAGAGAGATAAGTCATCAATTCCATACTTTTCAAGCTTTAAGCTTTAAAGCTTAGAGACCTTCAGAGAAGCTTTAAGCTTCGAATCTAATCTGCCAAACCTCTGAGGACCTCCGAAAATCACGCGAGGTCATAAAAAACGGCCCCTCCCCATGATCTACGCCGTTTTCTATTGATTAAGTCTTAAGCTTAATCAATTAATCTTAGTCCTCTAAGGCAAATCAATCCTACAAGTCACAAATTCCAGGTCACACACAGTCAGTCAGATTTGACAAGTGTATCAAGTTGAAGTTCTGCAAGTCTCGTAAAGCAGGTCAAGTACTGCAAGTTCTGTAAATCAACTAAGTTCTGCAAGTCTACAACTCTGCAAGTCACATAAGTCTGCAACTCTGCAAGTCAGACTAGTCAACTGGAGTCAGAATTGACTTGTGCTCAAAACTCCTAGAAGGACTGTTCCTGCGCAGAAACTCCGAACTGCAAAGTTGTTCATTGGAAGGTACTCTACCCATACGCAGGTTTGCTAAAGCATTTTCAGCATAGAAGAAGGATAAATCGCAGATTTTCCGAAGATTGAGAAAGCTATACCCAAAAACACATAAGCCTTGTATTCCCGAACTTGAGCTACGCTCATCCCGCTAACTTGATTTTGAGTGAGAAAGGTCTTTTGAGTTTTGCAGGATGACGGAACCACATATGGATGATCTTATGGGGCTGAAGGCAACCTATCTGAGCCTACAATGGAGCAAAAGCTGGACTTAATCATGATGTAATTGGAAGAAGTACGAAGGGCTAGGCAAGCATTGCAAGCTCAACTGGCAAATTTACAAAGAGCGTCTACCGACAAAGAAGAACCTCAAGCTGAAGATTTGATTCAACGTACCATCGATGCAGCTCTTGAAGCTCAAACTATCCACAAGGAATCAAAGATAAGTAAAAGAAGTTTCAAATTCCGTACTTTCAATGGCATACGAGAAGGAAAAACTATTCTTGGTGCGCAGATCGGTCACTGTATGCTCACGTAGTGAATCCCGGAAGGTCCCCAAGAACAATGAACTCTACCTTTTTGCACAAATTACAATATAAAAAGCATGAACGACAAGAGCAAGAGACCAATTGGGTTCAATCTCCCCCCATGCCTTGTGTGAGTGCTTCATAAAGCATGTATTTTATGTATATTCCATCTTCATGCTCAATAATAGCCCAATTTACAAAAATATGACAAGCTTTTAGCTTTTGAGTTTGCTTTTACAAAAATAGAAATAAAGCTAATGGACGGTGCCCATAGAGTCTGGCACGCCCAACACAATGTCCAAATAGAAATAACATATCCGTGCGCATAGGCGCATACAAAATAATGATAAATAATCGATGCCTCAATAGACATAACAAAATATAGGCGTGGTGCCTATCAAAATATAATCCATAGGTTGAATACTCGCTAGACTCCAATGCTTTCCTCCGCCACTGCTGCTATCTCTACACATCAACTGAAGCATTCACAATTGTTAGTAAAATAATACAATTAAACCGACAAAAGTGAATACCTAGCAGTCTTCAGCTACATAAATAAATCAACTGGTTAGAAATAAATCCTAACCTTAATTTATTACGAGTGCGCACTCTAAACTCATAAACGTTTATTAATTTAATATGTATTTTGCGAAATCACCCGCTATGGAATCACCCATGTACACACTAAATTAATGAAACGCCCGAAAAGGACAGGCGTCCCCATCAACTTCTCGCATAAAGAATCCTCTTTGTGTATGAGCCCCGGTCATCAAAGTTTACGGAATCCGCCGTAAAACCTCACGGAATCCACCGTGGCACGGAATCCACCGTGGAATATGCCTCCTGGCATCATACCCCCGGGGTGGGATAGCAATTGACCTCAATTGCTATTAGCTCAATGTGGAGCTAACAGAGTGGGGAAAGCATTTAAGTCTCTAGCGTGCATCCATTGTGCTTCTTCTACAGGATGGTTCTTAAATTTTACTAGATATCTAGAATATCTTCGGCCAGTTCTAGTGGTCATAAAGTCAGTGTCTATGATAGCTTCTGGTTCAAGTATTTCAGTCTCTTCCTCTAATAAAGGTGGGTTTTCATAAACAGGGTGGACAGGTAATTGGCCTCTAAATGGTCTCAATAAACTAATGTGAAATGTATTGTGAATTTTCCAATGAGATGGTAATTCTAACTTGAATGCATTATCATTAATTTTATGAATGATTCTAAATGGTCCATAGAATCTAGGAGCTAGTTTGACAACTGGATGTCTATCTACACTTTGCAGTCTACGTTTTTCTATTCTCAGCCAAGCATAATCATCAACTTTGAAATTCATGGCTGGTCTTTTCTTATTGGCTTGTTTGGTATATGATTGCTGGGCTTTAGCAATCATATCTTTAACCTCATCAAAAATACTGTTATGCATATTAGCAATATCATCAGCACTCTAAATTCTATTAGACAAAGATGCAACAGGTGTAGATAATCTATATCCATAAATGACTTCAAACGGTGCTTTCTTTGTAGATGTGTGCGGTGTATTGTTATATGCAAACTGTAATAAATGCAAATGAGTGTCCCATGTCTGAGGTTTAGAGATAGTATATGCACGTAAAAGATCTAAAATAGTGTTGTTTGTGGCTTCTGTTTGTCCATTAGTTTCTGGATGAAATGCAGATGAGAAATCAATCTTTGTGCCTAGATTAGCAAATAGAGTAATCCAAAAATTGTTACAAAATCTAGAATCACGATCTGAAATGATAACTTTTGGCAATCCATGGTTAGTAAAAACAGTTTTCAAAAACAATTGTGCTGCTTGTGATGCTGTTAAAGTTTTCTTACATGGAATGAAATATGCTTGTTTACTAAATCTATCTACAACTGTCCAAATCATATCATGGTTAGATTTAGTATTTGGTAAACCAGTAATGAAATCCATAGAAATTTGTTCCCAAGGTTTAGATGGAATAGACAAAGGCATAAGTAATCCATACTGTTTACCATGATGTCTCTTAACTCTTTGACAAATCAAACATTCAGAAACAAAGTTAGATACATCTGCATCCATATGCGGCCAATAAAAATCTTCAGTTAACATACGTAATGTAGATATGATACCTCTATGACCTTGATATGGGGGACAATGAATTTCATTCAAAACAAAAGATCGGAATGGAATGGTAACACACAGTCTCTTTTCATAAAACATAAATCCATCATTATATGAGAATGAATCAATAGGAATGAAATTATTTTGAACTAATTTATTCCAATCAGAATGAAAAGTAATATCCTGGTGATATGTATCTTTCATAGCAATCAAAGAATTAAAAGATATGACAGAAATATTATGAATGGCAGGTCTTCTACTCAATGCATCAGCCACTACATTTTCTTTTCTAGGTTGGTATTGAATGATAGGATGAAAACTTTGAATAAAGGAAGCCCATTTGATATGTCGGTCAGAGATTTGGGGTTGGCTAAGTAAATGTCTAATACTTTGCTGATCGGTCTTAATCATAAATTCTGAACCCATTAAGTAGTGTTTCCACTGTCTTAATGCTTGTACAACTGCTAATAGTTCTTTGTCATATGTGGAATATTTCAGCTCAGAGGGTTTCAGCTTACAACTAGAATATGCTATAGGATGATTGTCTTGCATAAGTACGGCTCCTATTCCTGATCCACTAGCATCAGTCACTACTAGAAAGAATGGTCTATTAAAGTCAGACAACTATAAAAAAAGGGGCATTGGTTAATGCATGTTTCAGTAAGTCAAAGGATTTCTGTTGATTTTCGGTCCATTGATAAACAATTCCTTTATTGAGAAGTTTGGTTAATGGTAAAGCAAGTAATTAAAAATTACATACAAACTTCCTATAGAAACTAGCAAGACCAAGGAATGAGCGTAACTCATGCACGTTTTTAGGAACAGGCCAATTCAATATTGCATCAATTTTCTTACGATCAACTTTAATTCCATCAGATGATACAATATGACCTAAATACTCAATTTTTGTCTTAAAGAATTCACTCTTTTCAGGATTTGCATACAGTTGATTTTCTTTCAATAATTGAAAAACCAATGACAAATGCTCATAATGTTCTTTCTCATTTTGACTAAACACCAAAATATCATCAAAGAAAACAATTACACAATACTAATATTTCAGAAAGATATGGTTCATCATTCTACTAAAGGTAGCAGGTGCATTAATCAATCCGAATGGCATGACCAAAAATTCGTAATGACCAAACTGTGTTCTGAATGCAGTCTTAAATATGTCAGATTTATCTAGCCTCGCCTGATGATAACCAGAGTTAAGGTCAATTTTACTAAATATAGAAGATCCTTGCAGTTTGTCCATAAGGTCATCAACTCTAGGAATAGGATACCTATTCTTTACAGTGATCTTATTTAAAGCTCGATAGTCAATACACATACGATAGGTATTATTCTTTTTCTTGACTAACAATACAGTTGCACCGAATGGAGAACTGCTAGGTCGAATCAAACCTCTATTTAGTAATTCCTCAACTTGACTCTGGATTTCTTTTTGCTCTATTTGGTTGTGCCTATATGGTGCTTTGCAAGGTGGTTGTGTGCCAGGGATAAAATCTATCTTATGGTCTTCTGGACGTGAAGGAGGTAAACCTGGTGGTAGGTCTTCTACAAAACAGTCCTTAAAATATGCAAGAAATTCCTTATGCCTAGGGTGCATATGATTTTCCTTTACTTGCAATTCATTTACCCAAATGAGATAGGATTTACTACTCTTGCGTAATGCACGTTTAGCTTGAGTATGCGAAAGTAGTGGAAAAACATTAGATGCATGCATACCATATAATGTAATAGATTTTCCTTGAAAATTAATATTCATTGTGTGTGTGGAATAATCTATATCTGGGTTATGCTGGTGTCGCCAAGGCATTCCTAAAATAATGTCACTTGACTATAATGGAACAACTAAGAAATTTCTTCTTTCAGTGTATTGGCCAATTTGAATCTCTAAGTCTTGCACTTCATGTGTACCATTATACCTAGTGCCTAAAAATGCAGCTTTTATGCGATAATGCGTAGGTACACTCTGTAATTTCAATTCCTTTACCAATTTTGCTGAAATGAAATCATGAGTACTACCGTCATCATGCAAAATAGTCTTTTCCTTTCCATGTACCAAACATTTCATAGTCAATAAAGAATGTGGAGTAGGCATACCTGGTAAAGTGTCGGAAGTAGTAGCAGTGTCGTCCTCATCTTCAGTGAAATCAGGCATATCCTCATGTTCGTCTTCGTCCATGGCTCCAAGATAGTTGATATGAACTGGTGGCTTCTTTGAATGACAATTTGCTGCGAGAAGTCCAGGCTGGTGGCATTTATAGCATACTATTGGCTTGGCTTTGGTTACATTATTTGCAATGGCGGGAAGTCTAGGTACATTTGGATTTGGCTGTGGAATAGGCTTAGGATTTGGATTGACATTGGATGGTAATGCAGGTGGTTTAGCCCAATTCTTGCGGAAAGATGATGAAGAGAAATGACCTGGATTAAATCTTCTAAAATTGGAATTGAATTGTTTAGATCCATAATTACCATTGGCTTGGAATTGCTGTGGTCGTCTGTCTCTACCTCGTAGCTTATCTTCAATGTCGTGAGCTAGTGAAATGGAGTCTTCAAGAGTAGCAGGCTTGAACATGTTTACTTCAGCGTAGTAATGCCCAAGAAGTCCAGACATATACTTCCGCTTATGTGTCGCCTCTGGTACGTCTTCAAGCATGCGTAGCTAGAGAAGTGCATTCCAAAAACGCTCTGTATACTGAGGTATAGGCTCACGATCCCGTTGTTGGAGTAGATCCCATTGCTTGATAGCCTTCTCATGAAATTGCGGTGGAAGGAAATTCTGCATGAACTTCTTCTTGAAATCTTCCCAAGTAGAAGGACATTCTATGCTCTTGCGTACTACAGTCCACCAAAGTGATGCTCTGTCTACCAAATGATTAGTAACACACTTGATTTTATCTTTTTCTGGATAAGTTTCCTCATGGAAATAGTCATCAAACTGACTAATGAATGCTAGAATAGTCTTTCCTTCTCGTATGCCATTGAAAGAACGAAATTTGAAACTTCGTTTACTTATCTTTGATTCCTTGCGAATGGTTTGAGCTTCAAGAGTGGCATTGATGGTACATCGAATCAAATCTTCAGCTTGAGGTTCTTCTTTGTCGGTAGACGCTCTTTGTAATTTTGCCAATTGCACTTGCAATGCTTGCCTAGCCTTTCATTCTTCTTCCAATTGCATCATGATTAAGTCCAGCTTTTGCTCCATCGTAGGCTCAGGTAGGTCGTCTTCAGCCATATGATCATCCATATGTGGTTCCGTCATCTTGTAAAACTCAAAAGACCTTTCTCACTCAAAATCAAGTTATCGGGATGAGCGTAGCTCAAATTCGGGGTTACAAGGCTTATGTGTTTTTTGGGTATTTCTTTCTCAATCTTCAGAAAATCTGCGATTTTTCCTTCTTCGTATGCTGAAAATACTTCAGCAAACCTGCATATGGGTAGAATACCTTCCAATGAACAACTTTGCAATTCGGAGTTTCTGCGCAGGAACAGCCCTTCTAGGAGTTTTGAGCACAAGTCAGTTTTGACTCCAGTTGACTAGTCTGACTTGCAGAGTTGCAAACTTGCAGAACTTAGTCGACTTAGTGAACTTGTAGAACTTGATCACAGATGACTTGCAAAACTTGATCTCTGAGGTGCAGGACCTGGAGTTGTTGACTTGCAGAGTTGGAAGATAACTTGTCTGACTTGATTTGAGTAAGCTTAATGAATTAAGCTTAGTGGGGGAGGGCTTAATGAAGAAAACGGCGCAGTCGTGGGAGGGGGGCGTTTTTTTCGCCACGCGGAAAAATCGGAGGTACCCCGATACCAGGCGGATCAATTCTTGAAGCTATTAAGCTTTTTTTAAAGCTTATAAACTTTAAGATTCAACTTTGGAAGAGATTATATATGGAGTTTCTCACTGTATGTCCACGACTTGTTGATGGAGATGAAGGAGTGGTCCTCCGCCTGTATTGCCTGGTCCTTCGCGATCTGATGACAGAAATAGAGGTTCTTGATTGCCAGAAGTCTGCATGTATCGACGGTTCGCGACGAGATTGACCGTAGAGCCCGATCATTCCAGAAGCTCCGCCTTCGCACGAGATGTGTAGCGATTGGAAGCTCTTGATCTCAGCTCCGCTCTAATACCACTGGTGCGCAGATCGGTCGCTGTATGCTCACGTAGTGAATCCCGGAAGGTCCCCAAGAACAATGAACTCTACCTTTTTGCACAAATTACAATGTAAAAAGCATGAACGACAAGAGCAAGAGACCAATTGGGTTCAATCTCCCCCCATGCCTTGTGTGAGCGCTTCACAAAGCATGTATTTTATGTATATTCCATCTTCATGCTCAATAATAGCCTAATTTACAAAAATATGACAAGCTTTTAGCTTTTGAGTTTGCTTTTACAAAAATAGAAATAAAGCTAATGGACGGTGCCCATAGAGTCTGGCACGCCCAACACAATGTCCAAATAGAAATAACATATCCGTGCGCATAGGCGCATACAAAATAATGATAAATAATCGATGCCTCAATAGACATAACAAAATATAGGCGTGGCGCCTATCAAAATATAATCCATAGGTCGAATACTCGCTAGACTCCAATGCTTTCCTCCGCCACTGCTGCTATCTCTACACATCAACTGAAGCATTCACAATCGTTAGTAAAATAATATAATTAAACTGACAAAAGTGAATACCTAGCAGTCTTCAGCTACATAAATAAATCAACTGGTTAGAAATAAATCCTAACCTTAATTTATTACGAGTGCGCACTCTAAACTCATAAACGTTTATTAATTTAATATGTATTTTGCGGAATCACCCGCTATGGAATCACCCATGTACACACTAAATTAATGAAATGCCCTAAAAGGACAGGCGTCCCCATCAACTTCTCGCACAAAGAATCCTCTTTGTGTATGAGCCCCGGTCATCAAAGTTTACGGAATCCACCGTAAAACCTCACGGAATCCACCGTGGCACAGAATCCACCGTGGAATATGCCTCCTGGCATCAGTTCTAGCATTCATTAGTCAGTTTGACGACTATTTCCATGAGGAAACCTATGCAGAAAAAGATAAAATCAAGTGTGTCACTAATCATTTAGTAGACAAAGCATCTCTTTGGTGGACTGTAGTACGCAAGAGCATAGAATGTCCTGATACTTGGGAGAATTTCAAGAAGAAGTTCATGCAGAATTTCCTTCCACCACAATTTCATGAGAAAGCTATTAAGCAATGAGATCTTCTCCAACAACGGGATCGTGAGCCTATACCTCAGTATACAGAGCGTTTTTGGAATGCATTACTCCAGCTATACATGCTTGAAGACGTACCTGAAGCGACACATAAGCACAAGTATATGTCTGGACTCCTTGGGCATTACTACGCTGAAGTTAACATGTTCAAGCCTGCTACTCTTGAAGACGCCATTTCACTAGCTCACGACACTGAAGATAAGCTACGAGGTAGAGACAGATGTCCACAGTAATTCCAAGCCAATGGTAACTATGGATCTAAACAATTCAATTCCAATTTTAGAAGATTTAATCCAGGTCGTTTCTCTTCATCATCTTTCTGCAAAAATTGGGCAGAACCACCTGCATTACCATCCAATCTCAATCAAAACCCTAAGCCTATTCCACAGCCAAATCCTAATGTACCTAGACTTCCCGCCATTGCAAACAATGTAACCAAAGCCAAGCCAATAGTATGCTATAAATGCCACCAGCCTGGACATCTAGCAGCAAATTGTCATTCAAAGAAGCCACCTGCCCATATTAACTACCTTGGAGCAATGAACGAAGACGAACATGAAGATATGCCTGATTTCACTGAAGATGAGGACGACACTACTACTACTACTACTTCGGATACTTTACCAGGTATGCCTACTCCACATTCTTTATTGACTATGAAATGTTTGGTGCATGGAAAGGAAAAGACTATTTTGCATGATGACGGTAGTACTCATGATTTTATTTCAGCAAAATTAGTAAAAGAATTGAAATTACAAACTGTACCTACGCATAATCGTATCAAAGCTGCATTCTTAGACACCAGGTATAATGGTACACAGGAAGTGCAAGACTTAGAGATTCAAATTGGTCAATACACTGAAAGACGAAATTTCTTAGTTGTTCCATTACAGTCGAGTGACATTATTTTAGGTATGCCTTGGCGTCACCAGCATAATCCAGATATAGACTATTCCACACACTCAATGAATATTAATTTTCAAGGAAAATCTATTACATTATATGGTATGCATGCATCTAATGTTTTTCCACTGCTTTCGCATACTCAAGCTAAACGTGCATTACACAAGAGTAGTAAATCTTATCTCATTTGGGTGAATGAATTGCAAGTAAAAGAAAGTCATATGCATCCTAGGCATAAAGAATTTCTTGCACATTTTAAGGACTGTTTTGCAGAAGACCTACCACCTGGTTTACCTCCTTCACGTCCAAAAGACCATAAGATAGATTTGATCCCTGGCACACAACCACCTTGCAAAGCACCATATAGGCATAACCAGATAGAGCAAAAAGAAATTCAGAGTCAAGTTGAGGAATTACTAAATAGAGAATTAATTCGACCTAGCAGTTCTCCATTCGGTGCACCTATTCTGTTAGTAGTCAAGAAAAAGAATAATAGCTATTATATGTGCATTGACTATCGAGCTTTAAATAAGATCACTGTAAAGAATAGGTATCCCATTCCTAGAGTTGATGACCTTATGGACAAACTGCAAGGATCTGCTATATTTAGTAAAATAGACCTTAAGTCTGGTTATCATCAAGTGAGACTAGATAAGTCTGACATATTCAAGACTGCATTTAGAATACAGTTTGGTCATTACGAATTTTTAGTGATGCCATTTGGATTGACTAATGCACCTGCTACGTTTAGTAGAATGATGAACCGTATATTTTTGAAATATCAGTAGTGTGTAATTGTCTTCTTTGATGATATTTTGGTGTTTAGTCAAAATGAGAAAGAACATTATGAGCATTTGTCATTGGTTTTTCAGTTATTGAAAGAAAATCAACTGTATGCAAATCCTGAAAAGAGTGAATTCTTTAAAACAGAAATTGAGTATTTAGGTCATATTGTATCATCTGATGGAATTAAAGTTGATCCTAAGAAAATTGATGCAATATTGAATTGGCCTGTACCTAAAAACGTGTATGAGTTATGCTCATTCCTTGGTCTTGCTAGTTTCTATAGGAAGTTTGTACGTAATTTTTCATTACTTGCTTTACCATTAACCAAACTTTTGAAGAAAGGAATTGTTTATCATTGGACCAAAAATCAACAGAAATCCTTTGACTTACTGAAACATGCATTAACCCATGCCCCTTTCCTACAGTTGACTGACTTTAATAGACCATTCTTTCTAGTAGTGACCGATGCTAGTGGATCAGGAATAGGAGCTGTACTTATGCAAGACAATCATCCTATAGCCTATTCTAGTTGTAAGTTGAAACCTTCTGAGTTGAAATATTCCACATATGACAAAGAACTATTAGCAGTTGTACAAGCATTAAGACAGTGAAAACACTACTTAATGGGTTCAGAATTTATGATTAAGACCGATCAGCAAAGTATTAGACATTTACTTAGCCAACCTCAAATCTCTGACCGTCATATCAAATGGGCCTTCTTTATTCAAAGTTTTCATCCTATCATTCAATACCAACCTGGAAAAGAAAATGTAGTGGCTGATGCATTGAGTAGAAGACCTTCCATTCATAATATTTCTGTCATATCTTTTGATTCTTTGATTGCTATGAAAGACACTTATTATCAGGATATTACTTTTCATCCTGATTGGAATAAATTACTTCAAAATAATTTGATTCCTATTGATTCATTGTCATATAATGATGGATTTATGTTTTATGAAAAGAGATTGTGTGTTACAATTCCATTCCGATCTTTTGTTTTGAATGAAATTCATTGTCCCCCATATCAAGGTCATAGAGGTATCATATCTACCTTACGTACATTAACTGAAGATTTTTATTGGCCGCATATGGATGCTGATGTATCTAACTTTGTTTCTGAATGTTTGATTTGTCAAAGAGTTAAGAGACTTTATGATAAACAGTATGGATTACTTATGCCTTTGTCTATTCCATCTAAACCTTGGGAACAAATTTCCATGGATTTCATTACTGGTTTACCTAATACTAAATCTAACCATGATATGATTTGGACAGTAGTAGATAGATTTAGTAAACAAGCATATTTCATTCCATGTAAGAAAACTTTAACAACATCACAAGCAGCACAATTGTTTTTGAAAACTGTTTTTACTAACCATGGATTGCCAAAAGTTATTATTTCAGATCGTGACTCTAGATTTTGTAACAACTTTTGGATTACTCTGTTTGCTAACTTAGGCACAAAGATTGATTTCTCATCTGCATTTCATCCAGAAACTAATGGACAAACAAAAGCCACTAACAGCACAATTCTAGATCTTTTACGTGCATATACTATTTCTAAACCACATACATGAGACACACATTTGCATTTATTACAGTTTGCATATAACAATACACCACACACATCTACAAAGAAAGCACCGTTTGAAGTGATTTATGGATATAGATTATCTACACCTGTTGCATCTTTGTCAAATAGAATTCAAAGTGCTGATTATATTGCTAGTATGCATAACACTATTTTTGATGAGGTTAAAGATATGATTGCTAAAGCCCAGCAATCATATACCAAACAAGCCAACAAGAAAAGACAAGCAATGAATTTCAAAGTTGATGATTATGTTTGGTTGAGAATAGAAAAACGTAGACTACGAAGTCTAGATAGACACCCAGTTGTCAAATTAGCCCCTAGATTCTATGGACCATTTAGAATCATTCATAAAATTAATGACAATGCATTCAAGTTAGAATTACCATCTCATTGGAAAATTCACAACACATTTCACATTAGTTTATTGAGACCATTTAGAGGCCAATTACCTGTACACCCTGTTTATGAAAACCCACCTTTATTAGAGGAAGAGATTGAAATACTTGAACCAGAAGCTATTATAGACACTGACTTTATGACCACTAGAACTGGCCGAAGATATTTTAGATATCTAGTTAAATTTAAGAACCATCCTGTAGAGGAAGCACAATTGATGCACGCTAGAGACTTAAATGCTTTCCCCACTCTGTTAGCTCCACATTGAGCTAATAGCAATTGAGGTCAATTGCTATCCCACCCCGGGGGTATGATGCCAGGAGGCATATTCCACGGTGGATTCCGTGCCACGGTGGATTCCGTGAGGTTTTACGATGGATTCCGTAAACTTTGATGACCGGGGCTCATACACAAAGTGGATTCTTTGTGCGAGAAGTTGATGGGGACGCCTGCCCTTTTCGGGCGTTTCATTAATTTAGTGTGTACATGGGTGATTCCATAGTGGGTGATTCCGCAAAATGCATATTAAATTAATAAATGTTTATGAGTTTTGAGTGCGCACTCGTAATAAATTAAGGTTAGGATTTATTTCTAACCAGTTGATTTATTTATGTAGCTGAAGACTACTAGGTATTCACTTTTGTCGGTTTAATTATATTATTTTACTAACGATTGTGAATGCTTCAGTTGATGTGTAGAGATAGCAGCAGTGGCGGAGGAAAGCATTGGAGGATAGCGAGTATTCGATTTATGGATTATATTCTGAAAGGCGCCATGCCTATATTTTGTCATGCCTATTTATTGAGGCATCGATTATTTATTATTATTTTGTATGGGCATGGGCGCACGGTTATGTTATTTCTATTTGGACATTGTATTGGGCATGGTAGACTCTTTGGGCACCGTCCATTAGCTTTATTTCTATTTTTGTAAAAGCAAACTCAAAAGCTAAAAGCTTGTTATATTTTTGTAAATTGGGCTATTATTGAGCATGAAGATGAAATATACATAAAATACATGCTTTGTGAAGTGCTCACACAAGGCATGGGGGGAGATTACACCCAATTGGTCTCTTGCTCTTGTCGTTCATGATTTTTACCTTGTAACTTGTGCAAAAAGTAGAGTTCATTGTTCTTGGGGACCTTCCGGCATTCACTGCGCGAGCATACAGCGTCTGATCTGCGCACCAAAAAATCCAAAATTGGTTGAAAAAGCCACTTGTTTTTTGCATGACATCTTAATCTAGAAGCTTTCCTAACTTTTTAGGATTTTCACAATAAATAATATCAATAATAGGCTAAAATTATCAAAAAATCTAGTATTTTTGGACCATCCATGCCACGGACACTAGCACTAATGACTCAGATCACATGGACTCTCTACATCAATAAGAAAGTCAGATAATGATGCATTCCAAAGTTTTTCACACTGTGCCCGCGTAGTGGCACGACACCATGGTGGAGAAGCTCTCCATCTTTTCTTCTCTTCTCTTGTCTTGTCTTGCTCACAGTGGCAATGGAGCTTGGAGCATGGAGCTGAAGCTTGCACTGGGATCGTGGAGCTATTGGAGTGCTTGGGAGAGGAGGCAACTCGATCGGGCATGGAGGTAAGCTCACTATACTCGTAGAGAGAGATTGCACATCGTTTATGTGAGAGATAGCCATTAGTGCTCAAATCAATCCATGAGTCTTGGCAGCTGAGCGAGAGCTTGCCTCTACATTTTGGTTCCTTTGCCAATACCAATGGATTTAAGCCTTGAGTGCTTACGCGCTCTGAATCAATCATTGAAGTAGGATTTTCCCTGAACACTGGTGCTTGAGGTAGATAGGTAGGAAGCGAGGGAGTTTGAAGAGGTATTCAATCTCCTTAGCAAGTAAGTTTTTGGTTTTTGGGATTTGGAAAAGCAGGTTGGAGTAGTGTAGGTGTTTGCTTTGTGATTTGGATGCATTGGGGTAGGAAAAAATAGAGAAAAAAAATTGAAAATAAGCATTAGGGTTTTTGCTATCATAATAGGACAAGAGGATTTGATTTCTTTGTCGATTAGTATTTTGGAGTTTATTTGCTCTTCCAAGTATATACAATCCTTCATTAGGGTCTATTCTTACATTTTGGAAGTTTGTGCAACCCCTCATAACCAAAATCCCTAGAACATCATCCCTGGAAACTCTTCTACAGGAATCATACACTGTTACCAAAGTCCGATTCCCAGAATCAGACTTAGATGGTCCGATTCCCATCTGACGGGTGTGATTTTTAGACTCGGATATCCTAAAAACCGGTTCAATCATCGGACACACGAGACTCATTCGATTTGGATGCTTGGACAATCGGACAATCAGATGCTCAAAATCGAACTACCTAGGAATCGAATGCACAAAAATCGGACCATCCCATAATTGGACCACCAGAATTGGACCACTCGAACCGTCTGATCAGCCAATCAGACCAACCCAAAATCGGACATCCATGTAATGTGCCCACCCCTCAAATTGCAGGACACGTCTTAGCAGCCCACCGAGAGATCAATCTAGAAGACGCCGCCCGACACTCCCAAGGAATGACATGGGGTTTGCTAACTAGGGTCTCTCGAGTCTGCCCCGCAACGGAACTTATCCGGCCGTTCCCACTAGGATCGACCTGAATCTTGGGTTCCTAGCAGTCGAGTCTTCCTAACAGCCTTCTAGCGTCGGTCCACAGCCGCTCCACTTTGTGTAGATACAACTTGACCCAATCAGATTCACACTACACTTGGTTCAAAGAGAATGGGAAACGAGAGGGATGCATCACTCGACCTCTCTACACGTAGGGCATAGTCCCATTTCGGTCCCCTAAAACGGTATGAATCAAGATTCTAACCAACATTATCTAAGGTCATCATGCGTCCTTCCCTAACATTCCTTGTTAACATTTCCCTTTGAGGAAAGCTCTCGGCTAACCGAGACCACTCTTCCGTAGGATAGACCCATTGGTCACATCCACCACGCTTCCCTCAGGGGTTATTTTAGTTATCTAATTACCTACCACATTATGTTTGATACATAAAAATAGCTTCCTTAATTAACCCTGTTAATCAGAGGTTCCTTTGCGTAATTTAGGGCACTGAAACGAAGACAAGATAAAACAAGATCAAACACTTAACTTATCTTCAGATTAATGTTTGTCTCCTACCCATACAGGAGAATTAAGTGTTCCTTTCTACCTCTACAGAAAAATCCTTTCGTCTATCGGTAATAAAACCCGAAGGTTTATCCTCCCAAGATTCTGCCTTGTAACTAGTATCAAGGCCTCGAGATCCCATCTCGAGTCACGTAGAACACTTGTGTAGGGCCTGGAGGCATTGGGATTTATGGCCAGAGCCCCCACTAGCACCCAAGCGTCCTCCTACTCCAAGTAATTTCCATGGAGAGACCTCTCGCGAAGGGTTTGGTCCACATTCCCAGCGCGGATTCATAACTCGCTTGGTTAGGGTTTGGCAGCTCGCGAGGGGGGGGGTAGCTAGCGCCGTCCTTCCTTAATTATTCCTTTAGGGAATCAATCACAGCTGAAGCACCCATCTTACAAAAAATAACTAAGGAAAACATCCCTTTCATTTCCAATCAAGAAAATATCATTTTCTACATCAAGCAATCATTTTGCTTATAAAACACTTGTCCTTAGTAGGATCTCCTCTTACCAAGGCAACCAGTCAATTCACTTAGAAATATCATTTTGGAAACAACCAAGCATACGCCTGGATCAACATTCCATTTAGAGTCAGCTTACTAGCCTAGCTTAAGCCTGGAGGATATCCGCTTCCAATAATCTAAGACAAGATCCTTAAAAACAACTCACAAGCACGTGTGTTTAATCACTCGAATTCTTTTGAATCCCTCTTTCCCTTGGGTTTTTCTCTAGGGTTCCAAGTTGTGAATCCTCGATTTTCTTGCATGTCTTTTAACATACTTGGTAATGTTTAAAGCACATTAAATATATTGCATGACTTGTCATACATTCTTTCTATCCTCTCTTAGTGCGATGCTATGCAGAATTTTCTAATCAAACTTATCTCGCATGCACAAGGTGCGTTTAGTATATTAGTACAACCTAAACAATCTTTAACTTTCTTCATATCTGGCAATGACTACTTGTTCCTAAAGTGCACGGTCTCATGTGACTTGAGTATATAAAAGTTTAAACTCAATTCACTTATCACCTCTATGCTCTAACATAAGTAAAAGATAATCATATAATGCATAAAAATCTTTCCTTGTAAGCGATCCATGAAAGTCTAAGAACCTGTTAGTATTCTAAATGCAAATTTACCCTAATATTTCATGCGGTCTCCAAACATAAACATTGGTTATGATAGGATAAGACAACCTATTTGTGGTATGCAAGATCAAGACCTATCTTCCGCGTGGAATGCAAGATAGATGACAAGTCCTCTATGCTTCTATGTAGTTGCATCCTATGAATGAAAGCTAACATTTCATGTATTTATTTAATCACGGAAGTAAACCATGGACTATTGTTAACAAATCATGCACTAAACTAAGTGAAAGTATATCATTTTATGTGGCATATTATGAAAACCTTATCATTTCATGTGGCGGAATGAAATCAATAGTTCTTCCCTAGGCCAAGGAGAACCTGGTTCCGCAAGACGGGGTCTGGAGTTGTGCTAATTCCTGCATTGGCTATACCCAGTGCTCCATTAATGGCCCCAATTCCCACAGCTCCAATTGCACCATGAATTCCATCTGTACTTGTCCCTTGAGCAACTATGGTAGCTCCTGTGGTCTTCACTCCTTCTTTGCACTTGGGGGCCATGGTAAGTAGCTAGCGAAAAACTCTCACTCTTCTTCCCTTCTCTTCCTTCTCTTCCTTCTCTTCTCCTCCTCTTCTCTCTCTTCTCTCTCACCCTTCTTCTTCTCCTCCTCTCCTTCTCCTTCTCTCACTCTTCTTCCCTTCTCTTCCTGCTCTTCTCCTCCTTTTCTCTCTCCTCTCTCACCCTTCTTCTCCTCCTCCTCTCCTTCTCCTTCTCTCACTCTTCTTCCCTTCTCTTCCTTCTCTTCTCCTCCTCTTCTCTCGCTTCTCCCTCACCCTTCTTCTTCTCCTTCTCTTCCTTCTCTTCTCCTCCTCTTCTCTCTCTTCTCTCCCACCCTTCTTCTTCCCTTCTCTTCCTTCTCTCCTCCTCCTCTTCTCTCTCTTCTCTCCCACCCTTCTTCTTCTCCTTCTCTTCTGTTCCTCTCTCTTCCTTCTCTCCTCCTCCTCTTCTCTCTCTTCTCTCCCACCCTTCTTCTTCTCCTTCTCTTCTGTTCCTCTCTCTTCCTACCTTCACTTCCCATGGCGAGTTACCTGGTGGAATAGGGGGGGTTTCAAATGACAGCCTAAGGCGGGGGTTTCCCTGTCCAGGCTCCACGTGTGCAGACGTTGTTGTTGCCAGGGTGGAGGGTGTTCGCGCTACAGAACTGGGAAAGGGGGGCCGTTGTAATCACCAGCAGGGGGTGCACACTACTTCATCGATGGAGAGGGGCCGAACCACCAACAGAGGGGGAGGCGTCTGCCCATGGGAGAAGGCACAGCCTGATAGCAAGGAGGGAGGAGGAGGGAAGCTTTTTTGTCCCTCTCTGGCGAGCCCCCCATGGGGTTTTATGGAGGTGGTGTGGGGGAGGTGGCATGGCAGTGCCACCCGCCACCTGGGGGCTGCATGCCCCCCCATCTTCTACATAACACACACACACACACACACACACACTCTCTCTCTCTCTCTCTCCCCGCCATGCACACAGCAGGGGGGAGGGGGAAAGGGAGAGAATTTTTTTTGTCAAAAATTAATTAAAAAAAGGGGGGGAAGGTTCCTATGCGGAAGGTACGTGGACATTACATCCTCTCCCTCTTAGAGGAATCGAGATGTCCTCATCTCGAAAAGGCCGAGGGGGAAACAAGCACTAATGGGCCTTAGAGCCTGTGGGTTAAGGCCCATCATGCTTCCGCTGAGCTACTCTAATTACTCAAATTATTAAAATGACAACTTTTCACAACTCATAAGGTTTAATTGGATTTATTCCAAGTACAAGACTTATTATCTCAAGAGGATCTTCTTAGGATATCTAGTCATCTTGAAAGGTTACAATAGGCTCCAAGCCTTCATCACCATGTGGTTCATAATGTGCACCAAAAGCAGAGTTTAACGGCTTCGTTTGACCGCACGTTCTTGATTCTCAGGGTCCAACTCAGGACAATTTGCTTGGATGTGTCGTAGTCCATTGCAGTGGAAACATCGGCGGTTGGCACATCTTTTACAGATGCGACCTATCTCATCACACTTGTGGCACCTCTTCTCTTGATCATGTGAATCATCTACATCATAGTTGCTTGATTTAAGCTCTTGGACGATTGGATTTTCTCGGAGTAATGCGTCTTGCGAGTCTGTTGGGTGCATTGATTCCAATCGAGTGTTTATGGGTGGATTCAACCCATCACAGAACTTTGACACCTGTTGCGTCATATCCATTTGTGGCGCATATTTTAAGAGAGAGATGAATTTTGAATAGTATGCATCAAGGGATAGTTCAATGCTGCTTTAATTCATAGAATTCGTTCATCTTCTGTGTGCGATAGGCAGGTGGCAGATACCTCCCTCGCACAGCTTCCTTAAGCTTGTTCCAAGTGGCTGTCCCCTCTGAGATTGCTTGGTCTGTGCACCACTGTTTCCACCAAAGTCTCGCTTCGCCTGTAAGTTTAAGTTTGGCGAGCATGGCTTGGTTAGCAGGTGTAGTACTTGCTGCCTCAAAATAGTCCTCCATGGACTCAATCCAGATCTCAACGTCCACTTGAACAGTCCTTCCCTTGTCATCAAACTCGGGTGGCCTAATTTGCTTGAGAAGGAACTTCTTCTCTTGCATGTCAGCATTCGTAGGTGTAGAAGGTGCCTGACAAACAAGCCATACCACTTAAGTTATTTAGGTTATGCCTATGATCTGAACATTAATCAATCATGCATCATTAAGAAATTTTGCTCTGATACCAATTGTAACGTGTCCGCCTCTCAAATTGCGGAACACGTCTTAGCAGCCCACCGAGAGATCAATCTAGAAGACGCCGCCCGAAATGACATGGGGTTTGCCAACTAGGGTCTCTCAAGTCTTCCCCGCAACGGAACTTATCCGGCCGTTCCCACTACAATCAACATGAATCCTAGGTTCCTAGCAGTCGACTCTTCCTAACAGCCTTCTAGCGTCGATCCACAGTCGCTCCACTTTGCGTAGATACAACTGGACCCAAGCAGACTCATACCACACTTGGTTCAAAGAGAATGGGAAACAAGAGGGATGCATCGCTCGACCTCTCTACCCGTAGGGCATAGTCCCATTCCGGTCCCCTAAAACGGCATGAATCAAGATTCTAACCAACATTATCTAAGGTCATCGTCCATCCTTCCCTAACATTCCTTGTTAACATTTCCTTTTGAGGAAAGCTCTCGGCTAACCGAGACCACCCTTCCGTAGGATAGACCCATTGGTCACATCCACCACGCTTCCCTCGGGGGTTGTTTTAGTTATTATTGAGTGTGGAAATGATTGGTTTTTGGGCTGATTTTTTGTTATTTTTGTTGCTGAATGGTTGTTTTTGGTGGTTGATTGTTTGAGTTTGAAGATGTTTTGAAGTGTGTGGAGTAGTTTGAGTATGTTTGAAAGGGTTTATGTTGGTTTTTGATGAAATATGTTGTTCTGAAGAGTTTTGTAATTCTCTCTATATGGTTCTGTAAGGCCTGATTTTGTTCTGTTTTGTTCTATTTTGGTTCTTTTTGGTAGTTGAGATGGTTGAATGGATATTTTGAGAGATGATTGAGGATGTGTGAAAAGGTTTATGAGAGGTTGAATTGGTTTTGTTTTGATTTTTATGGGTTTTGTTGATCTTTTGTAAAGTTCTGTAGCTTCTATGCTTTTGTAGCTCTGTAGTCCTGTTGCTCTGTTGTTCTGTGGTTTTGTTCTGTTTGTTTCTGTTGGGTGTTATGATGGATGTATGGATGTTTTGGGAAGTGTTCTTGTCTTAGGAAAAGGATGAATGGAAGCTCTATTCAAGTTAAAAGAAGTGAAGAAGTAACTGCTGAAGATTTACAGAAGGTTACAGAAGACAGTGACAGAAGCCAGATCTCACAGGACACTATGATGTCTCTGGTGCCCCTTCACATCTGACATACCTTTTGGAAGGTTACAGAAGACAATGACAGAAGCCAGATCTCACAGGACACTATGATGTCTCTGGTGCCCCTTCACATCTGACATACCTTTTGGAAGGTGTATCCATGACCTAAGAAGGATTATTGAGGGTGATTATTGAGTGATTGTAGTGAGGATATGATGTAATATTGAGAGCATACTATTGTGAGAGAGATCATATGCAAGAGATAGTTGATTCTATGTGGAACATTATATCTTCCTATGAGGGAGAAGACTATGAAGACAATGAAAATGAATACTATGTGATTTCTTTCCATCAAAAGTTGTGTTCTCTTTGTCTATTAATGAAGAATATGAAGAACATGATCAAGTTTGTTAAAGATAAAGCCATGGGAGATATCTACTATGATGCTGCGTGAAGAATTGTTGTTTTCTTTGTTTTGATGATCAAAAGAATGAAATAAAAGCTTGTTGATGTTACAAGATAGATTTTCTTGCAAGAGAATTCCCTTTTCCTTAGTGTTCCTCTTGGGGCTTCATGTTTTTGGTGCGCAGCCGGGGAACCTTGCCATCAACAAGCACCAGAAGAGGCTGAAAATGAAGGAAATGGCATTGCCAAGAAGAGAAGAATTCAATGGATGTTTGTAAAGTTCCTTCTGTTGAGATATCAAGCTCCACTCGTGATATGCTAGGGTGACCGTTGTGCATTTATGTCACCGACTTGTCACTTGCAGATGCGGTTGGTACACCGCCTATGAATAATAGCTACATGATAGCTATCCTTATCTACTCTAGTTCGTGGCTCAGTTAGTATGCCACCTTAGTTAGTTGAGTTTGGTTTGAGACCCATAAATAGGTTTCTTCTATTTCCTTGTACGAGAGTTCTTTTGGCTTACACAACTAAGAAGAGAAAAACTGTTTTCAGCCTCCACCTCTGTGTGTATTCCCCCATTGTGCAAGCAAGAAAGCTACAAGTGAGACTCCTTCCTTCTCTCCCACAATCTTGATATGGTATCAGAGCCTTGTTCGTGGTGAGGAGCTCAAGAAAGCAAGCCAAGCTCGCGGTGTTCTAGTAAGAGGAGCAGTGTTGCTTTCATTTTCTGTTTTGGGAGCAGATCTCTGCAGGTAGCACAGCCGGAAATTGCAAGAGTGCATTGTCTCAGGTTGAGACGCCCTTTGCGGTGAAGCAAGAGGGCAGTATATGCTGTGGGATTGGGCTTTAGCCCTTGGTGACCCTGTTTTTTTTATTTGAGGCCATTTCGGGGCCTGTTTTGGAGGCGGAAGTTTTCTGCACGCACTCAGGAAAAGGCCCAGTTTTATGCTGTGCAACCACTATTCTACAGGTCGGTGAAAAGTTACCACAGAAATTGCATCGTATGCTTGTGTGCAGAGACATTGGGAGTTACAGAATCATCCTTGGTTCCTGTTTATGCAAAATCGTCACTAGGAAGTGACTGTGTGGTCAAATACCACTTTCGCCAGTTTTGCAGATTTGCCCTTATGAGGGTAAAGCTATGTTTTTTGCAGTGACAGAATTTTTTGCATTGTTCTGTAATGGCGTCTCATTCTCTTTCACAGATTGTAACTGAAAAGCTTGACAAGAACAACTTCCAAGCATGGAAGTTTAGAATGACAAATTTCCTTATGGGAAAAGGATATTGGGAATTTGTTGCAGGAAATGAAGAAGAACCAATTCTTCCTGATGTTCCCAATCAACAGCAAATGCAGGCATTTAAAGCATGGCATGAGAGAGCCAGGAAAGTTATGTATTGGCTGTCTATCAGCATTTCAGACTCTATGATTATGCATATTCAGGATGTAAGTACGCCAAAGGAGGCATGGGATACTTTGTCAAAAATGTATAGCACAAATACGCAAGCCAGGAAAATGCAGCTCAAGCAAGAGTTGCACAATGTGCAAAGAGAAAGTATGAGCATCAATGACTACCACATGAAGGTGAAGAAGATTGCAGATGCACTTGCTTCCATTGGGTCGCCAGTGGAAGATGATGATTTAGTCTCAGTGACCTTGAATGGTCTAGGAAAGGATTATGCACAATTCCGAACATCCATTTCCGTCCGTGAAAGATTTCCTGATTTTGAGGAGTTGATTGCTCTTCTAATTTCTGAGGAGCAGAGAAATGGTGGTGCATCTTCTTCAGGAGGAACTTCAAAAGAAGCTGTATTCTACTCAAATGCTGGAAGAGATAGAGGTAAAGGTAGAGGAGGCCGATTTGGAGGCCGTGGTAGAAATTAGAATATGCAGCAAACTCAAGAAAACTAGTCCTATGGAGGAGGACGTGGTAACTCTAGAGGCAGGGGGAGCCAAAGACGTCATGGTGGATGGCAAAGAGGCCAAAATGCAAACAGTAATGTTGAATGCTACTACTGTGGCAAAATGGGTCATATGGCTAAAGACTGCTATAAAAAGCAGAATGACATCATGAATGGAAAACTGCAACAAGGGAATTATGCATCTTCTAGTAGACAGGGTGATGACAGAAATGAGCATTTGTTTATGGCGCAGCACATGAACAATTCTATGACAAGTACAGAAGAAAGCAATGATGTATGGTATGTTGACTCAGGTGCATCAAACCACATGACAGGTCATGCAGAATAAATGGAGGATGCAAGGAAAATGGAAAAACCAGGATTTGTGGAGACTGGTGATGATACTGCACATCCTATTGTGCAGATTGGAAAAATTCCTTTGTCTATGCAGGATGGGAAAAAGAAATACCTGTCCGATGTATTTCATGTCCCGAATATCACCAAGAATCTGGTTTCTGTTGGTCAAATGGTTGAGCAGGACTTGCAGGTCAAATTTAATCCTCATGGATGCTTTGTTGAGGATATGAAAAATAAAGGTCGCTTGATAGCAAAAGGAAAGAAGAAGGGTAGAATGTTTACGTTGGATGCAGACATGTTTGAATTGAGTGCAGCAATGTTTGCACATGGGACCGATGTAGTTGCAGATATTGATATCTGGCATAAACGCATTGGTCATGTTAATGTACAGCGACTTAAATCAATGCAGGCCCAAAATATTGTTGCAAGATTATCTAAATTCAAGGTTGCAAAAATGCATAAGGTATGTGAAGCCTGCCAATTTGGAAAACAGGCAAGGAAACCATTTCCTAGACATGTTCAAGAGAGTGAGAAGCCATTGGAATTAATCCACTCTGATGTGTGGACTACTAAAGCTGCATCTCTTGGAGGCTGTCATTATTTTGTCACTTTTATTGATGACTATAGCAGAAAAGTTTGGGTGTATTTTATGAAAAAGAAAGTGAAGTTTTTGGGCATTTCAAAACTCTTAAAGCTATGGTTGAAAAAGAAACAGGACTACAAATAAAATGCCTAAGGTCAGATAGAGGGGGAGAGTACCTCTCAAATGAGTTTGCAAGGTTCTTGCAGGAGCATGGCATAAAGCAGCAATATTCATGTAGTCATACCCCACAACAAAATGGAATTGTAGAAAGAAAAAACAGGCATATTGGAGAGGTATCTCGTGCCATGCTCAATGAAAAAGACCTGCCAGAATTTTATTGGGCTGAGGCAGTTGCTACGGTAGTCTACGTAATGAACAGGACTCCCACTACAGCAATACATGGGATGACTCCAGAGGAGAGGTATACTGGTAGGAAACCAGATATTTCTCATTTGAAAATTTTTGGTTGCATTGCCTATGTACATGTGCCAGATGAGTTGAGATCCAAGTTGGATCCAAAAGCTGAGAAGTGCATCTTTATTGGTTACTCTCTGCAGCAAAAAGGGTATAGATGCTATAACCCTTCTACTCGTAAGTTTATAGTGAGCAGAGATGTTGTTTTTGATGAGATGAGTAGCTGGTATAAACCAGTAAATGTGATTGATGATGTAGATGCACAAAATGGTAATGCTGCACAGAATTCATAGCAGCAGTCACAAAATATCAGTAGACCTGGAGCGTCCTCTAGCAGTGGTTCACATTCTTTGCCATGGGCAGGCAGATTGAGATCAGGAGAATCTTCTCAAAGCAATGCAGATAGTGTTATGCAGGTATCACGAAAAGGAAAAGAGAAGGTAGATCAGCCCATGTTTGATATGAATGCAGGTCACTCTTATGTGGATGGTGAATCCAGTGGCTCAGAACAGAGCATTGATGATGAATTGGGTATTCCTTCTATTGTTACACCTCGAGTAAGGAAGACCAGGGATGTTTTGAGAGAACCTGGGAGTGAACCTACTTTGCGCAGGTCTACCAAAGCTAGGTATCCTGTGGATAGGCTGAAATATGATGGATTTACATCCATTCACTATGCATATATGGTCAAAGTGATACAGGAACCAGAACCCACTTCTTTTGAGCAAGCCATGGGAAAAGAAAAATGGGAGAAAGCCATGGATGAAGAAATGGATGCCTTGGAAGAAAATGCTACATGGGAATTGGTACCTTTGCCTAAAGATAAGAATGCAATTGGCTGTAAGTGGGTTTATAAGGTGAAGCACAATGCAGATGGTTCTGTGAACAGATACAAGGCAAGATTAGTAGTCAAGGGGTATGCACAAACATATGGCATTGACTATGAAGAAACATTCAGTCCGGTTGCAAGGATGGCAACCGTAAGAGCAGTCATTGCTATGGCTGCATCAAAGGGATGGTCTTCACATTAGATGGATGTAAAGAATGCCTTCTTGCATGGTGATTTGCAAGAAGAGGTCTACATGGAGCAGCCACCAAGTTATGTGCATGTTGTTCATCCTGAGTTTGTTTGCAGGTTGAAGAAAGCCTTGTATGGCTTGAAGCAAGCACCTAGAGCATGGTCTGACAAGATAGGACAGTATCTTGTCACTATTGGCTTTCAGATTTCCAAGGCAGATTTCTCACTTTATGTGAGAAAAACAGAGAAAGGTATTATGCTACTTGTCATTTATGTTGATGATTTGATTATGACAGGTGACAGTGATGAAGATATCCTTCATGTGAAAATGCTATTGAAGCAGAAGTTTGAGATGAAGGATTTGGGAGAGCTGCGTTATTTCTTGGGCATCGAGGTGATTAGATCACCAAGTGGGATACAGCTCTTGCAGAGGCAGTATGGATTGGACATGCTGTCCAAATATGGGATGATAGGCTGTAAGCCTATTTCAGTTCCTTTGGAGCAGAATGTGAAGCTGAGCGCAGATGCAGGTGAGCTTCTGGAAGACCCTACTATGTACAGACGCATAGTAGGAAGCTTGATTTATATGACTATTACTAGGCCAGATTTGAGCTATGCTGTTGGATTGGTAAGTCAGTTTATGCAGGCTCCAAGGAAACCGCATTTGGATGTGGCTAGATGCATACTCAGGTATGTGAAGTCCACATTGTAGTATGGACTATTTTATGAGACTGGGGTTCAGATACAGTTGCATGGGTACACTGATGCTGATTGGGCTGGTAGCATTTCTGATAGACGATCTACCAGTGGGATATGTGTTCTCTTTTGGGAGTGCTGCAGTCACTTGGAGCAGCAAGAAACAGCCTACAGTTGCCTTGTCCAGCACAGAGGCTGAGTACAGGGGTGCAGCAATGGCTGCATGTGAGGAAGCTTGGTTGCATAAGCTACTTTAGGATATGCGTCAGCCTATAGATGGGCCAGTTGTCATTTATTGTGACAACATGAGTAGTATACGCTTGGCAAATAACCCAATCTATCATGCTAGAACAAAGCACATTGAGGTGCATTATCACTATGTGCGGGAGAGGGTTTTACTAGGTCTTATTGATCTAGTTTATGTCAGCACAGAGGATCAGGTAGCTGACATATTTATGAAGGCATTGGGCGTAGAGAAGCTGCGCAAGTTCAGAGACCTGCTTGGTGTGCAGGAATTGGGATTGAGCTCGAGGGGGAGTGTTGAGATATCGAGCTCCACTCGTGATATGCCAGGGTGACCGTTGTGCATTTATGTCACCGACTTGTCACTTGCAAATGCGGTTGGTACACCACCCATGAATAATAGCTACATGATAGCTATCCTTATCTACTCTAGTTCGTGGCTCAGTTAGTATGCCACCTTAGTTAGTTGAGTTTGGTTTGAGACCCATATATAGGGTTCTTCTATTTCCTTGTACGAGAGTTCTTTTGGCTTACACAACTAAGAAGAGAAAAACTGTTTTCAGCCTCCACATCTGTGTGTATTCCCCCATTGTGCAAGCAAGAAAGCTACAAGTGAGACTCCTTCCTTCTCTCCCACAATCTTGATACCTTCTTCCACTGAAGAGTTGGAATTTCTCATAATCAAAGCCACTTTCCACAAGAAGTTCATCCCACAATGGCGGAAACACATCACCATCATGATGCATGCTCTATGTGGTGGACTGTTTCCTCTTCCTATTGAAGCAGCAGAAACTTGCATCTTGGTGGAAAACTGTTTGGGAACAAACTGAAGAGCAGAAACAGAGAGAATGACCATCCATGGAAGATTTGGCATTCATTGAGAAGTTTCCAGACATCATCAAATGGGAGATTGTGAAGAAGCTTCAGGAGTCTTGGTCTGTAGAGGTTCATGAAGACAAGAAGGAAAAAAGTTGGAATTTGTTCGTGGATGCTCAACAGCAAGATACATGGGATGCTTGGTGCACTGATAATCTTCTATTTGTTCAATTAGCAACCCATTGGAAGTTAGTAGACAGAGTTTTCTTTACAACATACACTGTTGAAACCATCAAAAGCTGGCATTACTATGATGATGGCACCACCACAATGCTTAGACGTATGCATTTTGACACCTTCAGAACCGAATACCTTCCTCTGTGTAGTGGCATGAAAGCAGAATTCAAAGACGTTGAAAAGGAAGAAGTAGAAGAAATGTTGGCAAGAGAGTCCTCCAGAGACTGAAGCCTTCTATTATCCCTCTATGGAGCACTAACAACATAGTGGAGCCAACCCCCTGATGAATGACGCAATAAAGAGGCAAGCGTTAGAACGAGTCCAGAAGTACGTGAGAAGAGAGAAGGCAAAAATCAAAGCTGAGAACGAGCTCGCAACAGAAGCTTCCTTTGACGCCCTAAAAGCACTCTTTACAGAAGTCTCAATGGCACATCAAGCCCTTCCTCCTCCTGCTGGAGGTCCACTTCCAAGCCAGATCCGTCCTGGAAATATTGATGACAGGCCAGCGAATGTAGTTCCGTTGCCAATTTTTAAGGGAGAGTACAATGAAGACCCCGATCTTCATGTAGCAGAGTTTATGGTAGCATGTGTGGCTAACAATGCCAGAACCCCTGAGCATTGGTTAGCAATATTCCCTGCCACTTTTAAGGGCGCAGCGTTTCAATGGTATGAGAGATAAGCAGCAGGAGCTTTTGGCACATGGGACGGACCTGAAGTTGTCCTTTCTCACTAAATTCAGGCGTGAAGGTTTTGAAGAGCGGATGCGAGAGGAATTTATGAATTTAAGTCAGTCCTCTAGAGAAAGAGTAGAAGCTTATGTCTCATGAATGGAATCCATCCTGAAGAGATGGAATAACCATAATCTAGATGATGGCATTCAGAAGGGAGTGTTTCTTAGAGGATTACAACTAGAAGTCCGTAAGTTTGTGGAGTTGCAAAGTCCAGCCACACTGCAAGCTGCAACAATAGAAGATGCAAGACTGTACGATGAAGTGGAAGCTAGATTGGCGATGAATCCAAGAAGAGGAGTCCTACCTCCTCTGATGCCAGGAATGATGTATCCACCAAATGCAATCCCAGGGACTGTCCCCTACCCCTACCAACAGATGCCCCCAGTATCACAGTACAGTGCACCAAATCCACAATGGCCACAATCAATGCCTCAAATGATGGTTCAACCACAACAACAATGGTCCCAAACAATTTTCCCAATGCCAAATCAGCAGCAACAGTGAAACCCTACCAACTGGAGCCAACAGCCAACAGTTCAAACAGGAGCTCTGAATTAGAATCAGAACAAAGACCCCTCTAAGAACCTGCAACTGAATTTGTTGACACTTGTATGTGCTGGTTATGCACTGTTCTGTGACTCTATGCTCATGTCATGACTGCCAAGGGTACAAGCAGCTATCTGGGAGGTTTTGGGACATGTGTGACATGATTACCACTCAGTTTTGGACTTGAAAGTGCTGCTGATTATTTACAGTTTACAGTTTTCAAACTGCATGTATTTACCCTGGCAGTGAGTTTACCAAAGCTCAAGCTGAAGCAAACACATAGCTTATGTATTGACAGTGATATCTATAGTTGAGATCACTTGTTTGTGGGTTGTTTTGGGGTGCCAATAGGCTGAAATACCTTGGTTTTTTTTCTGCAATTTAGTGCAGAAAACTATCATAAACAGTTCCGGGCTGAAGTCGGACAAGTTGTCTTATTGGCTTGCAGGTAGTCAAGCAGTGTCTATAAAATGGCGAATGCTGATAGAACGGACAATATAACCCAGATTGTGGGGGAGAAGCTTGATAGCAATAATTATGCCATCTGGAAGTTTTGAATGGAGAACTTTCTAATTGGGAAAGGATACTGGGACTTAGTGATAGGTGTTGAGGCTGAACCTGAACTTCCAGAAAGGAATCCTACAGCTGATCAAAGACGAGCGCATTGAGCTTGGACAGAAAGAGCTCGCACAGTTTTACATTGGTTGTCATTATGTATCTCGGATGCTATGGTGATGCAGATCATGAACTGTAAGAGCCCAGCAGATGCATGGAACATATTGGTCAAATACTATGGCACAACCACAAGTGCCACGAAGATACAGTTGAAGCAGAAATTCAACAACATGGACCGGAAGAGCAGATCCATACAGGATTATGTCACGGAGGTTAAGACCATAGCAGATCAGTTGGCATCTGTTGGTTCACAGGTTGAAGATGAAGATATGGTTGTAGTGACCTTAAATGGATTGGGTCCTGAATACAAGTCTTTTGACACTTCAGTGTCTATGCGGGCTGAAATTCCTGACTTTAATGAGCTGGTTGCATTATTGATTCATGAAGAAGTGACGCTTGGCTTAGCCACAGGGTCAAGCGGTTCAAAGAATAAGGATGCAGTTTTTTACTCGAATCAGCGCGGCCGTGGTAGTCGTGGCAGGGGTTATGGATTTGGCAGAGGAGGCCAGCAGAATGCATCCTATGGCACTCAAAATCAGCAGTCATCAAATGCAAGAGGTCGTGGAAATTTTTGAGGCAAGGGGAGATCTAACTCCCATGGTAGAGGCTCATGGCAGCAGCAGCGTCAGTCAGACAATCCAAACAAAGACAAGGATTGTCATTACTGTGGCAAGTATGGGCATATTGCAAAGGAGTGCTGGAAGAAGCAGGGGAATCAGAAGGGTAAACAGCATGGACACTATGCTATGTCTAGTCAGGCATATGACTCTGGTGATAGACTGTTTGCCATGCAATATGTCAAAGATAAGGCTGCTGAAAAATCATCTGATGTTGCAGTGTGGTACATTGACTCAGGGGCATCGAATCACATGACCCCTCACGGTGATTGGTTCACTGATATGGTGACTGAAAAGCATGGCTATGTATGCACAGGTGATGACACGCAGCATAGCATTGAGCATAAAGGCAAAGTGCCTCTGGTGGTTCATGATGGCAAGAAGAAAAATCTGCATGATGTCTTGCATGTCCCTTCAATTACGAAGAACTTATTGTCTGTTGGTCAGATGATGGAGCAGAACTTGCAGGTTAGATTCAATAAGCATGGTTGCTTTATTGAAGGGTTTGGCAATGGCTGCAAGTTGATAACTCATGGTCACAGGAACGACAGAATGTTTACTCTTGATGCTTCTTTGCCAGAGCTGAATTCAACTATGTTTGCTCATGGTTCTGGCACTGTTAGGGATTTGGAAATCTGGCACAAGAGAGTGGGGCATGTCAATTTGCAAAGGCTGCAAACTATGCAGAAGAAACAGCTGGTTACAGGTTTACCCAAATACCGATATTCAGATATTGGTCATGTATGCGAGGCTTGCCAGTTTGGTAAGCAGTCTCGATTGCCATTTGTCAGGCATGTAAGGTAGAGTACATGTCCTTTGCAGTTAGTGCACTCTGATGTTTGGGGGCCAGCTCATAATGCCTCTATGGGAGGTTCTAGATATTATGTATCTTTCATTAATGACTACAGTCGCTATACCTGGCTTTCCATATTGAAAACAAAAGATGAGATCTTTGCTGTTTTTCAGCAGTTCAAAGCACAGGTTGAGAAGGAATTTGAATGCTACATCTCTTGCTTGAGATTCAACAGTGGTGGGGAGTATGTATCAAATGAATTTGCTGATTTCTTGGCTGAAAATGGCATTCGTAGGCAGTTAACCTGCAGCTACACTCCGCAGCAGAACGGAGTAGCTGAAAGAAAGAACAGGGTTCTGATGGAGGCTGCTAGGGCCATGATGAGTGAATAACATATGCCACTTTATTATTGGGCAGAGGCTGTTACAACAGCTGTATACATTCTGAACAGGACTCCCACTGCAGGTATTCATGATATGACGCCGTTTGAGAGGCTGTATGGCTACAAGCCTGATATAGGTCATATGAAAGTCTTTGGTTGTCTTGCTTATGTGCATATTCCAGATGAGAAAAGGAAAAAGCTGGATCCAAAAGCGCATAAGTGTGTTTTCATTGGGTATTCGCAGGAGAAGAAGGCATATAAATGCTATGACCCCTCTATTAGGGAGACTTTGGTGAGCAGGGATGTCATCTTTGATGAGATGGGCTCTTGGTATGTCTCACCAGTTGCAGTGCCATCCGATATGCCTTCCACTCATGTCTCTACAGTTGATTTACAGCAGAGCACTGCTATGACAGGACCTAGCAGTCAGATAGTATCCCCATGGATAGGGAGATTGAGGAGCTCACCATCCACTGACATCAATATGTCAGTGAGGGGGAGACATGATATCTTGGACAACAAAGGAAAAGAAAAAGCTACTGAGGATGCATCTGGTATGATGACACCTGGAAGAATGACTTCTGGCTATGAGTCTGCTGATACTCTGGACAACGAACTTGGTATTCCGATTGTCTATACGCCTGGCACAACACCACAGCTTAGATGATCACAGAGGGTCAGATACCGTGTTGACAGGTTGACATACAGTGGCTACTCTGCAAAGCATTATGCTTACATGACAAAAGTAATGGAGATTAAAGAACCAGGTACATATGCTGAAGCTATGAAAGATGAGAACTGGTGCATAGCCATGGATACAGAAATGCATGCTTTGGCTGAAAATAAGACATGGGATTTGGTACCTTTGCCTAAAGGGAAAAAGACCATTGGCTATAAATGGATCTATAAGATCAAATGCAAATCTGACGGCAGTGTGGAAAGGTATAAGGCAAGGCTGGTCACAAAGGGATATGCCCAACAGTATGGGCTTGACTATGATGAAACATTCAGCCCTGTTGCCAAGATGGCAACTATCTGTACTATGATTGCTTTGGCTATTGCTAAAGGCTAGAAATTGCAGCAGATGGATGTGAAAAATGCCTTCCTCAATGGTGACTTAGTAGAGGATGTTTACATGGATCAGCCGGAAGGGTATGTTCACCCTGATTTTCAGCATTATGTGTGCAGACTGAAAAAGGCACTATATGGGCTGAAGCAGGCTCTGAGAGCCTGGCATGCTAGGATCAGCAGCTACTTGCAGAGTCTTGGTTTTGCTGTTGGCAGGGCTGATCACAGCCTCTTTACAAAGAAGACTGACAGTGGCTTGGTAGTGCTGGTCATATATGTTGATGACTCGATAATTACTGGAGATGATGACATGGGAATTCAGCATGCAATGAAGATGCTGAAATCTGAATTTGACATGAAAGATCTAGGAGATCTGAGGTATTTCTTGGGTATTGAGGTTGTACCAGCTGAAAATGGTTTATGGCTGATGCAGAAGCACTATGCCATGGAAATGCTTAAGAAGTATGGCATGGTTGAATGCAAACCGTTGGATACACCTCTTGATCAGAATGTCAAGCTGGACATGAACACTGGGGCTGAAGTAGAGGATGTGACTATATACAGGCAGTTGGTTGGCAGCTTGATTTACTTGACCATCACCAGGCCTGACTTGAGCTATGTTGTAGGGCTGATAAGCCAGTTTATGCAGAAGTCAAGGAAGCCGCACTTGGATGCAGTTAGACGCATCATGAGGTATGTTAAGTCCACTGTAGACTATGGGCTATTCTATGTCAGAGATAAGCCCTTGACATTGATTGGATACACAGATGCGGATTGGGCAGGTTGCTCATATGACCGCAGATCTACAAGTGGATATGCATTTGGATTTGGTAGCGGCATGATTAGCTGGAGCAGCAAGAAGCAACCTACGGTTGCTTTATCGAGTACTGAGGCAGAGTACAGGGGTGCTGCATTGGCATCATGCAAGATTTCATGGCTGCTCAAGCTTATGGCTGATTTGGACATACAGGTAGATGCTCCAGTGAAGCTACTATGTGATAATCTGAGTAGTGTACACCTGGCTATGAATTCAGTTTATCATGCCAGGACGAAACACATAGAGGTACACTACCATTTCATCAGAGAGATGGTTCTCGCAGGATGCGTTGATCTTATGCATGTAAAGACAGATGAACAGGTGGCGGATATCTTTACCAAGTCCTTGGGTAAAGATAAGTTCTATGGTTTTAGACAGCTGCTTGAGTTCAGATGCTGTCTTGAGCTTGAGGGGGAGTGTTAGAATATCAAGCTCATTTATGTGTGTTGACCGACATGAGCTGGACACAGCTAGTCTAGTCATAGTAGTTAGGTACATTAAATAAGTCGGTGCCACTACTGGTGTGAATGGTCTTATGACCTTAGGTTGTACTTTCACTATACAATGTTGAATGAATAATAAAGTGTGTGAGAGGAAGCATGCTGCTTCACTCTGTCTGACATCTATTTGCCTCTATGAATTCATACAATGAAGATTTAGAGCATCCCACGTATGTGTGCAGGTTGAAGAAGGCGCTCTATGGGCTCAAGCAAGCACCTAGAGCATGGTCTGACAAGATCAGAGAGTATCTTGTCAATATTGGCTTTTATGTTTCTGATGCTGATCACTCACTTTATGTGAGGAAGGGAGATGCAGGTTTGGTCATCATAGTCATCTATGTGGATGACTTGATTATTATAGGTGATAGTGATAGTGGGATTGCTGAAGTCAAGGATTCTTTGAAGAAGAAGTTTGAGATGAAGGATTTAGGTGAGCTAAGATACTTCCTTGGCATTGAGGTGATCAGATGTGATGATGGTATATGGCTGTCCCAAAGACAGTATGGCTTGGATATGTTGTCCAAGTATGGTATGACAGCATGCAAACCACTTTCAGTCCCATTGGAGCAGAATGTAAAGTTGAGTGCTGATGTTGGGGATGAGATAGAAGACCCTACTATGTTCAGGAGGATAGTGGGGAGTTTGATCTACATGACCATTACAAGGCCAAACTTGAGCTACGCTGTTGGTCTTGTGAGTCAGTTTATGCAAGTACCTAGAAAGCCACATTTGGATGCAGTCAGACGCATATTGAGATATGTAAAGTCCACATTACATTATGGACTTTTCTATGAGGCAGGTACAGAGGTACAGGTGTTTGGATACACAGATGCAAATTGGGCTGGTAGTATATCTGATAGAAGATCCAGCGGATACATGTTCTCTCTTGGTAGTACAGCAGTTGCTTGGAGCAGCAAAAAGCAATCTACAGCTACTTTGTCGAGTACAGAGGCTGATTATAGAGGTGCTGCTATTGCAGCATGTGAGGTAGTATGGCTGCAAAAAGTTATTGGCTGATTTGGATGTGCAGGTGGAAGGTCCAGTTGTCATTTATTGTGACAACATGAGCAGTATACAGTTGGCTAGGAACCCTGTGTTCCATGCCAGGACAAAACATATTGAGGTACACTACCATTTTGTAAGAGAGAAGGTACTAGCAGGTGAGATTGACTTGGTGTATGTCAGCACACAGGATCAGATAGCTGACATCTTCACAAAGGCATTGGGTACAGAGAAGCTTCAAAAGTTTCGAAGCTTACTTGGAGTTGCAGAGATGCAGTTGAGCTTGAGGGGGAGTGTTGAGATGGCAAGCTCAACACATGTGGACCGCCTAGTTAGATGGGTCCACACGTCTACACTTAGCACGTCAGTGGTCATTATGACTCACACATGGCCACTGACTCATTACTTATTATATTCAGGTTGTTACACCTATTTATAGCTGGCAGAGTTATAGCGCCAGTCGACTAGTGTAGTCGGTTATGCATTGTTTGACTTAGTAGGCCACTTTCCTTTATGTTGCATCTTATCTATACTTTGTGTACATTGTAAAGAGTGTGGAAGAAGAAGAAGAAACCAGCAAGAAAACGTTTTGGCCTCCATCTCTCTTCTTGTCTCTTGAGTGAGCTTCTCCTTGTGCATTCTGTGTGTGATCGGCGCAGCATCTTGAGCAAGTCCCCCCACCACGCGATTCTTGACAAGGGGACTCATCTTCTGAATTTGGTTGCATAGGTGAAGGGGAAGGGACTGATGGTGGAGGCTGCGGCGGTAAAGGAACAGAATCAGGCACTGGCACACCACTAGGAGGAGGTGCAAAAGTGATAATGCACTGTAAGAAAGCACCATAGGAAACATTAATGATCTGACCCTTCCGTACACGCTGGAAATGTTGATCCATCTTGGAGAGTAAGAAGCTTGCCCAGTTGAACCTAGCACCCTCTAGGATCTTCATAGAAGCTGTGAACAGTTCCTTGGAAAGATACTTAGAAGCTCACTTACTCATCATAAATCGGTCCTGGAGGAACTGACATAACTGCTTCCATATTGGAGAAAAGATAGGAGCAATAGAGACCCCTGAACTGTTAATAAGTTGATTGAGAAGCAAGGGGGTAGAAGTTTCCTTCTTCAAGAGAGTAACTATCTCTTCAGCAGTAAGTAACTGGTTACCGCTGGGCACAAAGGAAGCGGAAAGGGGCAAGCACAGCGCTTCATGGATATTAGCTGTAGATAAGTAGAAGGTACGGTTATAAACTAGGCTAGACTGGTTTTTATAAGAAGCCAAGAAGGAGTAACAAAGCTTCTCATCTACCGACGGCAATGTGAGGGCAACAAATGGTATGAGGCCTGCACGTCGGATGCAATCCACCTCTAGAAGGAGAGAATAATCATGGACTGCGAGGGGAACATGCTGTACCACAATCGGAGGGGAAGAAGAAGATGATGATGCCATTCAAACTATAGCAAAAACCACACTCACAAACCAGGAATCAAAGAGAAAACCTGCAAAACCCACAAACAAAACCACCACTGAGACCATCGACAAGAGAAAGATTTAGGACAAGACTGACTGGACTAAACCACCCCAAGCAAACCACATCCTACCGAAAATTCGACATGACCTACGCACATATGTGACCGAAAGCTTGGTGAATATGCAGTATAAACAGGCACCCAAAACCCCGTAATCAAGTACACAAAATAAAACAAAAGTGTCACACATATCATAACCCAGACACTGACCAGACTCCAAACAGAATCACAGACTCGAACTAGTAAAATAGACATGAACAGATATGACCGACATCTTTGACCAAGAAAACCCAATCCCCGTAAATGTTCAGGGGCCTACAGTGCGGTGAAGTGAATGGGTGAAACTAACGACTCATTTTGTTTAAATAATCAATTAAGCATAGTTCATTATTAATGTTTAATCCGTTAATGCATGGTGAGTCGGAAACGTAGCCCAGCCCCTCTCAAACTTGACACGACTTTACTTGACTGGGTCTCTACTAATGCAGTTCATTGTTATAATTACATGATTTGTGGCACTTGAGTGCATGCATGCGTGACTTCGGGGGGTTTATTTTATTACAAGTTAAAGGTGTCTGTAACGTGTGTGCGTGTGCATTGGTGAATGGGTTTTAAGTTACAAAAATTAAGTGGGTTATGGTGCAAAGGTGCTCGTGCAACGGCGGGGTTCCTTTTATAATTAACGTTCGGGTGCGTTTTATTACAATTTTATGAAGTGCAGTCTGTTAATTTTGTGTATGTGCAACGGTCAATTGATTTTAATTACAATTTAAATGTGTGTTATGGTGCAACGTGAGAGACGAAAAAAGAAAAAAAAAAACTAACAATGTGTGGGTTTGTCTGCAAAGTCTGAGATGACGGCCTCGAAAAGGGACAGATGCAATCCACCGATAATCCACAAAACTAACAAAAGGCCGACTAAGACTAGTCGTCCTGTCGTACAGGAAAACGGAAAAACAACTAACATATTGACCAAAAGAAATAATAAAACAAATACGACGTGTGACCAAAGAAAAAAAAATGGAGATGTTGGGGGTTTGGATTGATTGGGATTTAAGATTATGATTGTTTGGTTTTGTGGGTTGTTTTTATTTTTTTTAAAAGTTAGTTTGGTTGTATTGTTTGTTTTTTTTTTTAAAGTGTGTTTTGATGTGTTTTTTTTAAATAAAGTGATGTGGTCATGAAATTTCAGCAACCAATCATGAGCATCAAGTGCAAAGAAGGTGATCGGATTTAATTCATTTTTTTCAGCTAATTTGTGGGATTAAAAACGGTTTGTTTCATTGAATTTTTTTAAATTAGGGTTTTGGCTCCAATTAATACTTTTGCCAATTAAGGAAAGCATTTTCAATTAGAAAATATTGGCAAAATGTACAAAAGAATTTGTAGAATTTTCATAATTTTTTCTGACATTATTTCGACATTTTTATGAATTTTAAAGGAAATTTTTCATTTTTTTCATGGTTTGGAAAAGAATTTCAATTTTCGAATTTCTTTGTAAAATGTTTTTTTTATATTTTAGTTTGGAAAAATATGTCAATTGTTTGCAGAAATATTGGGAATTTTTAAGGAAATTTTCTGTAATTTTTTTATTTTTTATTGATTTTTAAGGAATTTTTGAAATTTTAAATGTATTTTTAGGGTTTTTCGGGATTTTAAATTAAAAGGGCAGTACCCGGCTGCGTGTGAACAGCTGATAAGGACTGCGTGTGAATGGCGGGTTACAACACACCACCGCACGGACAAGGCCAAATGCGGGTCCCGCGCGTGAACGACCGCGAAGCGCGCACAAACTCGCGATCACGAACACGCACAAAGGCTGGAAACAGCGGCCACGTGCACACCCTACGTGTGACAGGGGGCCTAGAAGGGGATGCGGTTATTCTTGTTGTAGAGTAAATTAATGTTTTGTGGCTGCGCTTTGGGGGGTGGGTGGGAAAAGGGGCTTAGGAGGGGAGTTTGTGTGTATGTGGGAATGGGTATGTGAATGGGGGCTGGAGTGAGAGGTGTGTGGGTGTGGGAATGGGGTTTGGAGGGGTGTGTCACTGGGGCGGGGGGGGGGGGGGGGGGGGGGGGGGGGGGGGATGGGTGCTTGTGGGGGTGGTTTGTGTGACTGGGGGCTTGTGGGGGTGGGGTGGGAATTGGAGGGAAGAAGGGCGGAGGCCGGGTGGGAGGGCAGAGGAAGGAGGTGGGGGAGGTAGTAGGGAGGGAGGAGGGTGAAGGAGGAGGAGGGAGGGAGGCCGCTGGCAGGCGGCGGCACGGCGAGGAAGGGCGCAGGCGGTGAGGGTGTCGGCAGGAGGCGGGCGGCGGGCGGCGGGCGCGCCAGGCAGGCAGCGGGCGAATGGTGGTGGCGGACGGCATTCCAGGCAGAGGGCGGGCAGCCGAAACAGGTGGCGGGCGCACTAGGCAGGCAGAGGGCGCACGCTCCAGGCAGGCAGAGGGTGGAGGGGGAGGAGAGGAGGGAGGAGTGGAAGAAGGAGGAGGAGCAGGAGGAAAGCTCCAGGCAGGCAGAGGGTGGAGGGGGAGGAGAGGAGGGAGGAGTGGAAGAAGGAGGAGGAGCAGGAGGAAAGGAGGAGGGGAGAGAGAGAGAGGGGGTTACGAAAAGAGAGAACAAGAAAGAAGCAAGAAGAAGAGAGAGAGAGGGGGAAGGAGAGAGGAGAGGTAATGGCCGCGGGAGGGGGGATATAATTAATTTTTTTTAAAAAAATAATAAATAATTTTTTTGTTAAAATAATAAATAAATTACAAAAAGAAAGGCGTGCCCCCGTCCCGTGCCCGTGCCCGTGCGCGGGGCGGGGTAAAAAAATTTGCCGTGGTGGGATCAGAATGGTGCCGGGATGTTGGCACGGGGTACGCGTACGCAATCGGGGCGTGTGGAGATGCGTAAAATCGAAAACGGGTGAGTTTATACGCAGGACGAGTCGCGCGAGACACGTCAAAACAAGGAAAATTAAATATCTCACAATCCGATCGTCGAAACGAAATGACGACAAACAAAAATTGTGCAAGACGACAGGGGAAAGACAGAGAAAAAGTGCAACGGGGATTCTAGGGGGAAGACATGGCATTCACATGCAAAAAACGCAAAAAAGGGTCCAAAAATGCAAACGAAAATTAATATCGGAAGATTCGTGCATCGGAACGAAGTGCGGGAAAAAGAAAAAATGAGCAAAAGAACGTGCCCAACATTCCTATCTCAACAAAACACCGTTCTGGCTGATATAAGATGCGTTCACATGGAAAAAACTCAAAAAAGGACTCGAAAAGGGATTCAGAAATTAATACGGAACGATCCGTGCACCGGAACGAAGTGCAATAAAAACGCAGAATGTGCGGGGGACAGATTTTCACAGGCTTGCTACATTAAAACGCAGTTCCGATAAGGTTAAGAGGCGTTCACATGCAAAAAACACCAAAAAGACACTCAAAAATACATTTAAAAATTAATAATTAAAAATCCGAAAGTCGAAATAAGGGGGAGAAAAAAGGAAAAAGGTGGGAAAAGGTGGGCTGGACAGGATTATCAAGTCAAATTGGAATTCTGATGTAAACAGGGCAGGTTCACATGGAAAAATGTCAAAAAGATGCACGAAAATGTCTCGAAAAACCGCAAAAATTAATATTGGACAAACCGTGCATCGAAATGACACGGAGTAAAAAGGAAAAATGTTAGGGGGAAAGTGCTGGTTAGGGCTATGATGTCAGATCACCGTTCCGAAGCAAGCAAGACACATTCACATGGAAAATTGTCTAATTTTCACAAAATCCCTCAAAAATTAATAACTCAAGAACCGTGCATCGGAACAGGGGTGGCTAAAAAGGAAAATTGGACAGTTCAAAGGGACGAACAGGGCTATAAGTTTAGAGTGGAATTTGGGGGAACGTAGGGTGCGTTCACATAGAAACATAACAAAATAAAGGAGAAAGGAAAATGAAGGAGGAACATCCCCAAGGGAGGGGTGACAGTGGACGGCTGGGTGGGGAGGGGATCTAGGAGTGTAACAGAAAGTTATGGCATACATGCATGATCCAAGTGAGGCATATGTAGGGCGGTATGCAAGGTAGATGCGCAGGGATGCGTCCCCACACTTAAAACTTTAACGGATAGGGTTGACCGAGCAGCAAGGACCTAATACCACACGACAGACCATCTGCTAACATCCCCACACTTAAAAAAAGAACATCACTGACAACAAAAAGTGTAGGGTTAGAAAAACTTGGCCCGTGTTGTCGAGAATCAAGGTTGACTGTCGATGGCATGTCCACTGTCGTTGTCGGCTGCAGGAGGTACCAAGGTATCTTCACATCACACATCCTTCATGGCAGGGACCACGCAGCAGCACCCAGGGAGGTAGCTGGTGGATGAATTGCGTCGATGAGAGAACAGTCACTCGCCCCATTACGGACATCACTCGATGAATAATGATTGAAACCCATATCTCACACCCGGTTTAGGAAGTGACAAGGGGGTTGGTGCAGAGGGAGTATGCCAGGGTGCACAGTTGATGGTGCATCAGTGCATCCAACCCATCTGGCATATGTGCAAGCATGAAGGCAAGGGAGCCTTACAGTGCAGTGTATAGAATAGGGTGACGTGTCCTATGTTGCTGGCAAAGACCCACCCCGTGGGTACATAGAGAAAATAGAATATACCTTGCGCCAAAGGTCGTAATGTCCCTCAATCTCACCTCTCGAGAATTGATTGAAGAAACTCCAGTCACACTCAGCCCACCCTCTGTCTCACGCTCTGTTGAAAAATACAGAGGGCAGCCCTTTCCTAAAACCCATTGATGTAATCCTTACGGTCACTTGTGCAAAGGTTGTATGCCTTGTGCGCATTTGATGGTGCAACTGTGCATCCCGCCCTATGCTGGCATACGGTGCGAAAAGGAAGGCCAGGGGGCCTTATAGTGCAGTGCACAGAGACAGATCGTGCTTTGTTAATTGAGAGGCCCATCTCGTGCGTGCAACACTTCATTCACACTTCTCACCTCTCATTTGATTTGAAAGGAAAAGACTGGTCACTCGCCCCACCCTCTGTCTCATTCTTTGTTGATAGTTACAAAGGGCAACCATACTCACTTCCCTATCCGGTTAGGATGAAAGCTCGCATCACTCGATTGTTTGTCGATGAAGATCGCGTCGTGAGTTGTTGAAGAGGCATACCTAGGGAGGTAGCCATCAGATCGAACGTTGTGTTGGATAGGAACATGGCGTCTGCTAAAGGACTGGCAAACGCTTTGCAGAAAGGCACAGGACACAGCGTACCAAGGGAGGCAGCTTCAGAACTGGATCCTGGGGATGTCAATTGATGAATCCACTTTCTGGACTGCTGGGTGTTGCCACCTTTTCCACAGCCAGCTTCTCGTCCAAGGGTGTTAACCACCTTTTCTTGGAACGAGGCCTGTTATGACAGGGAATTTCGTCCTTTTCTCCCATAACAGTTTGTTCTTTTCTTTTTTGTTTTTTTTCTTTGTTTTTTTTGTTTTTTTTTCTTTGTTCTTGTTTTTTTTTTCTACTATTCCCGAGGGTGTCTCCACCTTTTCTCGAAAAATAGGTCGGCATGACAGGGACCGAAGTCCTTTTCTCCCATAACAGTTTGTTCTTTTCTTTTTTCTTTTTTTTTCTTTGTTCTTGTTTTTTTTTCTCCTATTCCCGAGGGTGTCTCCACCTTTTCTCGAAGAATAGGTCGGCATGACAGGGACCGAAGTCCTTTTCTCCCATGACCGATATATATATTTTTCTCCTTTTTTTTTCGAATTTAAGCAAGGGAATGGTCGAAATACCATTTGTCAGGACCAACCTCACCACTGTCGCTGGTGGAAAATAGAGGATAAGAGATCAAGGGCGGGAGGTTGGGCTGAGGGGACAGAGGATTGCGTCCACCTCATCAGGAGTGGCTGAAGAACGGCTATCAGAAGTAGCATCACAAGAGTTACAGTGCCACGCCAACGGGGGAAAGGATCAGGTGACCGTGATTGTCAAGATCCCCAAGGAGGGAAGTACTTCTTCAGGCAATATCCATTGATCAGGAAGGGATCATCAGAGGCATCAACGGTCTGCACTTGGATAGAACCATTAGGGTTGACAGCAAGTACCTTATATGGATCCATCCACCGCTCTTGGAGCTTGCCAGGAAACTTGCCAAATCGTGAATCATAGGCTAGGACCAAATCACCTTCTTTGAACTCCTTGTGCTTGATGAAGCTGTCATGGTAAGCCTTACGTTGAGCTTACGTGGCTTCCATGCACTGTAGAGCCATCCTGCGAGTTTCGTCCAAACATTCCAAGTGCAGGAGACGGCGTTGTAGTGAATCATTGTCCCCCAAACATTCTTTGATAGAGCCACTCGCAAAGAGAGCAATTCCAGTTCAACAGGGAAAACAGCTTCTGTACCATACACCAACTGGAAGGGTGTCTGTCCTGTTATTTACTGCTTTATGGGAGGTTCTATATGCCCAGAGGGCCTCTGTAATTCGATCATCCCAATCACGATGATGTGCGGCAATCGTTCTTGTCAAAATCGAGCAGAGGATGCGATTGGTGACTTCGACTTGGCCATTGGCTCTGGGGTAATAAGGAGTGGACTTGCGATGGCGGATCTTATGCAGCTCTGTTAACTCTTCCATGACTTTATTAATGAAATGAGTGTCTCTGTCACTTACCAGCTCTAGGGGACTGCCAAAACAGGTGATGATATTCTCATACATGAATAGGGCCATGCTGTTACCATCGTCCGGCTTCAGGGCTTTAGCTTCACACCACTTTGTGACATAATCCATACATACCAGGATGTATCTGTTCTGTTTTCTTCTGGTGGGAGGATCGATTGGGCCGATGAAGTCGATGCCCCACTTCTCGAACAGCTTCAAAGGAAGGATAGGTTGCAGTGGCATGGCACTTGTTTTGGTGGGTTTCCCCATTCGCTGACAAGCATCACATCACTTACAGTAGTCATAGGCATCCTTATGGAGGGTTGGCCACCAGTAACCTGCTAGTAGAGCTTTCCTGGCTGTAGCTTCTCCTACAAAGTGGCCTCCACACGGCTCGTCATGGCAAGCCTTCAGAACAATCCCAATCTCACCTCCTGCAACACATCTTCTGAGCACTTCATCTTTGCCTTTCTTGTACATGCACCGCCTAACAGGGTGTAGGGGGCTGATTCTAACATAAGCTTCTTCCTTTCCCGACTAGAAATGCCAGGAGGGTATTGTTGGGTTGCCAGCAGATTGAAAATGTCTGCATACCAAGGGGTTACAGTTTCTACCAGGAATAGGGAAGCATCAGGGAGGTCTGGATCATCCTGCTCCTCGTCTGCAGTCTATGGGATACGCGACAAATGATCAGCTAGAACATGGGAATGACCAGGTTTGGTAATTACCTCAAAGTCAAACTCCTGGAATAGAAGGAGCCATCTCATCATTCGTCCTTTCATGTCTGCTTTGTTTATCAGGAAGGACAGGGCCTCATGATCCACATAAAATTTAAAGTGGGTAGACAGTAGGTAGTAGTAAAACTTCTCTAGGGCAAACACCATTGCCAAGCACTCCAGCTCGGTCACTGTATAGTTCCGCTCTCTATCAGTGACTTTTCGGCTTGCATAATAGATCGGTTGATCTAATTTCGAGGGGCCCTTTTGACATAGGACAGCACCTAGCCCTTCAACTGATGCATCAGTGTGTACATGAAACTCCTTTGTCCAATCAGGAGGCTGTAAAATAGGTGCATGTATCAGGCATTGTTTTAGGGTATTAAAGGCTTCTTCATAGTCATCCGTCCAAAGGAAATTAGCTTCTTTCCTTAGGAGCTTGTGCAGAGGGGCTGCCTTAGTTGCAAAATGTGCAATAAATCTTCTGTAATAGCCCACATGGCCAAGAAATCCTCTCAATTGTTTGAGGTTTGTGGGTGCTGTCAGAGCTGCGATCTTCTCGATCTTTGCAAGGTCTGTTGATATCCCTTGTGCAAAGACAATGTGGCCCAACAGAACTCCAAAAGAGACCCCAAAGATGCATTTGTCGGGATTGAGGGAGATCCCATACTCCCGGCATCGGTCAAAGCATTGTTCTAAATGTCCCCAGTGTTCACGGATCAAACTATAGACACAGAAGTCATCCAAATATACCTCAATAAAGTCGTGTAGATGATTTTGTAATGCAGCCATCATGACTCGCTGGAAAGTAGCAGGGGCATTCCAGAGTCCAAACGGCATCACTCGGTAAGCATAGGTCCCCCATTCTGTGGTGAAGGTTGTTTTGGACTGATCTTCTTCTGCTATCTGCACTTGGTTGTATCCACTGAATCCATCCAGAAGGGAATAAAGCTCATGTCCTGCCATTGTGTCCAACAATTGGTCTATGAAAGGGATAGGAAAGTGATCCTTCATGGTCTTGGAATTCAACTTGCGGAGATCCACACATATTCGTAATTTTCCATTCTTCTTGGGTACTACCACGATGGGTAAGACCCATTCACTATTTGCCACTGGATAGATGAACTCGGCTTCCAGAAGCTTCAGCAGCTCTGCTTTCACCAATGTGGAATAATTCGGATTCATTCGCCTCTGTCATTGCCATATTGGCTTGGCATCAAGCTCCAAATCAATATGATGCTGACATATTGTGGGATCAATCCCCTTTAGGTCTTTGTAGGACCATGCAAACGCGTCCAAATTCTCTTTCAACAAGTTGTACAAGGTTGGCAACTCCTCTTCTGGTAGGCTGTTACCCACCTTCAAGTGGCGTTCAGTGCCATCTGCATCCACAAAGGTTAAATGCCTTTCACCTTCTACTTCACGGATGAAGGTCCCACAGACTGCTTCTGGGTACAGATCCGAGTCCTTCAAGGGGGTGGTGTCCTCTTCTAATGTCCCACTAGACCCAACATCTTCTTGCAATAAGGACTTAGGTTGCCCCTTGAAATGGTGAAATGGGATCAACGTTGTCTCGATTTTGGTTTGAATGTTACTTACCTTAGAGCTTGAGGACTCCTCTTCAGAGGATGCATCCAGGAATGTTACAAAATAGGGGCTCTCGAAATTCTGTTGTGGCCTTGGGACTGGTACTTGTTGACAAGGAGCATCATCATCATCCTTTCTTGACAAGTGTGGATGGGTGCGACAAGAACCATTGATAAAAGACGACTTATTTTGCTTGATCCACTTCTTATATAGGCTTTTCCTATGGAAGGATCCATTTACTAATCCAAAGGGTACCATTGCCATTCGGTCCCACAGCATGGAGTCTTTTGCTTCTGAAGCTTCTGGAACTCCCTCCTCATCTATGCCTTTTGTGGGTGGAGTGATTTCTTCTGTCTCGCTTTCAAAGTCTCCTTCTTCAGATTCATCATCATCCTCTTCAGACTCCGGCTCTGCCTCTGTAGGTGCTCTTTAAGAGAAAAACAGGTCCTCTACTTCGCCTTCTGCCTCTGTCACTAGCTCTGCTATGGCCATTTAATAGGGAGAGCAGTACATCCATGCTTCTATCTCACTGTTAGAAGTGATTTCGGAAATCGTTCCTGGTTCAGGCAGGAAGTATTCACCCATTGATAATGGCTTTGCATCTTTTGGGAGTTGGCTTACAGTACCCACTATTAGGGAATGTGCCTCTGTTTTCTTGGGAAGGATCTATTTGACAACATCTTCTTCTGCTGATGTTCCATTTGTAGCCTCATTGGGGGAGTCAGAAGATAATTCTAAGGAGGTGGATCCATGTCCTTTTTGAGCACCATATAGCTTCAGTACCACTTTATTGGGTCCTCTACCCAAGGTAAAGGTTCCTTTGAACCAATCCGTCCTTGCTCTGGCTTCAAAAAGCCATGTTCTGCCCAGTAACAGTAGGTAGGATGTACCATAAGAGTTTGGCTTCACCACCAGATAGGTTAGCCAATAATCTTTTCCAGCCACTGTAGTCTTCACATATGGGAGAATGCCCAAAGGCTTAATTCTGCTCTGATCCGCCAGTCTGATGAGCCATTGGGTTGGTTGCACACCTTGTAGACCTAGATCCTTCATTGTCACATCCGTCATAATGTTCACTGATGAGCCACCATTAATTAGTGCATTTGCAATAAAGCGGCCTTCTATCCACACGCCAGTCTCTTGGGTACCCGGATCTAGGAAGGCGTTAGCCACATCCACTTCTTTTACAGGCTCTGGAGCGTTCTTGGACTTTGTTGTTGTTGAGCGAGCAATCCTTAATCCACACCTTCTTGTCAGTATACTTTTGAACCTTTTTCGGCAACTGGGAGACAACATCAACAATTGTTGAAATGTGAGGTTTGGTTTAAAGGTATGTAGATCTCTGACCAGATCATATTCCTTAATAGGATCCACTAGCTTCTCTAACCGGTTAGGGAATGGTGCAACACCCATTTTCATTTTCTTTTTTTCTTCCAACAGGGGCATCATGGGGACTTCTTCTGCCACTTGTGGCACTTCCTCCTCTTCTATCTCCTGGACCTCTGGTCTTGTCTCTGGAACTGTCTCTGTGATTCTCTATGGCACTGTAGTGTTCTGTACGGCACTGTCAGGCTCTGTTTTGTTCTGTTCTTTTGTTGGAAGATTGAACTTCACTGTTCTGGCAGGAAGATTATTTTCTTTTGGGACATGTCTGCATTTACTTCAGCTCTCCAGACTTCAGTTTTCAATGATGCTCATTGCATGTTTCAAGCCTCCATACATCCAGCATGTATATGACAGCTCTCATAGGTGATAGAGCTCTAAAAATGACATGTATTGCATCAGTAGTATCCAATGCTCACTGACAGTATATGACAGTTTTCAGCAGTGAAACAGTTCTCAGATCTGAATATTTTAATGAGAAAATTCAGCTCAAGTACTTCACATCAAGTACATATGACTTCTTGACTTGTGTTGTCTGCAGTGCAATCTTCCCAGCATATTAGGGAGCTTCAAATGCTCTTTAGGATCAAAACAGTGATGTAAATCACTGTACTCAGTAGTGTACATTCAGTTTCAAACCTGTATACCTGCATAATAGTCCATGCCTCATCACCCAAGCTTCCATTGACATGTCAGACCTTCAAGGTCACACACCAGGGTCAGCATACACTTCATAGAGCATGTATAAGATGCTTAATGCCTCGTTTTGAAGCTGGAGGACCTGAATCTAGACCTGGCGCAACAGTGCAGACTGGCAGGAGGGGCAGCATAGCTCACGATCTTGTTAATCATGACAATGAAGCACTCCAAGGTGCTCAACACATCCCTCTCAAGGCTACAAACAAGCCTTTGATAATGCCTTTGATCATTGAGCATACAACCATACACTGCATACCTTCCATTGTTCAATGGCTTCAGCCTGTTTGAAGAAGAATGACCTTTCCTCTGACTTCAGCTCCTGCAAGTCCAATGCCACACTCCCAGGCACCCAGTCTTTGCCGATTCATGGCTCTGATACCATGTACGAATTCATAGAGCCAGATAGATGTCAGACAGAGTGAAGCAGCATGCTTCCTCTCACACACTTTATTATTCATTCAACACTGTATAGTGAAAGTACAACCTAAGGTCATAAGACCATTCACACCAGTAGTGGCACCGACTTATTTAATGTACCTAACTACTATGGCTAGACTAGCTGTGTCCAGCTCATGTCGGTCAACACACATAAATGAGCTTGATATTTTAACATTCATAACCTGCTGTGGCTGATCCATATACACTTCTTCTTACAAATCACCATGCAAGAAGGCATTCTTCACATCCATTTGCTGCAACCTCCAACCTTTGGCTACTGCCAAAGAAATCACACATCTAACAGTTGTCATCCTAGCAACTGGACTGAAGGTTTCATCATAATCTATGCCATATGTCTGGGCATAACCTTTTGCAACCAACCTAGCTTTGTACCTGCTAATAGAACCATCTGCATTGTGCTTAATCTTATAAACCCATTTACATCCAATGGCTTTCTTTCCCTTCGACAATGATACTAGATCCCAAGTCTTATTGGCCTCTAATGCAGCCATCTCCTCATCCATTGCTGCATCCCAATGAGCATGACCAACAGCCTCCTCAAAACATGTGGGCTCAACATCCTCAACTAGTTTCACCATATAAGCATAATGGTGAGCTGCATAACCTTCAAAACCAAATCTTTTAACAGGGTATTTCACCCTGCTACCCTTCTTCTTCTCCTTCTCTCCTTCTCCTTCTCTCACTCTTCTTCCCTTCTCTTCCTTCTCGTCTCCTCTTCTCTCTCTTCTCTCTCTCCCTTCCTCTTTCCTTCTCTTCCTTCTCTTCTCCTCCTCTCCTCTCTCTTCTCCCTCACCCTTCTTCTTCTCCTTCTCTTCCTTCTCTTCTCCTCCTCTTCTCTCTCTTCTCTCCCACCCTTATTCTTCCCTTCTCTTCCTTCTCTTCTCCTCCTCTTCTCTCTCTTCTCCCTCACCCTTCTTCTTCTCCTTCTATTCCTTCTCTTCTGCTCCTATTCTCTCTCTTCTCTCCCACCCTTCTTCTTCTCCTTCTCTTCCCTTCCTCTCTCTTCCTACCTTCACTTCCCATGGTGAGTTACCTGGTGGAATAGGGGGGGTTTTCAAATGACGGCCTAAGGGGGGGGTTTCCCTGCCCAGGCTCCACGTGTGCAGATGTTACTACCGCCAGGGGGGAGGGCTTTCGCACTGCAGCACTGGGGAAGGAGAAGCCGTTGTTATCACCAGCAGGGGGTGCACACTACTTCGTCGACGGAGAGGGGCCAAACCACCAATGGAAGGGGGGGGATTCATCTGCTCATGGGAGAAGGCGCAGCCTGACAGTGAGGAGGGAGGAAGGGGGGAAGCTTTTTCGTCCCTCTCTGGCGAGCCCCCCATAGGGTTTTATGGAGGTGGTGTGGGGGAGGTGGCACGGCGGTGCCACACGCCAGCCACCTGGGGGGTTGCATGCACACCCCATCTTCTACATAACACACACACACTCTCTCTCTCTCTCCCCGCCATGCACACGGCAGGGGGAGAGGGAGAGAATTTTTTTAAATCAAAAATTAATTTAAAAAAAGTGGGGGAAAGGGTTCCTATGCGGAAGATACGGGGACATTACAATTCAATTCTGATAATCAGACCTCTAAGAATCGAACAAAAAACTGTCAAAATCAAAAGGTGAATAGAATACAAATTCGACACATCTAACCCCTAAAACCAACCTAGAGACTGTTAGAGCCGAAAGCACATCATAGATCTATCATTGGGTTGAAATCTGGAGCAAGTAGTTCAAAACTTGGCTATGAATGGTCCTTCAAATTGCACATGGTATTTAGTGTAACGGTCCTGGGGGGATTGCCTCCCCACTCGGATCCCCGCAGAGGGGGCTCTATCCCCTCCGCACCTCCCCCAAGTAGGCTGGAGAGAAAACACACGCCGTGATAGGTCCTTCAAATTAGATCCTAGTGTAATAATGGCTCTGCACAAGCATAGATTCTCACTTGCAAGACATCAACCAAAATCCCATACCCAAACAAAGACATAGGGTCCCTAGAACCTCAATGGGCCAATCTAGCCAAAGGCAAAAAGGCCACACCAAAAAAACATGTATATGTTGTATTTGGATTGCATCTAGTCAAAGTGGAATGCAACAACATTAAGCCACAACTGTGAGGATAACTAGACATCACAATCCTAATGATAGATGCACCTTAAATGGCATTGCACAGACAACCCAATATATTAGTAGAGAATCCACATCTGATTGTGGAGTTGGGGACTCAAAGGCATGTATGAGAAGGCTTGAACTTATAAGCTAAGACTTGAAAGACGAAGACATAGTACCACCTGCTTATCTTAGGGCCAAACTCATTGCAAAAAGAGAGCACAATGTTGATGCTCTCATCAATGAAGGAGTAGATTTTAATATCTTAACCTATGAAGCATGGATTTTTCAATTAGGCCAACCAAAGTTCATACTGACTAATGCAGCTCTTAATCCTTATGGGGGATATCCACAAGCACTTATAGGGAAGTGCAAAATCCTTGCAAGGAGCATAAATAAACAATGTGTTTTGTGACTGTGTATAAATAATGCCAAAAGAAGCAAAAGCTAGCACACACACAAGCAATCTAATCAAGTGTAGGTGATATGCATCGAAGTCAATACTATGGGATCCAGATAAGCGATATCTTTTTGAACTATACCCGTTCAGTATGGTTGAAGTATATGACTTGCATTTACTCTCACGAGTTGCCAAGTGAATGCACGATGACATAGGTCTATGTACAAAAGTGTTCAATGTCCAAGTCACCACCACAGGACCACCAACCCCACAAAAAGAACCATTATGGAGAAAGCGACAAAAATACCAAGAAACAAAGAGCCATGATGGAAGTTCCGCTGGAAGAGAAAATCACCCCTTCAAAAAACACACATTGCATTTGGGCATGGCCCAAAGCATAGTTATTGGCTACTTTCTCTTTCTTGGCCAAACTCTACATCCGGGTAGGAGCTATGCTCCCAACAATGACAAACGTTTCTTCATCAAACCAAGATTCAATTCACTATATGCTTTGTCCCTTGTCCATGCACAGCTCAGTCTAGTTGCTACCTCAATTGTTTCGATGTCTCACATGTTACAAAGAGGTTTGCAAAATCTCAAGTGTATCTCTTCATCTCAACAACTGTTTCTCTAGCATCGAGGGGCTAATAACACAATCATATTTGTAAAATCCATTTTTCACAGCCTTTGGATCTTGACATTTCTCAATCCAAATGAAAGGCCGATAGCCTCAATGTATTGCATTGATTGTATTCCATTTATCCCAAAAAAAGAGAAAACAAAAAGAAAATAAAAGAAAAGAAAAAGGCACCTACAATCACTGCACAACACCAAGGGGTCCTCAAATTAGGTACGTCCAGTGACCTTGGTCGGCTAGCTTCGTCCCTAGTCTCCTAGCCCTTTATACATCCCCCATAATTGTTCAAGGCACATCAAGGGCAGACATACCTAGGGAGCTTGTCTCGCTTATGGTTAGACTTGTCACCCTGAACCATTTGCATGATTCTTTTTCGCACTCCATCTCAGTACCATCGCAATCATTAGTGGTGAGCAAGGCACGAAAGACCATGGAAAGTACACTGTACTCTTCAAACACTACAAGTAGCCACTAGCTACCAAAAACTAAGGCATCAATGAGCTCAATTATGCTACATCGTGTTGTCAAAATCACAAATGATATCTCAAGAAGCCTTCAAGTGTACTTCTCCTCAACATTGACAATTTTTTCCACCCCATTGAACCCTCACTTCATCCACACATTGCTACGAGGAACTAGCCAAGTAGTCTTCTAACTACGTAATATCTAAGTATGCACGTGCACTCACATAATATCTGCACCACAACCTATACACAGTTTGGGTTCTCAAGTGCATGACAATACTACTTGTCTCTGAAACTAATCAAACTTAATCTTGTGCACGATAAGAAGACTAGCATTAACCCCTAGGGAGAGACCATATGAGAGGTTTTCAATTGATTGCAATGAAATTACTTTCAACTCTTCATCAACACTCAACTTTGAAATCTTGTCCTTTATCATCATGCAAGCCCACCAAAGAATTGTCAAGTGCAGAATCCCCAGAACACCAATACCTGTGCTAACCATGAGTGCCACTCCCAACAAGAAACAACCCTATCACCAGTTACAACAACCATATTACCAGCCAATTAGGCCAAAAAAATGCCACCAACGACCTTCATTCGCACCACCACCAAAACTCCGCCAAGGAAAAACCACAGCAGTCCCTTCCATCCACGTCTTCAGTGCATGCCAAAGCCTGCCACACCTACGATGGAGAGTGCCATGGGACTGGCACTTTTCTAGGAGGGAGTAATGTAACCCTCATACGAACAACAAGGTGAAAAATCTGACAAATCTAAAGCACAAGACAAGGCCAAGGCAAAAGTGAAACGGGTGATGAAGGTGTGCCAAGAAAAATCTAGAAACATAAGAAGTGCAAAAAGGTCCCAAATCAAGGAGAGAGGCGCACAAGAAAAAGTGCAAGTCAATACTTTTGTAAAAGATCACAAGGTACACCATGATTTATTTTGTAAAAGGGCACCAGGCTCTCACCCGTGCAAATTGTAAATGGTTAGAGGCATGGTTGAGGCCATGCCAATAGGGAAGAGGAGGAGAAGGGTTGGAGGAATGGGTGAAGCCCAGACCAAAAAGGGGATGACTGCCCAAAGGGAATTTCGGTTAGGGCTTTGTATGAAAGGAAAAAAGTGAATGAAGAAGCTCATTCTTGTGTGTGGAAAAAAGTAGCTCCCCTCTTCTTCTTCTTCTTCTTCTTGTTCTTGCTTGCTTGAGCTTGTGCTTGAGGGAGGGAGTGTGAGAGTGTGAGTGCGTGAGGGTGAGGGACCATGGTGGAGAAGCTCTCCATCTTCTCCGCTCTTCTTCTCTTCTCTTGTCTTGCTCGCAACAATGGAGCTTGGAGCTTGGAGCTTGAGAATCGATCTCACTTGAAGCTTGCACTTGGATCGTGCAGCTATTGGAGTGCTCGGGAGAAGAGGCAACTCAATCAGGCATGGAGGTAAGCTCACTATACTTGTAGAGAGAGATAGCGCGTTGGCTATGTGAGAGAGATAGCCATTGGTTTTCGGCTTGAAACACTTGAGCAATAAGCGGTCTATGGGTCTTGGAGGTTGAGTGAGAGCTCTCCTCTACACCAATCTACATGATGCTCAATTCATCATAGAATTTTAGACTAATGGGAATGTCTTATGATACATCAAGGGATAAATTTGAGTTAATCATAGCATTGGAGTTCCTAAAGGTAAGGCTCATGCATAGGCCCTCCACAAACCTAAAACCATTGTAAGAGCTTTCAAAAGCTACAACCTCAAGTTGGATGAAGGTGCATGACATGAATTTCATGTACAATTGTACACTCTTAGCCACTTAGGATCCAAAAAAGTTAGTAGATTATTAAATCATGACAACTATTCAAAAAATGACTCAAAAGAAGAAAATCTAGATGATGAATCAAGGATGAAGAAGTTTCACCTAATAAATTGGAAACAATTGATTATGATATTGATGCACAAACCATGGAGTAGATCCTAGTAATGGTGCTCAAAAGGATGTGACGAGAATGTTGGTCCAAGATGGAGTCATTGAAGTCAACATAAAGAGGAAATGGATAGAATCTTTGGATGATGGGTTTTTAACTTCTAAGCCATGTTGGTGAAAATGTACATAGATCCATAAAGAAAAAGTTAGAGAAGCATCATCCACAAGTACCTTTGCTGCTTGGCAAGAACAATATGGAGAAAACACCTCATATTGGATGGTTTGTTTGCAATTGAGTGCAATTATAGGCCAAAATTTTGTATTAAAATCTCCCAATATATTGTGCATTGATGCATAGAGAAAATCTTGGGCTGAGAGAAAACATGGAAATACATGTAGTGAATGATATTAGTTTTGTTTGTTCCTCAATGTGTATAGAGGTGTGTATAGAGGATGCACTTCCTTGGAGGACCTATGTATAGGCAACAATGTGTACATTTTATTTTCAAGGAGGCTAGCATTTAAAATTTTAGACATGAATAATATTAATTAATAAGTGAGAATAAATACAACCTCCACAAAAAGGGGGGAGTAAGATCTCTTATACAGAGAGCCAGCCCTAGCATCTGAGGCTACAATAAACTATCAATTATAGCTAATCAAACAAGCTTCGAAAAGAGGAGGATGCAGCCCATCTCTTTTGGGAGTGCCCCAAGATCCATGATATCTCAATTTTAAGCAATCCATCCTTGGGGAGAAGATTTAGAGATGCGGGAATTAGGTGACCCATGGGGGAATATTTTTGGGACGGCATTGGTGGAGGTCAAGGAGGCTAGCATTATACAAGGAATGTTAAAACTTGATGATGAATGGGTGTATGATAACAAAAAATAAATATCCATGCAAACCAGCAAAACCTTTGTAAAGTATATTTAGGTCTATTTTAGACGTTTTGTGAACTTGCGCAACATTGGTCAAATGTATAAGTTGTGCACAAGTCTACTTTGGGGGAAAATTTTTGATGTATTGGAAATTGGTTCAAGATTCTTGCATAGGATTAAGTGACTAGCAAAGATTTGGTGCATGTCCCATGAGCTTTTGCACGAAGATGGATGAAAATTCTTAATAATTCTACTCACATGAATTGCCTAACAATCCTCTTTTTTAAGAAGAACTTACATATGATACAAAAGTGTGCAATGGAAGTTCATGTCTTATGCAAGTCATTCTAATGATGGTCAAATGTATGCTTCTTTTGTAGTTAGAAATGTTGTTTTAGTGGATTAATATTTTTTAGGTGGATGTGAAGGATTTTTAAAAAAATCATTTGCAAGTGGTTGTTTGCAATGCTATGTAGTGACATGTGTTGCATTAGCCACTTCATCCTCAAATAGCATTGCCTTAATGTTGTGGTGTTACTCAAAATTCAAATATCATTGCAACTAGATAGTTCCACTAATTGCAACACACTTATTCAAAATGATCTCATTGAATCATGAAATGAGGCATAGCTCAAGGATGCTCTCTGAGGTATTAGACATTGGGTATAACTCTACGAAAAATAAGACTTGCTAGATTAAAAAATCTAGAGAAAAACTTATACTCATTTAGAGGGAATTATAGACAAATTTTACCAATAGTGGCCAAGGGTACATGTGAGTAAAGCTTATGCAGTATTTGTTATCCTAGTTGGTTGTAATTTCCTATAACCTTGAAATTTTCTAAAAACATGTGGGTGTTTGCTATAGAAAGAGTTGTCATTAGGAAAAATTTCATCAAGTGGATTCAAACCATCAAGAACAAAAAACATCAATTAGAGAGTGATGACAACTTAGATTTTCAATTTAAAATGGCATTTAAAGTGCATTTCCATGTAGGACATGGAGATTGTGTTTTCTATGTAATCTCCATTACATGCAGCTTTCAAACATTCTTGGGTAAGGAATATTTGTGCAATAATAAGGTCTCAATATCAAACAATCATACATTCAATTGATGTTAAGAGAGGTAAAGCATAGGAGGATATCCATATCATTCTTTTTTCAAAGATGACTCATTGATCATTCAAGTCAAGAACTTAAAATTGACAAAATGTCCATGTTATGCACCATGGCACAAGAGTGACTTGTAAGGCACTTAACAAAAAGGAAATATATGCAAAGATACTAATATAATGGATACATTCTTCAATCCTAGAATTACTTGTATACACAATAGGTTACACGCTCCTTTCTTTGAAGGAAAGTGGATTTTCTACTTGCTTGGCATTTATTGTGAAAATTAATCAATGTCAAATGTCAATTATTATCTCGATTGGGAGCTTATAAAAAAATACCAATGTTTTCTCATGATCAACTCAGTGTTACATTCTCTAGAGTAAAATCCTTATAAAGCTTTGTTTGAGGAGGAGAGGGCACACTCTTTCTACTCAACACTATGCAAACATAAAAAGTAAAGGCTCAAACTATCCTTGCAATAAAAAGGAGCTTGGTAGTCCCATAATGTAAGGTATGCATACTCCAAGCTCCCAAGCTCCCAACAATTCAATCCATACTCACCTCCAATGCAACCAAGAAAAAGAAGAAAACAAAAGCAAGAGAAGACAAAAGCTTCTCTTCCTGGTCTCTCAATCTCTTTCTCTCAACCTTCACACACGGCTGTGGTAGATGAGAAGATCAATACCATCCTTTTGGCCTTTTCTTTTTCTTTTTGCAGGCTCTCGCTTTGGGCATAACATTAGCCCCCTCTCTAGAAAAGTGCTAGTCCCTTGGCACTTCATTTTAAGGTAGCAAGCTCTAATAAACACCAAAGATAGTAGCAACCAAGATGCAAATGATGGAGCGATAACGACGTAAGGATGGTGCTAGTGAAGGAAGTGGGATGGATGTTGATGGTTGGGGTGTGTCTTCGAGATGCACCTTTAAAGAAAAATTTGTGCTTCATCCTTAAGAATCTTGCATAATCTAGTTGTGCAAGTGAAAAATGATATGTGTCATGTGAATGGGAATGGTTTTAACACCAGGTAAGCTAAAACCACCTAGAAATAGTTTTACTGAATATTTTGCATGACAAACCTTGCTATCCATGCAACCCTAGACAAAAGCCTCTTAATCAATTTTCTCAAACCATCTTCAAACTGTAAATATGCTTATAGAGATGAGTCAACTAATTGTGGGGATGGGTAGCACACTCCTTTCAATGTATGTCTCTTTGTTAGTGGTTCTCTTTTGATGTAGAAGCTATTGTAGTTTACTCTATCAATTTCTTCCTCTCAAGTAGCTCTATCTTATTACCTAATTGTGTGACTAATGTTGGTTGGCCTTATAGTACCTCAAGGATTTCCTTTTTCATGTTGTATCCAAAACATGGTGTCTCCTCACACACTTTATCCTTCCACTTCCTTTAAATAGTTGTTGCTTGTTCTTGCACCCTTTATATCCATTCCTCATTTTCTTGTTGCATGGAGCTCCCTCTTTCCTTGTTATTATTCAAAGGGTATTGAATTGGTATGCTCATTTTCCTCTTGCTATTTTTCTCTTTGGCTTTAGGTCATTTCTTCCTCTTTCTTCATTGTTGCTCTTGGTTAACTCTCATTCCATTGGTCTATCTTTTTTATCTTCATATTGCTCTCTGTTCTCTTCCTATTGGTCTATCTTCTCTTGTTCAATTCTAGGAAAAGGCATACGTGGCTCATGCTTCAAATGTTTGGGTCAATAATATTTTTGAATATTTCTTACATTAAAGTAGTTTTCCCCTTACCTTCTAAGGTTTTGAGCTCACCACTTCTCATTTTGCTAATGGAGTAAACATAGAAGGGGCCTAATCCCTTGGAACTTCATCTTTTTTTTATATCCATTAATTGAGTGTAGACCAACACAAGGTTGTCTTTCTAGACATCTCATTGTTTTACATGCTTCTCAAACCAAGCCTTCCTTTGTGCTTTTTCATAGATAAGAGCATGCATGGCCAACATGTGGATATTTTATCAACATTCAAGCTTTGTGAGATAGTTGGTCCAAGCTTCATTACCTCCCAACCATTCCTACATTGTTATCCATAGATTAAGGATAAAAAATCCATCAAGCATGATGGCATCAATATTGTAGGCCAATCTAAAGGAGGTCTATATATTGTAGTGTTATAGCCCATGTGATAGGCCCAAAGAGCTACCATAAGCTTGCTATCCCTATCACTTCTAGAGTCTAAAACAAATTTTGTAAGTATATTCATCAATATCTTGTATATTGACTCAGCTTAGTTGTTTGCTTGTGGATAAAAATACAACTCTATGAATGACTACGAAGGTTATTAGGATACACTCAATCACTTCATTTAGGAAGTGGGGTCCTTGATCACTGATGGTTTTAATAGGACAACAAAAATCTTGACATGAATTGCTCCTGTAAGAACTTCTCCATAGTTTGGGCATTGTTCTTTCTTTTGGTCCTATCCTCAACTCATTTTGTTGAGGTAATCAATTGTGACTATGATGTATTTAGGTTGAGAATTATTGAGATAGTAGATTACTTACTCCAATGAAGTCTATTTCCAACTTTCCAAAGGGTTCATATGCTATGACAAGTGCTAGTAATATCTTATATTTTTTGTTGACAACTTTGTGTGTTGGCACTCATCACAATATTAAAAATTGTACAATATCATTTAATAAGATAGGTCATCACAAATGAGCTCAAGAACTTCTTTCCATTTTCGTTTATTCTTGATGTTTCCAATGTGTTTCAACATCTCATTCTCATGCTAGCATCTCCTCAATGCAGTGCCTTACCCTAGCCACTTGAGTTGTCCAATGGATCAACTAGAAGGGTTGGGCCTTGGTGAGGAGACAACTGAGTCTTTCCTTCTCCATTGAGAGATCTACCAATCCATGTTCTAAAATGTGAATAATATCATCAATGTAATAGGAAGCAGGTCTACTCTAAAAAAATTGATCTCCTCCTGATTTTGGAACAAGTAGGCATCCAACAAACCTTGTGTACGTTCCCCACTTGCAATCCCTCACATGTGGCTACCATGAAATGTTTTTTCCTTTACACATAATAGCCATCTTGCTATGCATCTAGTTTTGCAAGTTTTATTAACAAGATAAGGCAGTGTTTGATGGTCTATAAAGAATGTGCACGGGCTAGCTAGAAGGTAATGTCCAAAATTCTTCACAACACACACCTTTCAAAGTCTTGCTTTCCAATCATTAAATAGCTTGTCTCTTCATCAATGAGCTACCTACTTAAAAGTTTGCTAGAAATTTCATGTTATATTCAGCATACTAGCACAAAATTTCTCTAATCTAATATTGGACACATCAATAGAAATATGGAACATAAATGACCAAATTGGGGCTTGTAAGTTAGATGTAATTTAGAGAATTTTTAGAGTCCCATATGCTTGTTTGGCATTCCTTATTCCATTCAAAGTATATAAGTAATTTTTATAGAGTTTAGCAATGATATAAAGTCATCAAGAATATAAGTTATGAAAAGGATAGTGAGCATGGAAAGTAAAAAGGAGGTTAGCTTTACAAACGGTTTTTGAAATTGGGGATGTCAAGTAAAAATAGGGCTTAAGGAAGCCCCTTGTGGAAGCTTCTGTGCTTCAGAAGCTTATGTGGATCCAATGATTGTGAAGAGGGAAGGATTAATGACAAGGGGGAAGTGATTAGGACGACGGCAGGGGGAAAATGGCGGCAGTGTGGCAAGTGTTGTAGAAGGCGGTGTCTCTCACGGTGACGATGCAACAGTCCCTCCTCCTCTCTCCATGGCAGGTGCAGCGGTCCCGGGCAGGACGAGGCAGGTGGACAGGCGACAGGCAGCATTCCCTTTAGTCCCCCCCCTTCCACCCAAGGCTAAGGTGGGTTTATATAGTGCTTAAGGGGGGGGGGGAGAGAGACTCCACACACGTGGAGCTCTCATGCTTCTCTCCTCTCCCCATGCACTCCACCTCGTCACCTCCTTCTCCCACTCCCTCCCCTCCAACCATGCATTGGTTAGGGGAATTAGAAAAAAAATTTGCCTAATTTTCATCATTATCCATTTTGCCCCTTCAAAAAGGATGTTTCCTCGCGGCTTTGCGGTCTTAAACCCCGGCCTTGATTGCACCTCGCGGATGGGGATTTTTATCGCGTGCGCGGGGTAACCACTTGGCCACCGTCATCACTCAACGCGGGATATGATTTTGCACAGTTTTTACGTGGCTTGCGGTGGTCAAAGCTCCTTAATATTCCAAGCAGAAATATTACATTCTCTCCCCCTTGGAGGAATCGAGATGTCCTCATCTCGAGGAGAAGTGGGGGTATTGTTGGTTGAGAGTGCTTTCATCCATCCAAGTGGCATCCTCCGGGATAATCTTTCCACTGGAGAGGCATTCTCTCAAGGTTCTGGATCTCAATTGCCTCTCCCTAACATCTAAGATCCTGTTAGGACGTAGCTCAAGGACTCCTTGGCTAGGCATTACAACTTGTTGGTCATCAAGTATATGGCTAGGATTAGATACATACTTCTTCAGTAGGCTGATATGAAATACATTATGAACCTTTAGGTTCTCAGGGAGTTGTAGTTTATAAGCATTGCGTCCTAGGACTTGAGGATCTTGTATGGTCCACAATACCTTGGACTTAGCTTATTGCAATCTCTTAAGGATAGGGAACTCTTCTTTGGGCGTACATGAATGAAGACCATGTCTCCTTCCTTGAAGGTTCTATCTTGATGTTTCAAATCTGCGTATGCCTTCTGTCTATCCTTGGCGGCTTGGATGTCCTGTCTTATTGACTTCATTTGGTCATCCATATCTTCTAGCATTTTCTTTGAAGCTTCAACTCTTAGGGTTGGGTCTGATAAGTTTAAAGGACTTCGACAGTCATGCCCATACAATGCTTGAAAAGGAGTCATCTAAATGCTTTGTTGGTAAGAAGCATTGTAGGCAAACTCAACTAGTGGCAAGTATTGAATCCACCTTTTTGGTTCACGGCAGCAGTGTGCCCTTAGCATATCCTTGATGACTTGGTTGACTCGCTCCGTTTGAGCATCGGTTTGGGGATGGTAAGCTGTACTAAAATAGAGTTGAGTCCCAATGGCTTCGAAGATAGCTCTCCAGAAGTGTGATGTGAAGAGAGAATCACGATTACTAATTATTCTTCTGGGCAACCCATGTAGTTTGAATATCTCCTTGATGAACAACCTTGCAATGTCTGAGGCTTTATAGTTTGTCTTTACAGGAATAAGATGTGCAACCTTAGTGAGCATATCAACCACAACCATAATGGAGTTGTATCCTCCTTGAACTTGGGGTAGGCCAACAACAAAGTCCATACCGATGAATTCCCATTTCATTTGGGGAATGTCAAGTGGTTGCAACTTTCCTAGCATTTTGACATGTTCGGCTTTAATACGTTGACAAGACAAACATTCAGTGACATATTTGAGAACGTCACCCTTAACCTCTCCCAATAGTGGCTCTTCTTGACTGCATTGAGGGTCTTGGCATAGCCAGGATGTCTTGAAAAAGGGGAATCATGAGCTTCCCAAAGTATCTTTTGCTTGAGTGACTGGCTTGCCAGTATACATAATCTCGTTCTATAGTAGACAAGTCCACTATTGATAGAGAATTCTTGATACTTAGCCTGTAGCTTCGGGTCTTGATCCTTGATAGGGATCTCCCTTAGCATCTTTTGATAGGTTGGATCATGGCAAGCTTCTTCTCTAGCTAGCTAAAGTATTAGGTTATTTGGCATGGAAACCTTTGTGGCTAGAGATCTAGCTGTTGATGGATTTTGCAAGATTAGAGAATTTAGAAATGCCTTGCGGACTGAGTGCATCGGCAACTACATTCTCCTTTCCAAGCCGATATTTGATTTCAAAATCATACTCCTCCAGCAGTTCAATCCACCGACATTGCCTCATGTTGAGCTCGTTCTGGGTAAAGATCCACTTAAGGCTTTTCTGATCTATCACTAGGGTAAACTTGTTACCTAGAAAGTAGTGTCTCCAAAGCTTTAAAGCATGGATGACAGCTAACAGCTCTAGATCATGGGTAGCATAATTCTTCTCATGGCTCTTCAGTTTTCATGAAGAGTATGCTACAGGATTACCTTCTTGCATAAGCATACATCCTAAGGCAAGCGTGCTAGCATCAATTACTACTTCGAACTCCTTACCAAGATCCGGAAGTTTCAGGATAGGTGCTGATACCAAACTTTGCTTTAATCTATCAAAGCTAGATTGTTCAGCAGTTGACCATACAATCGATGTTTGCTTCTTCAGTAGATCCGTCAGAGGTGCTGCAATCAAAGCATAGTTTTTTTATAAAGATCCTATACCATCCTGTCAATCCAAGAAAACTGCGTATTTCTTTGACAGTTGTTGGTATTGGCCATTCTAGAACATCTCTGACTTTGGACGGATCCACTGAGATTCCTTTCGCTGACACGATGAATCCCAGATATTCAATCTGACGTTTGAAGAATGCACACTTCTTCATCTTGGCATAAAGCTTGTGTGCCCTCATTGTCTCAAGGACTATCCAAAGCTGGGGTTCATGATCTTCTTCCTGTTTGGAGTAGACTAAGGTATCGTCAAAGAAGACGAGTACGAAGTCATCAAGATATGGGCTAAAAGATATCTTGCATTAACCTATTGAAGGTGGCAGGTGCATTTGTCAGCCCGAATGACATGAACCTGAATTTGACCGAAGTCGAATTCCACATTACATTACATGTCCACTTCAGCTTTTAGCCAAGTGACCAAATCACTTTACTTCTTTATCAATATAGACAGTCAAGAAAATTGTTGATAAAAAGAAGTCTTATTTCATTCATATGGGCATAGCCCTTCTAAGTACAATCATTCTTGGGGAGATGGAACAAGCTGATACATTAATTCGAGGAGAATAAGATGTTGTTGCATTCAGCTACGGAAACTGTGTAATAGTATTGATTGGGGTCATGGATTTTTAGGAATCAATAAGTCATTGGAAGATTAGGGTATCTTTTCCTTTTATATCCGTTCTTCTCATGACGTCCCAACACTTTAATTCTGCCGGCAGGGATTACTCGAGTCACTTCCCCGTACACATACTTATTTTGATTAACCCTTCGACCTCCGACATGTAGGGTCACATTTGCGTGAGCCTCAACAAAGGCGAACAGCTTCACGATCTTTAAGTCCTCTATCCACTTGATTCTCTTCAAGTTAATTCGAATATACACAAGTCGGTGGGCAGCTATGTAATAGATCCCTGAAACACCCATCCATCTCCGTTCCATGTACAAGGGTGATGGATTGTAAATGCGGTCTAGGATATTCATCATATTGAGACTTCGTCGATAATCCGAAGCATGCATCGCGGTCATAAGCATGACCTGGAACACCATGAATCTGTTCCATGCTTCATGACTGTGCAAGGCAGCATCGATAAGTAAGAAAATGTTCTTTACAGCAACATTTGCTTTACTTCTTCTTATTAAGTTTCCTTAAAAAGACAGATCCTTCGTTGGTTCGCTCTGATACCAACTGTAACGTGTCCACCTGTTCATTTGCAGGACACGTCTTAGCAGCCCATCAGAAAGAGGGTCTAGAAAGCTCTACTCGGCACTCCCATGGAATGTTACAAGGATTGCGATCTAGGTATTTACATGTCTACCATGTAGCGGAAGTATTCTGGCCGTTTCCACTTAGGACCGACCTAAATCAGGGGTTTCCTCTAGTGGTCAAATTCCTAGAGAGTGACGAATCCCATGCAAACTACTTTACGCAGAAATGCCATGGTCGAAGCGGATTCATACTGTACTTGGTTCAAGGAGAATGGGAAACAAGAGGGATGCAAGGCTCGATCTCTCTGCCCATAAGGCATAGTCCCATTCCGTTCCCCTAAAACAGCATAAATCGGGATTCTAGTAGCCTAAACTCTAGGTAATTGCTCTTGCTATTCATTTCCTTCGAGAAGAAGTTCCTTGCTGTCCATTTCCCTTGAGAAAAGTTCCCGGCCAACCGGGACCACCCATCCGTAGGACAGACCCATGGCCACATCCACTACACTTTCCTCACGGTTCTTTTAGTTATCTAATTACCTACCACATTTAGTTGGACACGCATAAAACACTTCCTTAATTAGCCAATTAGACACCGGTTCCTTCACGTAATCTTAGCACTTGACATAGAAAAACAGTGTTAAACAAGTTCCTTTTCAACAGGTTATCTTATTATCTTTGGAATACATCCATATAATCCAGCCCGTAGGCTAATCCATAATCCACTCGAAGGCAATCCATAATCTGCCCGAAGGATATCCAACAATCCACATGGATTACGAATCCAAGATTCCCCCCATAGACTAGTATGCGGGCCTCAAGATCCAATCCGGAGTCACATTGGCCTCTTGTGCAGGGCCCGGAAGGCAAGGGATTTACGGCCAGAGCCCCCCCTAGCACCCAAGTGTCCTCCTGCTCCAAGTAGCGCGCAACGAAGAGACTCTCGCGACAGGTCCAGTCCACGTTCCCGGTGCGGCTAACAACCTCCTTGGTTAGGGTCAGGCAGACAATCAGCGGTAACTGATGTTGCCTCTCCCTTCAGGCCTTCAACCTGAAGCATTAATTATATTTCCATCCTTAGTTCCTTGAACAAACAATACAAACAATGCTCCTAAACTATTACAAACACAATCAATCCAGTGGTCGTTTATTTGGCCAACTGCTAAGGAGTGAATCCTTCTCTCCGAATGCATCCAGCATTCGATCCGGGATCAATTGCGACTTGGCAAGATCCCCAAGGGTTTGTTTGTTCACCCTTTTTTCCGTGGGTTAGCGCCATACCCTGTTAACCCAATTAACCAACACCTTAGGTTACTTTAAGTTAAGACAGTGAATCCCGGCGACCACATCACTCCAACTTGTTTGATCCTTTGCTTATTAGGCAAATACATAACTTCCCTTAACTTGGCAAATCAGCCCAAGAAAGGCGATATAGCAAGATGACTACTCATCCTCTTGCAAGTTAGACTTGCGCTAGAACCTGCCAAGCTCATTCCAAGGAATGGCAAATCTATCTTATGATTAAACCACAAAGCTGCACGACGTTGCAACTTGTTGCACTAGTATCACATCTAACTCACGGGATCATTTCACCCATTGAACGGCATTTCCTAGTCAAGGAACTATGTTTAGATAAGATGCAGGGTTTGGGGTGTCTTCTTACCAACCCAACCCTAATTGTACTAGGCCAACAACATTTGGTCCTAGGGTTTCCAACTCAATCCGAGTTTTAATATTAGGTCGGTCAATCCTTAGGGTAGAATCCTAGATCGTTGTTTGCATGGGCGTCCAATCTATCCAAACATTCCGTGAATGTGGGTAGGACCTTTCGGTTTGAGGGTTTTGACTTGGCATCCAAGTACGATATTAGGCTGCATTTCTGACGTGCCAAGATCTAGCTGGTACTTGAGGTGTTTATCGTATCGACTAGCTATGTCTATACGAATCCCTAATGGTTATAATAATACAAGTAATTTAGCTAAGTTGAACTACTTGTCTTGCAACAAGGACGAGCATTTCCTAGAGGTGCTAAGCTTGTTCAAAAATGTGTAAATAGTTGCAAGATGTCACAATACATGTAAACATGCGATTCATTGCTTCTACGCACCACAAGGTTTGCAATAACCCTATCTTTCCTTGTTAAAGTCAAAACACATGATAATTTGAATAACTTACATAGGACCTACTAGGATTTACATCAAAGAATCATGCCTACAACCCTTTTGTCTAAGCTTTAGAATTTCATGCTTTGATAAGCCATGCAACCTTTCCTAAATCCAACTCTTGATGAATGAATTTTTCGAATGACGAATATGCAACGTGCAACCCTTTCCTAACTACAACGTAGTTAATGAAGAGTTCATGCAAAGCGAATATTATAGGACTAGCGTTGACTTATTCCATTTTACAAGCATATGCAACATGCAAGTTCATAGATTCATTTTCATGCTCTGCAATTTCTTTTCGGATAACATCCTACAAGTGTTAATGACTTTTCCTCATGCGAATCATTACAAGGAAGATATTGCCTAAAATGCGACATACGCTTATTCTTTCCATGGACAGTCAAAAATGCACTTAACAATTTCATCCTTTGCCCTAAGCAATCGACGTTTAGACTCGTTACTTTGGAAATGCACCAAAATAGCAACATGCGACTACGCACGCAAGGTGAATAAGCAATTTATATTCTTAGCTTCCTTATGAAATTTTAAACATGCCCAACGTGAAAATTACTCCAAGAACCTGGTTATGAGGATTTGCGGTGATGTCCACGTGCAAGTTTGGGTCCGAGGCTTCCATGCGTGCGCCTTGCTACTTGGACTTTGGAGCCATCGTGGACGTAATGAAATATGGACTCCACGAGTTCCTCCTATCCTTTATTCCTGCTCTCCAAGGCTACATGTAGGTCGATGCCTATTCTCTTGCATAGGAATTTGAGCTTTACAAGCCAATTTGTGAAACCGGGGAGGTCACGTAAAAATAGGGCTTAAGGAAGCCCCTTGTGGAAGCTTCTGTGCTTCAGAAGCTTACGTGGATCCAATGATCGGGAAGAGGGAAGTATTGACGACGGGGGGGAAGAGATTAGGACGATGACAGGGGGAAAATGGCGGCAGTAGCAAGTGCTGTAGGAGGCGGCGTCTCTCACGGCGGCGGCATAGCAATCCCTCCTCCTCTCTTCACGGCAGGCAGCGGTCCCAGGCAGGACGGCGACAAGTGGACAGGCGACGGGCAGCATTCCCTTTAGTCCCCCCCTTCCACCCAAGGCTAAGGTGGATTTATATAATGCTTAAGGGGGGGGAGGGAGAGACTCCACACACGTGGAGCTCTCATGCTTCTCTCCTCTCCCCATGCACTCCACCTCTTCACCTCCTTCTCTCACTCCCTCCCCTCCAGCCATGCATCGACTGGGGGAATTAGAAAAAAAAATTGCCTAATTTTCATCATTATCCATTTTGCCCCTTCAAAAAGGGTGTTTCCTCGTGGCTTTGTGGTCTTAAACCCCGACCTTGATTGCACCTCGCAGATGGGGAATTTTATCACGCACGCGGGGTAACCACTTGGCCACTGTCATTAGTCGACGCGGGAGATGATTTTGCACAATTTTTATGCGGCTTGCAGTGGTCAAAGCTCCTTAATATTTCGAGCGGAAATATTACATATGTATTCCATATAAGAGCTTGCTTCCAAAACAAGTATAGCATATACTTGCATATACATAAATTTTAAAGATATTTTTTAAACATAAATCTAGGTATAATCATCCCTACATGTATATACTTCACCATACAAAAGTTTGGACAACAAATAATATTGACCCAAAAAAATCTTATTCATACATAACAATGGCTGCGAGACTTATCTACCCCATATATACATAATAAATCTTACTATAGATCACCAAAGACCGCTCTTTTCAACCTTATATATTAGTTTTGCAATCCATGATAACTATGATTCAAAAAAGGATTAAAATAGTCCACAATATCTCTTGCCATCAGGATAGCCAAGTATATAGACTAGAGGAGAGGTTTATGGTAGCTGTAGGTTGCTTTAAATCCCTATTTGCATCAGTTTATATCTATATTTTTCACCATACAAAAACCAGAAAGAGTAGCCCCTAAGTATGAAGTATGTAATCCATACATGCCCCTTGATAGCAATGAATATATAGAAGTAGATTTGGGACAATAGTAGGTCTACTTCTAGTTTCTATTTTCCTTAGTTTATTACAGTAAATTTTGGCATATAATAGTTCACAAAGTATCCATGTTAAACCTTGAAGTATATCTCTAGATTCATCCCATAATCTCCCTTGATACATGACACAAAAGCAAGCACAACAACAATAGGGTTCTTGACAACATTGCCCATTAGGGGGACTATGAACTCAAAAAGGGCGCTTTAGCTTGAGAGTTAATGTCTCTCCTAATGACAAGAGATTTGAGGTGGACCAATGGGAGAGGGGATGGTGTGCACATTTTATCCACTCCATTTTTTCCCTTATACCTATTACTTATAGGCTTGTCCCTCTATGTCTCCTTTTACCCCCCCGCCCCCCTTTTACCAACCCATGTCAAGTGGGTCACACTGAGTGTCCAAAAAGTGACCCAAATTTTGAAAATTTTCCCCCTCCAAAAATGGATTTTTTTTGCCAAAACCTCTTCTTATGACATGTAGAGTCAAAAATGCATTTTTTTTGTATCTTTCTACGAGACATGCTTTCAATTTGATCATTCTCTTACCTCCATTCCACAAATCTTCTCAGCTTTCTATGCTCCCAACTTCTCTCAGCCATAGCCACACACCATCTAGCTTCTCTCTTTCTTCCATGGTCATTCTCTTACCTCCATTCCACAAATCTTCCAATCTTTTTATCCTCACATAGCCATAGCCACATAGCCCCCACCTTTTCCCAACCATAGCCACATATCATCCTATCTCTCTCTTTCTTCTGAGCATAGCCATAGCCACACATCCCCCATATTCTCCCAGCCTTCTTTCTTTCATTCCATAAAATTTCTCATCTTCTGGTACTCACATAGCCATAGCCACACAACCCTCAATTTTTTACCATTCCAATGGTATCTATATGTCGGCAAAGGCAACCTCTTGATTCCATATTTGCTACCTATGTACACAATACAAAGGATGAACATGAAAAATGGGAAGGAGTATTGTTCAAGAAGGATTCATGTGTATACATGCAACCTTCAACAATAGGGCCTCATCGAGTTCTTTGTCATGGTGTACTACAAAAACATTGGAAGGGGAAAGTGCTTGGGTTTCAGGAGGCTCAAGATGGTGGTCCTTTTGCATAAGTTCAACATGTGTATGGTGTGAAGAACTTGAAGCTACCTTTTGGGATTGCTTGACAATTTTTTCCCTTGAATTGCAATTCACTAATTTTAAGTTCTTAACTTCTCATATGTTTTTGAGGTTTTTACTTCTTCTCTCCTGTCAAAAATTTTCCCTTCGAATCTCGTTGAGGATATTAGCCTTTGGGAAGCTTGTTTGGGACATACAAAGCTTTGCATGTGAATATGGGTGAGACAATGATGATTGAAAAGTCATCACAATATCTTTTACATCACAAGTTTTTCTTCTATAAGTTCATCTATATAGTGTCTACATCAGTTGATTCATGTGGTTCTCTTGAATTATTTCCTTGTCCACCTCAGAATTCTTTGAGAAATGCTCCATTTCAGATGAATGGACACTTTAGACATTGAAAATGAAGATCGTACATGACATTCATAGCTCGTTCTCATTTTAATTTTCCAACTCTCCAACCACTTCTCTCCCAAGCACCCTTGCACTTGCCTCTTTCACCCCTTCTTCCATGATGGATAGTACTCTTAATAACTTCATGGAATTCCTTCAGGTCATAGAATTTTCTGGGAGATTAGATCTTTACAAGATCTTTTATCCAATATCAAGTACTATGATATAGTATTGTGGCATTGTCCAAGCCTGCAATAACCTATTGGATACATGAACACATACTTATGAGAATATACTGTCAAGTTTGAGGATTTCAACAAGGAATGGGTGGCATGCAATCTCTTGAAGTACATCAATGGCACAGAGGCATTTCAAAAATCATTAGGCCATTTTTGTGCAAATCTCACCCCTGCCTACTTTAAATACCTCACTCCTCGACATGCTAGGGAATACGACTTTGATTAGCATGGCAGTAACTACCTCTCATGGACTTCCACTTTCATTTTGTTATTCAATGAAGGTGAGGACCCCCTTGCAGTCATAGTGGATACTAAAAGATCATGTGTCCTACCGAAGGATGTCCCTGATCCAAAGCCTTCACTGGTTGACAATGTTAGAGAGGAAGTAGAGGCTATAGAAGAGGTAAAATCTCTAAACCTTATCGTCGATAGAGCTATAGTTGCTATGGATAGCACCTTAGGAGAGGTGTCTCAGGTGAGTAGGAGGCTGCACCTCTACTATTGATATAGACTGTCACCACATAGATAGCATGAGCAAAGTCTTCTTTGATGATAAAAATTTCATATTTCTCTATGATGTGGAGAAATTTTTTAGAGTGGGGGAGAATAAGGTGTCGTTGATGCTGGCAATCACCAATGGCTTCCCTCTTTTGTTTGATGATCTGTCTATAGAGTATAACAACCTGAAGCTAGAAGACATAGATATCACACTCATAGCTCTTGGAGATATCATGGACTTGGTAGAGTATGCCAAAATTGGTACCCAAGAGTTTGAGGAAGTGTATGATAGCTTGGTAGCAAGACAAGTGCCCTTGGAAGAGCATCACGCGCCCCTAATCGATGAGTCCAAGTCAAGTGTAGACTTGACCAAACCCTCGGAGGTTGCCACAGATGCTGAGTAGGAAGCAAGTATATCAATAGTTTGTCTAGACACTTTATTTTACTATATACTATTTTGAGCCAACTTTATCTCAATGTAGATCACGCTCAACATCAATGATTTTACAAGTTTCCAGAAGGACTGGGAAGCATTCAAAAAGGATGTCTCCATAGGGCACCACATAGATCGGATACCCACTATTGACATAACCATTGTCCATGCCACCTTCACCCCTGAGGAACGAGCTTAACTCTCTATCCTGAAGGCCTTGTCAAAAGTGTTGTGCTCATCCAACATCACCTCAAATGCACACACGATCTTTCTTGTTTAAAAGGCATTGGTGAAGTTGGTTTTTGGTACATGCCTGGGCGGAAGGATACTACAGGCCGTGGGGATTGGCAAAGCCATAGAAAATAGCCATGCCACCATGTAGGAGAGAATCAAGGTAGGGTTGTTGCCAAAGGCCGAAAAGAGACCAAAGTAGACCCATGGAAAAATCAAGTGTCGAAAGATGGCCTAAAACTTGTAATGATCTTTAAAATTCTAAGCATAGCCCTATAAAGAAAAAACTCTTTGTATTTTACACTATAATACAAATATATTTTTCTTGCAATTTATTACTTGAATATATTGTCTATATTTTAGCATTTAACTATGATACTGGTGTGAATATTTGTAGAGTATAACATATGCCAAAAATATAAGTAAAAAATTTAGGTAAAAAATTTGTGGTTTGACAAGTGAGAGTGCCCAGTTTTGGCTCAAAAAGCCCAAAAATGCCATCAGAAAGGTAATCTAGGTAGTGTAGGATGCCCCAAATTGCTACTGTTGTCCTACATATTCATACATTGTAGCATCCAAAGCATCTTGCACTGCTAGATCATATTTTGATAGCATTTTTGGAATTTTTGAGCCAAAACTAGGCACTCTTGCCTATCAAAGAAAATTTATTTGACTGATAATTTTTTTAAAATTTCCCTATACTTCATCACTTATACGATGCATGCTAACTTCTTATTCGGTAAAGTAGAAAGGTTAAGTAGATTATTGAATTGATAATAGATTGCTTGTTCTACTTAATCATCAAGTTTTCAATTGATGTTTCAAATTTACTCATTACACTGTTATGCACAAATACAATATGAGACATTTGAGGCACAATAAAAAGCAAATGTTTTGTATTACATATTGAAGTTCGCAAGGTACATTGCATTGCGGTGTGTTGCAAAAACTCTAGACCCCTGTCAGCTCTAATATCTCTCACCTCTTATTTGTTTAGCTAAGTGCATGTCTCTATGCATTATGCGAGAGATAAATAAAAATCCTATTTTATGAATGCAGCTTTTTGTTGCCAATTCATGGAATGATGGCATGCATAGTACCTGGGGATCTATGACGAGTGCTTGGTTGATTGTATTTGCAGCTTCGTTTGTAATCCTAGTACTTGTCATTCTGTTTGTAGTGGTTGTATCCGCAACGTTACTGGTACCTCCTGCCTCCGCAACCTTCATAACTTTCTTCTTTGGGGCCACGATCTTTAATCATGAGATTGTAGAGGGGATTTTGGCAAGAGAGTTTGGGGGTTGTTGCAATTGGATTGAGGGGAATGGCAATCACACTAGGAATTTAGAAAAATCGAGTAGAGTCTTGATTCCACAGGGAAGTGGGGGAAGAAGGGATAGGGGATTCAATTCCAAGAGCTCGTGGAGTATCCTCCTTGTCTTTGTGATGAGAATTCGTGTCATTGTGCTCCTCTTGCCCCACTCCCTCTTGCTCGATACTCTTGAGAAGAGTCTCTCCTCTCTTGCTCCTACTGCCCCCCCAATGACTCCTCATGCAATCCAACAATCTGGAAGCTTTCAAAATGCAATCTGATGTGGCGATCTTATCAGTGAGGTCCAAAAAGGTTGCAAGAGATGCCATGACTGATTCGCTTGGCTCTTAGATGATCTTGCTTCAATCTAGTTGCTTCAATCTAGGCCTCTCATTGAACTGAGAAGAGGGGGAGATTGATGGAGTCTTCTGTTGTGATTGAGGAGGAGAATTAAGGCTTTTGTTCATGCTTTCAAAATCTCCAATTTTAGGAGAAGAGAGAGAAATCATGCATCACTTTTTTTGTTAAAAAAGGGAAGGTAGCCTGTTCGTCGTTTTCTTCTTCTTAATCTTCTTTTCTTTTTTAAAGCTTAAAGCTTTAAATCTTAAAGCTGTTAAATGCACTTCTCATTGATAAAAAAAATGGAGCATCAGATCAATGATCTCTATCCAGACCCCAAGATATTATTAGTAGAGAATGAAAAAGAAAAGATCCAGGAGAACATCATAGAAAGTTTTGACCGTGATATAGGAGAAGATATCAATTCTGACTTACAAATACTGACCTAGTCTGTGAAGTGTAAAACAAAACTCCCAGTCCATTTGAGGAGAAAACACTCAATGCACAATATGCATAGCATGGAGTCAAAATCTCAAAGTTAGAAAAAACCACATGATCTACCTCTATCCTTCAAGAAGTTCAAGAAGAGTGATCCAATAATTGTATTGCTTTGGGGCCAAGCACGAGTGCACATCCAATGCACCCATTGAGGGACCAAAGGAGGTAAATATTACAAAGCCGGAGGAACACCCGAAGGTCATGTATGTTGCTAAGGATCTCAATAAAGAGGATGAAGCACAGTTTGTTGACTTTATTAAGGAATAACTTCTTCTATGTTCCTCCAAAAATTAAAGGAGTTGGCACTAAGATCCTTTTGGGGCAAGCATTTAAGCTCTTAAACAATTGGAATGTCAACTACATTGACAAGCATTCACCTCTAGTTGGCATATGGATGCATAACTATGACTTTTGGATCCAAAGAAGCACAATCTAAGTCTATTGAAGCTCTCTCAATTTCTTAATCTAATCCACCACCTAAATCCATGATACTCTTAAAAAAAACTCTTGGATTATGAAGCCCCTATCAGCATCCCATCCCAATGGAAGTGGAAACCTAAAAATTCTATGTGTACCTCACACACATCATACATTGGCAAACCACAAGCAAAGGCCATTATGCCGATGCCACCAACATTGTCATAATCTGTGCATTACAACTCACTAGGTTCCAAAAGCCCTTCTAGCTACACAATGGTATTATGAAAGTGCCATGAACTTTGGATACCAAAACCATCCTAGACTACCCCCACAACAACAATTCTTTAGTGTAACAAGCCTGCCCCAACTAATGCAAAGTATTACAACTTCCTGCCAACGTCCCATAGAGCCCTTGTGCAACACTCTTACTCTCGATCAAGGCTCCACTTCAACTCTTCTCTTGGCACCACTCCCCTTCTACCCTCCAAATCCAACCAAGATAATCCAACCTACAAGTCTTCACCGTTGGATTTAAACATCCCACTTTGTATGATACCTAGTTACCTTAGGATGAGGATATCCTCTACACCATTTACAAACTTCCTCCCTATGAGTGAGTGAGTATTGGCCCGCTCCACCAACCACCATTAGAAAGCCATGATGATGTCGTTCTCTCTACAATATGAATAAAATCTTATCCATGCTCGCCAAAAAGCCAATTTGTGAGTGCTTTATGCGATTGGACTCCACATTTAGCACCTTTGCCAAACTTTTCACCATGATTGACCTATGTTTGGATGACACAAACATTCTCTTGCTTGCATCTCAATGGCATCCCACATGGGAGAAATAGGAACACCTCTTTCTTTTGTAAGAGTATCCTAGTCTTGGAGCAATGGACCTGAGAAATTCCACAATAGCAACTATAAGTATGTCGAATACTTCCATCATACATCTAGGACACCATCCTAAACAACCAATGTGCTATCAACAAAGATTTGCAACAGCTTTGTAGCTCAATTACTCACTTTCTAAACAAACATACCACTGCCGAACATCAGCGAATTGTCAACCTCCTACAATATGACCCTACACATTGTGAAAATATGTCATTATATCGGCCATCATTGAATCTCATCATGGTGGCTAACATCACCAAAAGAGCTACAACATCACCCACTCATGGATAAGAAATGGACCAAAGAAGAGCTCCGTGTGGCAAGCCATTTCAACAAACCATCTTTACTCGACGATCTCACGTCATATCTTTACAAGGTGCTTGTCTGCCCTACTAACTTGGATGCCCTTGTGCCAAATTGAAGTACAATCCAAACATCTACAACTTGTGGGTTCCTAGCACTACTATAAATAAATAATCGTGTAAAGAGCTACAACATCACCCACTCATGGACAAGAAATTGACCAAAGAAGAGCTCCGCGTGGCAAGCCATTTCAACAAACCATCACTACTTGACGATCTCACGTCATATCTTTACAAGGTGCTTGTCTGCCCTACTAACTTGGATGCCCTTGTGCCGAATGGAAGTACAATCCAAACATCTACAACTTGTGGGTTCCTAGCACTACTATAAATAAATAATCGTGTAGTGATTCCACACACATTGAAATTAAGTTCCCATGCTCAAAAGCTTGATTTCTTTTCTTGGGGGGGGGGGGGGGGGGGGGGGGGGGCATCTTAAAGAGCTAGCTCCAACCTATCAACACAAGTTGCTAACTCTTCTACATTAATTTTCTTCATTTAAAGTTAAACAAGTAAAAATGTGGTAGATAAGTGGTAAGTAAATCTCCTTTTGGTTCCCTTTCCATGAATAGTTTGAATGGTAGATTATTTGTTTTCACATGAGGCAACTCAACGTGCCCCATGCTCAAACCTATCTCAACTCCTCGGTGCGTTAAGGACCCTCTTAATGAAGAGAAATCCATCCTCTCTACCCACCTGGACTATGACATGGATGTGCCAGAGTAGAGGATATGCCAACTCAAGTTCAAGGTGCTGACCAATCTCACAAACTTGGTGACCAAGAAGCACGCTATCATTCGAGTCTTGATAACCCACCATGGCTTGGTTGAGTATGTCCAAGCTACAGAGATACCCATTGATTTTTAGACTTGTGATGGTCTCATAAAAAACTACAACCCAGATACTCGAAGCAATCGATTCATGTACTCAATGAGAGGACATGCTAGCATTATGAAAATAGAGAAGCAACCATTGAATTCACCCCAAAATTGATTGAGGAAACCTTAGGCATCAAGGCCAAATCAAAAACATATATCAAAGCATCGCATGTAGCTCAAGTGACTCGGCAATTGGGAGAATATAAGCAATAGTTATAGATGTAGTTAATTTGAAAAATGTACCAAAGGAGGATCAAAGAGTCATAAGGCAGGTACTCCATCATATGTTCACTTACAAAAAACCACTACCTATTTAGCAAAGTGCCCAAAATGGTTGATGGAGGACATCTTGACATAAAATCTGGTCAATTAGGACCTAAATGCACTATTTCTAGAGTACATTACAAAATCCTTAGCTATTGTGCTCAAGGGTCTTGGTGAAAATCTCAATTAGCCAAAAGGAAAGCATAGCGTTACCAAATATGGTGGAGTCCTTACCAAAATTCTTGCCATCAGCTTGGGAGTCTTTCTCAAGGATATCCTCCATCTAGGATATGTTGACCAACTATAAGTAATGAAGGTCAGCAAGGGATAATTGAAAAGCAACATGAATAGGAATTTGAAAGCTACACTAAAGAAAGCAGGAAGAGAAAGGAAAGAGAGGAGATAGAATCTGTTAACAAACATGGGTCTTGGACACATTTTAACTATGGAGGCTTGAACTCGTAAGCAAGAGACATGAAGAATACTGATGACTAGATACAAACTTTTACTCAAGTGAATTAGATTCCAAGATAGATTACTTTGGACTCATAAACACAATCTTGAGTGGATAGAGTTACAGACTCTAAGTACAAAGTACAATAGCATTCATTCAAAAAAGTGAACCAAGTACATGCTTTTATAGCTTTCCAGCTTCTCCACTATCCTCAGTGTGCATATGGGATTCAGGAAATCTCTTCCTGGAGCATACATCATTTGTTATTTCTCAACACCCCCCCCCCTCAAATGATGAGTTCCTACACTTGCTAGCTTCCCCCCCCCCCCCCCCCCCCACATGATAACATGGCACAGGAGACTAGCTCATAGGCAACCTAGTCAAGTTAAAGTTTGAGACTTTGCATCTTTGGCAAGGGTTTTTACAAACCAGATCCACTATGAGAACAAATTCCTTGGAACAATCTGTCAGAGTTGTTGATGGTAGCAGAAGCATCTTCTTCTTCTTCTTCATTCATGAATTGACTTTGGCGGTGGTCATTCTGCATCTGCTATGCTCTTGTGGAAGCATTCACTGACAATATGGCCAGTTTTACCACAATAATGACATTTCATCCGACTCTTGTTGTCGGTGTTGAATCCTCAACCTCTTCCCTTGGGTTCAGTATCTCCTCTAGTGTATAAGAGGTTTTGCCTTGAGCTGGTCTCTTTTACATCTTTTCTTTTAAATTTGCTTTCTCCATCAAGTGGTGAGTGCTTAATATCTTTGAGTGATACACTCGAAACATTACTTAGAGTGGACACAATGTTCTCATATGGATCCTTGTTTACACTTGCAAGCAGTATGGATATTGCTTCATCTTCATCAATATTCTTCTTAAGAGTTGCAAGCTGGGGTTTTAGGCTCTTGAACTTGTTAATGTGCATGGTCATAGAAGCATTGTCTTTGATATCTAGTTTATAAAACTGCATGAGTAATTTTACCTATGAGTTCTTTGCTTGGGTACCAAACATTCTGTCAAGTTCCTCCCAAGTGGTTTTGGCATTTTTAATGCCAGATACATGATGTAGCACATCATCACTTAGTCCCCATGCAATGATGCCTAGTGCCTTGTTATTCATCTTCTTCCATTCTTTGGTTTTGAACTGGACTTTTTCAACGAACCTATCTTCATCATCTTCCTTCTTGTTATCTGCATCATCTTCAAAAAAGTCCCACAAGTCTTTCCGCATAAGATGGTACATGGTCTTCTCCTTCCAGGCATGAGAGCCTTCACCATTAAACTTTGCTATCTATTCCACTTTGGTCATCTTAGTAGGAGGTCTTACCACGAGAACTCTCGGGTAGTGTCTATCCTTTTACAAGAAGATTATGATTTACAAGGGATTTGATAATTGTGACTTTAAATCATTCAACAACCCGAGAATGATCTTCGAAACTAGAATCAGAAGGTGAGTTACTTTTGAGTAAGCTGAAAGACTCAAGTGCCAAGAAGACCTATTTGAGTATCAACAGATACTATGTCTTGAAGATCTTGATATTTGGCTCAATGTTGCTAGGTAATCTTTGAATTTCCTTGGATCCTTCTAGATCTGCAGTAGGCTTCAGAGATAATTTTAGAGTGATCAAGGTCACTATTGATGATGCCAATGAGAAAGGACAAGGTTGCCAAGCCTTTTAAGTTCCTGGCTATGGCTTTCACTATTTAGGGTTTCAGACAGCCCTGATACAGTGATTTTCAACTTCAAGGTTGATGAAGGAGATAGATTCAAGGAGCTTTTAGCTCCACAAGTAGTACTAGTGATCATTTGAGCAGCCAAAAGCATAGTAGAGAAGTGGGCGAGATAACTTGACATTGAAGCCTTTCAGGAATCTTGTTAAGCCAGGCAGCAAGAGTAGATATATTTCCATGAAATCATGGGAAGCCTGCCTAGGAAATCCAAAATGGAGATACCCCATTCTAGAGAATAACAAGGTGACATGGAATGCCATTTTTTACTCAAGTGATATCACAAATGTAAACCCACTTCATTGTCCCTACCCTTGCTTGCATGGCAAAGAATACAAGGAATGAGAACATGGTAGGTATAGCTTTCCCAAATTTCCATTTGTTGGAGCCATTGAAAAGAGAATGACTTACCTATTCAAGCCCCTCGACCTCATTCTATCTGTTACTCTTTTTGTGAGGAGATTTATTAACTACCATGATCGTTTCTTTATCACAAGATGCAACTATCTTTGAATCCTCTTCACATTAATCCTAGCCTATCACACCATATGAGGAATGACTTCCAACACTATTCTTTGATGTGAATATATGAATTGATTGAGTGGTGATACAACTTCATTATAGATCCATACTACTATCTCCTTATTGTATTGAGCTACTAAAAGATATGGTGGACAATTGATTCACATTGTATACACATCTCTTCTTCCTTGGGCACCACAACCTCAAGGCACATGAAGGGCAAGATAACTAGATATTGCTCCTAGCCTAGTGCTTTGGTTATGTTTATCTTCCATGGCAAAGAATACAAGGAATGAGAACATGGTAGGTATAGCTTTCCCAATATTCCATTTGTTGGAGCCATTGAAAAGAGAATGACCTAACTATTCAAGTCCCTCTACCTCATTCTATCTGTTACTCTTTTTGTGAGGAGATTTATTAACTACCCTGATCATTTCTTTATCACAACATGCAACTATCTTCAAATCCTCTTCACATTACTCCCAGCCTATCACATCATATGAGGAATGACTCGCAACACTATTCTTTGATGTGAATACATGAATTGATTGAGTGGTGATACAACTCCATTATAGAGCCATACTACTATCTCCTTATTGTATTGAGCTACTAAAAGATATTGTTGAGTGTTGAAATGACTTGTTTTTTGGCTGATTTTTGTTGTTTTTGAGAGCTGAATGGTTGATTTTATGAGATGATTGATTGGTTTGGAAGTGGTTTGAGAGTGTTTTGGATGATAATGATTGTGTTTTGGAAGTTCATGATGTTTGTTGGTGGTTCTATGATGTTCTGAAAGGTTCTGATAGGTTCTATATACCTTCTGTTTTGCTCTGTTTTGGTCTATTTTGTTCTGATTGTCTTCTGTAAGGAGGGATGGAGTATTGATTGATGAAGATTGAGATCTTGTGAAAGTTTATTGAATGGTTTGTGAGAGTTTGGAATGGTTTGAGAATGAGTTATGAGGTTTTGATAACCTTCTGTAGGTCTTCTGTAGAGCCTCTATCTCTGTTCTGTTCTGTTCTGTATTGTAGCTGTTCTGGTATTGTTCTGTAGACTGTTCTGTATGCTTCTGTATGTGTTGTGGTGGATGAGAGTGTAGCTTGGGAAAGTTTTCTAGCCTTGGAAAGAGGTGAATACAAGTGCAAAAGAGCTAGAGGAAGTGGAAGAAGTAGCTGCTGAAGACTCAAGAGAAGATTAAAGTGAAGTGACAGTAGTGAGCTATGAAAGGACACTGTAGTGGCTCTGGTGACCCTTCATATCAGACATACCTCTTGGAAGGGGTATCCACGACCTAAGAAGGATTATTGAGAGTAATTTTGAGAGATTTTAGAGAGGATATGATGTATTATTGATGGAGAGAGAGAGAGAGAGTCAGAGATAGCCAATTCTACTGAAACAGAGTGATTGTATATGAGAGATTGAGAGAGAAGACTATGAAGATATTGAAGATGAATACTATGTGATGTATTTCCATTCCAAGATGGTGTATTCCTTTGCTTTCTTTGTTCTATTGATGGATTTTGTGAAGATGTTGAAGAATATGGTTGATTTTATTAAAACCGTGGGAGATCTACATGATGCTGTATGAAGATTTGTTGTGCCTAGTGTTCTTTTCTTCATTGTGATCATATGAAACATGATAAACAAGCTTGTTGATGTTACAAGATAGATTTTCTTGCAAGATAATTCCCTTTTCCTTGGTGTTCCTCTTGGGGCTCCATGTTTTTGGTGCGCAGCCGGGGAACTTGCCATCAACAAGCACCAGCAGAGGCTGAAAATGAAGGAAATGGCATTGCCAAGAAGAGAAGAATTCAATGGATGTTTGTAAACTTCCTTCTTCCACTGAAGAGTTGGAATTCCTCATAATCAAAGCTACTTTCCACAAGAAGTTCATCCCACAATGGCGGAAACACATCACCATCATGATGCATGCTTTATGTGGTGGACAGTTTCCTCTTCCTGTTGAAGCAGCAGAAACTTGCATCTTGGTGGCAAACTGTTTGGGAACAAACTGAAGAACAGAAACAGAGAGAATGACCATCCATGGAAGATTTGGCATTCATTGAGAAGTTTCCAAACAACATCAAGTGGGAGATTGTGAAGAAGCTTCAGGAGTCTTGGTCTGTAGAGGTTCACAAAGACAAGAAGGAAAAGAGTTGGAATTTGTTCGTGGATGCTCAACAGCAAGATACATGGGATGCTTGGTGTACTGATAATCTTCTGTTTGTTCAATTAGCAACCCACTGGAAGTTGGTAGACAGAGTGTTTTTCACAACATACACTGTTGAAACCATCAGAAGTTGGCATTACTATGATGATGGCACCACTACAATGCTCAGACGTATGCATTTTGACACCTTCAGAACCGAATACTTTCCTCTATGCAGTGGCATGAAAGTAGAATTCAGGGACGTTGAAAAGAAAGAAGTAGAAGAAATGTTGGCAAGAGAGTTCTCCAGAGACTGAAGTCTTCTGTTAACCCTCTGTGGAGCACTAATAACCTAGTGGAGCCACACCCCTGATGAATGACGCAATAAAAAGGCAAGCGTTAGAACGAGTCCAGAGGTACGTGAGAAGAGAGAAAGCAAAAATCAAGGCTGAGAACGAGCTAGCAGCAGAAGCCGCCTTTGACGCCCTTGCGAAACTCTTTACAGAAGTCCCAATGGCACATCAAGTCCTTCCTCCTGCTGGAGGTCCACTTCCAAGCCAGATCCGTCCTGGAAATATTGATGACAGACCAGCGAATGTAGTCCCATTGCCAGTTTTTAAGGGAGAGTACAATGAAGACCCCGATCTTCATGTAGCAGAGTTTATGGTAGCATGTGTGGCTAACAATGCCAGAACCCCTGAGCATTGGTTAGCAATATTCCCCGCCACTTTCAAGGGCGCGGCGTTTCGGTGGTATGAGAGACAAGCAGCAGGAACTTTTGGCACATGGGACGACCTGAAGTTGGCCTTCCTCACTAAATTCAGGCGTGAAGGTTTTGAAGAGCGGATGAGAGAGGAATTTATGAACCCAAGTTAGTCCTCTGGAGAAAGAGTAGAAGCCTATGTCTCACGAATGGAATCCATCCTGAAGAGATGGACTAATCATAATCTAGATGATGGCATTCAAAAGGGGGTGTTTCTCAGAGGATTACAACCAGAAGTCCGTAAGTTTGTGGAGCTGCAAAGACCAGCCACACTGCAAGCTGCAACAGAAGGTGCAAGACTGTACGATGAAGTGGAAGCTAGACTAGCGATGAATACAGGAAGAGGAGTCCTACCTCCTCTGATGCCAGGAATGATGTATCCACCAAATGCAGTTCCAGGGACTGTTCCCTACCCTTACCAACAGATGCCCCCGGTATCACAGTACAGTGCACCAAATCCACAGTGGCCACAATCCATGCCTCAAATGGTGGTTCAACCACAATAACAATGGTCCCAACCAATTTCCTCAATGCCAAATCAGCAGCAACAGTGGAATCCTACCAACTGGAGCCAACAGCCAACAGTTCAAACAGGAGCTCTGAATCAGAACCAGAACAGAGACCCCTCTGTACTAGCCCAACCCGTTTATGCAGTGATTACAGAGACTCCTCAAAACCCTCCTGCTAGTACCTCTGGAGGAGAAAGCTTGAAGGATTACTTATCCAACTCAGTTGCCAACATCAAAAAGGAGTTGATGGATGTGATTACAGAGCAGCTACAGACGTTGAAAGTGAATACCGCTAGCATATCCAACATTGCAGGAGCAGGAAGAGATGTGATGCGGTCAAATACTTGGTATGGTAAGTGTCATCAAGCAGGCCATTTAGCCACCGAATGTACACGAAAACCAACTATTCCTGGGGCCTTCTGTTCCTACTGTTTGCGAAAGAACCATACAGAGGACATTTGCTCTCTGAAGGAGATGCATGATAGGAGAAGGAAGGAAGAAGACGCAAGATTTAACTTGCTGGAATCCAAAATGACAACACAAGATATTGGGCCCAAGCCGAGAGAGTTTGGCCCTAATTTCGGACCCAGAAGATTTCCTTCCCAAAGTTATAGAGGAAGACAGTCTGGAGGTGGTCAGAGATCAGAAGTGGAGTGTTATAGATGTGGAGAAAAGGGACACATCTCACCAAATTGTCCAAATCCTAGAAGGTCAGTGGATTACAAGCCCTTATGCAGTCGATGCAAAGGAGAAGGCCACATTGCAAAAGACTGTCCAAGCCCAGCCCTAGTGAAAAACAGTGCTACTGATAGTCCGGCCAAGGCCCAAGAGCCTACCTCCAATTTGGTGGAATTGGAAGTTGCTGCCATTACGCGTGCAAAGCAGAAGGAACCACCTATCCAGAAAGAAAATAACCCTCTAGCCAGAACAGTGAAGTTCAATCTTCCACCAGAAGAACATAACAGAACAGAGCCTAACAGTGCCGTACAGAGCACTACACTGCCACAGAGAGTTACAGAGACAGTTACAGAGACAGGACTAGAGGTCCAGGATACAGAAGAGGAGGAAGTGCCACAGGTGGCAGAAGAAGTTCCCATGATTCCCCTGTTGGAAGAAAGAGGGAAAATGAAAATGGGTGTTGCCCCATTCCCTACTCAGTTAGAGAAGCCAGTGGATCCTATTAAGGAATACGATCTAGTTAGAGATCTAGATACCTTTAGACCAAATCTTACATTCCGACAATTATTGATGTTGTCTCCCAGTTGCCGAAAAAGGTTCAAAAGTATACTGACAAGAAGACGTGGTTTAAGGATTGCCCCCTCAACAGCAACAAAGTCCAACAAGGCTCCAGAGCCTGTAAAAGAAGTGGATGTGGCTAATGCTTTCCTAGATCTGGGTACTCCAGAGACTGGCGTATGGATAGAAGGTTGCTTTATTTCAAATGCACTGATTGATGGTGGTTCATCAGTAAACATTATGATGGATGTTACAATGAAGGATCTAGGCCTACAAGTTGTGCAACCCACCCAATGGCTCATCAGACTGGCGGATCAGAGTAGAATCAAGCCTTTGGGCATTCTTCCATATGTGAAGACTACAGTGGCTGGAAAAGATTATTGGCTAACCTATTTGGTGGTGAAGCCAAACTCTTATGGTACATCCTATCCTCTGCTACTGGGCAGACCATGGCTTTTTGAAGCCCGAGCAAGGATGGATTGGTTCAAAGGAACCTTGACCTTGGGTAGAGGACCCAACAAAGTGGTGCTGAAACTGTATGGTTCTCAAAAAGGACATGGATCCACCTCCTTGGAATTATCTTCTGACTCCCCTAATGAGGCTACAGATGGAACATCAGCAGATGAAGATGCTGTCAAACAGATCCTTCCTAAGAAAATAGTGGCACATTCCTTAACAGTGGATACTGTAAGCCGACTTCCAAAAGATGCAAAGCCATTATCAATGGGTGATTACTTCCTGCCTGAACCAGGAATGACTTCTGAAATCACTTCTGACAGTGAGATAGAAGCATGGATGTACTACTCTCCTTGTTACATGGCCATAACAGAGACAGAGACAGAGACAGGAGAGGAAACATAGAATCTGTTCTTCTGTTATAGAGCTCCTACAGAGACAGAAGCAGAAGCAGAAGCAGAGACAGAAGCAAAGACAGAGACAGAGACAGAAGAGGATGAATATGATATGGACGAAGAAGGAGATGAAAGTGAGCCAGAAAAATCTATCCCACCTGAAGAGGATACATTTGAGGAAGAAGTTCCAGAAGCATCAGAAGTAGATGAGCTCATGCTATGGGACAGAATGGTGATGGTACCATTTGGTCTAGTAAATGGATCTTCTCATATGCAAAACCTTTATAAGAAATGGATTAAGGAGAACAAGCCGTCTTTTAGCAGTGGCTCATGCCATCCTCACCCATCCTTGCCAAAGAAAGATGATGATGATGCACCGTGCCAACAAGCACCAGTCCCACAAACCCAACAGGCATCAGAGGGTCCCTGTTATGTGACATTCCTGGATGTATCATCAGAAGATGAGTCTTCAAGCCAAGAGGTAATTACTCTTGAAACCAAACCCAAAACGGCTCTTATCCCATTCCAACATCTTAAAGAGCAACCTGAGTCTCCACCAAAAGAAGAAGTTGGTTCTAGTGGGACATCAGAAGAGGACACCACTCCCTTGAAGGAGTCGGATCTGTACCCAGAAGCAGTCCGTGGGACCTTCATCCGTGAAGTAGAAGGTGAAAGGCAGTTAACCTTTGTGGATGCAGAAGGCACTGAACGCCACTTGAAGGTGGGTAGCAGTCTCCTAGAAGAGGAGTTGTCAACCTTGTACAACTTGTTGAAAGAAAATTTGGACGTGTTTGCATAGTCCTACAAAGACCTAAAGGGGATTGATCCCACAATATGTCAACATCATATTGACTTGGAGCCTGATGCCAAGCCAGTACGGCAACGACAGAGGCGAATGAATCCGAATTATTCCACATTGGTGAAAGCGGAGCTGCTGAAGCTTCTGGAAGCCGAGTTCATTTATCCAATGGCAAATAGTGAATGGGTTTCACCCATCGTGGTTGTACCCAAGAAGAATGGAAAATTGCGAATATGTGTGGATTTCCGAAAGCTTAATTCCAAGACAAAGAAGGATCACTTTCCAATCCCTTTCACAGACCAACTGTTGGACACAGTGGCAGGACATGAGCTTTATTCCCTTCTGGATGGATTCAGCGGATACAACCAAGTCCAAATCGCAGAAGAAGACCAATCCAAAACAACCTTCACCACAGAATGGGGGGACCTACGCTTACCGAGTGATGCCATTTGGGCTCTGCAATGCCCCTGCTACTTTCCAGCGAGTCATGATGGCCGCATTTCAAAATCATTTACATGACTTTATCGAAGTATATTTGGATGACTTCTGTGTCTATAGTTTGATCCGTGAACACTGGGGACATTTGGAACAATGCTTTGACCGATGCCAGGAGTATGGGATTTCCCTCAACCCCGACAAATGCATCTTTGGAGTCTCTTCCGGAGTTCTGTTGGGCCACATTGTCTCTGCACAAGGGATATCAACAGACCCTGCAAAGATTGAAAAGATCGCAGCTCTGACCGCACCTACCAACCTCAAACAGTTGAGGGGATTCCTAGGCCATGTGGGTTACTACAGAAGGTTTATAGCCCATTTTGCGACAAAGGCAACTTCCTTGCACAAGCTTCTGAGGAAAGATGCGGAGTTTACTTGGACGGAAGAATGTGACAGAGCCTTCCACACTCTGAAGCAGTGTCTGATAGAGGCACCCATTCTGCAACCTCCTGATTGGACGAAAGAGTTCCATGTACACACTGATGCATCAATTGAAGGTTTAGGTGCTATCCTCTGCCAAAAGGGCTCCTCGAAGTTGGATCAACCGATCTATTACGCAAGCCGAAAAGTCACTGATAGGGAACGGAACTACACAGTGACAGAGCTGGAGTGCTTGGCAATGGTGTTTGCCCTAGAGAAGTTTCGCCACTACCTCCTATCTATCCACTTTAAATTTTATGTGGATCATGAGGCCCTATCCTTCCTGATGAACAAAGCGGATGTGAAAGGACGAATGATGAGATGGCTCCTTTTATTCCAGGAGTTCGACTTTGAGGTGATTACTAAGCCTAGTTGTTCCCATGTTCTGGATGATCATCTGTCACGTATCCCACAAACTGCAGACGAGGAGCAGGATGATCCAGACCTCCCTGATGCTTCCCTATTCTTGATGGAAAATATAACTCCCTGGTATGCAGACATTGCCAATCTGCTGGCAACCCAACAGTATCTTCCTGGTATTTCTACTCGGGAGAGGAAGAAGCTTATGCTAGAATCAGCCCCCTACACCCTGCTAGGTGGCGCACTGTACAAGAAAGGCAAAGATGAAGTGCTCCGAAGATGTGTTGCAGGAGATGAGATTGGGATTGTTCTGAAGGCTTGCCATGACGAGCCATGTGGAGGTCACTTTGCAGGAGAAGCTACAGCCAAGAAGGCTCTGCTAGCAGGATATTGGTGGCCTACCATTCACAAGGATGCCTATGATTACTGTAAAAGATGTGATGCTTGTCAAAGAATGGGGAAACCCACGAAGACAAGTGCCATGCCATTGCAACCTATCCTTCCGTTGAAGCCATTTGAGAAGTGGGGCATTGACTTCGTCGGTCCAATCGACCCTCCCACTAGAAGAAAATAGAACCGATACATCCTTGTATGTACGGATTATGTCACAAAGTGGTGTGAAGCTAAAGCCTTAAAGTGGGACGATGGTAACAGCGTGGCCCTGTTCATGTACGAAAATATCATCATCCGTTTTGGCAGTCCCTTAGAGCTGGTAAGTGATAGAGGCACTCATTTCCTTAACAAAGTCATGGAGGAGTTGACAGAGTTGTATAAGATCCGCCATCGCAAGTCCACTCCCTATTACCCCAGAGCCAACGGCCAAGTCGAAGTCACCAATCGCATCCTCTGCTCGATTCTGACAAGAACAATTGCCGCACATCGTCGTGATTGGGACGATCAACTTACAGAGGCCCTCTGGGCATACAGAACCTCCCATAAAGCAGCAACAGGACAGACACCCTTCCAGCTGGTGTATGGTACAGAAGCTGTTTTTCCTGTTGAACTGGAACTACCCTCTTTGAGAGTGGCTATCAAAGAGCGTTTGGGGGACGATGATTCACTGCAACACCATCTCGTGCACTTGGAATGTTTGGACGAAATTTGTAGGATGGCTCTACAGTGCATGGAAGCCACGCAAGCTTGACGTAAGGCTTACCATGATAGCTTCATCAAGCACAAGGAGTTCAAAGAAGGTGATTTGGTCCTAGCCTATGATTCACGCTTTGGCAAGTTTCCTGGCAAGCTCCAACAGCGGTGGATGGGCCCCTATAAGGTACTTGCCGTCAATCCTAATGGTTCTGTCCAAGTGCAGACCGTTGATACCTCTGATGATCCCTTTCTGATCAATGGATATCGCCTGAAGAAGTACTTCCCTCCTTGGGGATCTTGACAATTACGGACACTTGATCTTTTTCCTCATTGGCGCGGCATTGTACTTCTTATGATGCTACTTCTGATAGCCGTTCTTCAACCATTCCTGATGAAGTGGGCGCAACCCTCTACCCCCTCAAAACCCCCTTCCAGCCTTGATCTCTTATCCTCTATTTTCCACCAGCGACAGTGGCGAGGTTGGTTCTGACAAATGGTCTTTCTACCATTCCCTTGCTCAATTTGAAAAAAAAAAGAAAAAAAAACAAAACATATCGGTTATGGGAGAAAAGGACTTAGGTCCCTGTCATGACGACCTATTCTTTGAGAAAAGGTGGAAACACCCTCGGGAATAGGGGAAAACAAAAAAAAAAAGAAAGAAAAAAAAACAAATCTGTTATGAGAGAAAAGGAAGCAATTCCCTGTCATAGCAGGCCTCGTTTCAAGAAAAGGTGGTAAACACCCTTGGGCGGGAAGTTGGCTGTGGAAAATGTGGTAACACCCAGCAGTCCAGAAAGTGGATTCATTAATTGATATTCCCAGGATCCAATTCCGAAGCTACCTCCCTTGGTACGCTTTTTCATGGGTCTCTCTATAGAGTGTCTACCTGTCCTCTAGCAGACGACATGTTCCTGTCCAACACAACATTTGATTTGATGGCTACCTCACTGGGTACGCCTCTTCAACAACTGATGACGCGATCTTCATCGACAAACAATCGAGTGATGTGAGCTTTCATCCTAACCGGATGGGGACGTGAGTATGGGCTGCCCTCTTATATTTATCAACAGAGAGTGAGACAGAGGGTGGGGCGAGAGACCAGTCTTTTCCCTTCAAATCAAATGAGAGGTGAGAAGTGTGAATGAAGCGTTGCACGCACGGGATGGGCCTCTCAATGCACAAAGCACAATTTGTTTTTGTGCATTGCACTATAAGGCTCCCTGGCCTTCCTTCTCGCACCGTATGCCGGCACAGGGCGGGATGCACTGTTGCACCATCAAATGCACACAAGGCATACAATCTTTGCACAAGTGACTATGAGGATTACATCAATGGGTTTTAGGAAAAGGCTGCCCTCCTATAATTATCAACAGAGCGTGAGACAGAGGGTGGGTTGAGTGTGACTGGAGTTTCTTCAATCAATTACTGAGAGGTGAGATTGAGGGACGTTACGACACTTGGAGTCAGGTATGTTCCCGTTTCCCTGTGCACCCACGGGATGGGTCTTTGCCCTCATCACAAGACACATCACCCTGTTCTGTACACTGCACTGTAAGGCTCCCTTGCCTTCCTCCTTGCACTTATGCCAGACGGGTTAGACGCACTAATGCACCATCAACTGTGCACCCTGGCATACTCTTTCTGCACCATTTCCCCCTTGTCGATTCCTCGACCGGGTATGAGATATGGGTTTTAATCATTCTTCCTCGAGTGATATTAGTCATGGGGCGAGTGACTGTTCTTTCATTTCATTTGAGTGACTGTGAGTTGAGTGTAATATCCCTCATCATCGACGAATTTCTTGTGATTCCTTCCATCAGCTACCTCCCTGGGTGCTGCCGCGTGGTCCCTGCCATGACGAACGTGTGCTGTAAAGATACCTTGGTACCTCCTGCAGTCGACAACACTGGACGTGCCATCGACACTCAACCTTGATTCTTGACGAAACGGGCCAAGTTTTTCTAACCCTACACATTCTGTTTCTTCGTGACGGTCATGTTTTAAGTGTGGGGAAGTTAGTGGATGGTCTGTGGCGTGGTCCTAGGTCCCTGTTGCTCGGTTAACCCTATCTGTTAAGGTCTTAAGTGTGGGGACGCGTCCCTGCCGCGTCTATATTGCATACCCCTCTGCATATGCCTTACCCTACTCATGCATGTATGCCATGACTTGCTTTTACCCTAATGGGATCCCTTCCCACCCATCCGGTTATGTTCCACCCACCTTTGGGGCTGTTCCCTTGCAGTTTTTTGTTATTCCTTGATTTTGAGGTCCTACTATGTGAATGCACCCTACGTTCACCGAAGTCCAAATCCAACCTTATAGCCCTGTTCCTCCCATTGAACTGGCCATTTTTTCTTTTTACCTACCCCTGTTTCGGTGCACAGTTTTTGAGTTATTAATTTTTGAAGCATTTTGCATACTTTAGCCGGTTTTCCATGTGAACGTGCTTTTCTTACTTCAGAACCATGATTCGACGGTTTTCCATGTGAACGTGCTTTTCTTACTTCAGAACCATGATTCGACGTCATAGCCCTGCCAACCACTTTTCCCTTGACATTTTTCATTTTTATTCCGCATCATTCCGATACACGGTTTGTCCATTATTAATTTTCTGGGTTTTCACGACTTTTTCATGCGTATTTTCGATATTTTTCCATGTGAACCTGCCCTGTTTGCATCGGAATTCCAATTTGATCTGCCAGCTATGTCCCTTGTGTCTTCCCCCACCTTTTTCCTTTTTCCTCCTCCCTCTTTCGACTTCCGGATTTTTACTTATTAATTTTTAAATGAGTTTTCGGGAGTATTTTTGGTGTTTTTCACATGTGAACCCCTCCTCCTTCCACCGGAACTGCGGTTTAACGTGATAACCCTGTGTCCCCCCTTCTTGCGGACATTTTTCCTTTTTACTGCATGTCATTCCAGTGAACGGTTCGTCCGATATTAATTTTCGATCCCATTTTTGGGTTTGTTTTTTTGGATTTTTCCCATGTGAATGCGTCTTATCTCCGTCGTAATTATGTTTTGATGTGATAGGATTGTCGGGCACATCTTTTTTCACAGTTTTCCTTTTTTCTGCACCTCATTCCGCTGCATGGATTTTTCGATATTAATTTTTAATTGTGTTTTTTGGTTCGTTTTTTGTGTTTTTTGCACGTGACCGCCCTTTCCCCCTCCCGAACCCTCCGTCATATATTTTTCTTGTTTTCCCCCTACCGTCCTGCCCACTTTTTGTTTTTACGCTGTTTCGTTTTGCCGTCCGGATTGGGAGTTATTAATTTTTCTTTATTTTTACGTGTATTCGCACGCCCGTTTTGCGCGTGAACGCGCCTTTTTTCGATTTTACGCGTCTCCACGCGCCCTGGTCGTGTCCGCATGACCCGTCTCGTCATCCCAGCGCCATTTCAATCCCGTCACGACAAATTTTTTTACCCCGCCCCGCGCACGTGCGCGAGACGGGGGTATGCGCCCTTGGGCCCTGCCTACCCCCCTTGGCCCACCCTCTACCCCCCTTGGCCCTGCCTACCCCCCTTGGCCCACCCTCTGCCCCCCTTGGCCCTGTCTACCCCCCTTGGCCCACCCTCTACCCCCCTTGGGCCCTGCCTACCCCCCTTGGCCCACCCTCTACCCCCCTTGGCCCTGCCCACCCCCCTTGGGCCCTGCCCACCCACCCTGCCCACCCACCCTTTCCCCCCGCCCATTGCCCCTCCCCTACCCCACCTATTTCCCCCGCCCCTTGCCCCTGCCCGCCCACAACCCACCCCTTCCCCCCAACCACCCGACCCCTTCCCCCCAACCACCTCCCTCTCCCTGCGTCCCTGCGTCCCTCCCTCCTCTCCCCTCCTCCCACCCTCTCCTTCTTCCTCCTTCCCCTCCTTCTTCCTCTTCTTCCTCCCTTTCCCCTCCTCCCACCCTCTCCTTCTTCCTCCCCCCCCCCCCCCCCCCCGCTGCTTCCTTCTCCCCTCCATCTTCTCCTCCTCCCTACTCTTCCCCTCCCTCCCCCGTCCCCTGCCCTGGCCGCCGACGCCGCCTGCCAACCTGTGTGTACTCCGCCGCCACCGCATGGACTGCAGCGCTCCGTCGCCGCCGACCTGCGCTTCGTCGCCGCCTCCTCCGGATCGCCGACGTACCGCCGCCAGGAGCCACCGACAGACCTGCTGCCCTCCGTGCCGCCGCTCCCCGGCCGTGCCGCCGCCTCCTCCACCTCCTCCTCCTCTAACCACCTCCTCCTCCTCTAACCACACTCAGGTTAGTTACTAACCTTGGTTTAGTTAACACTAACCTAAGTTCAATTAGGTTAACAACTAACTTCACTTTAGTTAAAACACTAACCCTATTTAGTTTCCTTAACTAACCCTAGTTAGTTTCCTTAACTAACCCTAGTTAGTTTCCTTAACTAACCCTAGTTAGTTGTCCCTGTTGGGGGTAAAGGCGCCTCCGCCGTGCCGCCCCGTGTATTACTACACTGACAGTACCCGCCACTGCACACTGCAGGTGGCGGGCGCCCGTCACGTCACTTTATTCTTTATTCTTTTAGTGACAGTTTGAATAAAGGAAGGCCCGGTCACACATTGTGACCGTTGGAGTTCCCATTTCTTGTCTCTCTCTTTCTTGCTCTTGCTCTCCCGCCATAGCTCGCGTCCAAGCTTCGATCCTTCTCACCTTTCAACTGGTATCAGAGCTTGGCATTCTCTTGCTCGAGCTCGACTCGACCTTCGCATCGACTCGCTTCACGCATTGGGTCTCCATCCCGGCAGCCATATCCGATCTCCTCGAGCTTCCGTTACTCCCCGGCTTCCCGAGCACCTTCCCAGCCTATTGAGGCACCTTCAAGGCATTGATACTGAGGTATTTGATCATTCTTTCAGGGTTTTATTTCAGTCTACAAGTTGCAAACAGCAAGGGCAGCCATGGCTTCAAACCCTTGAAGCTTATTCCCCTCATATTGTGCCTTACACCTATCAAGGCTCAAAGAGGCTTGTCATAGGCCTTTGATAGGCCCTTCTTGAGCCCCCCATTACCCCCTTTTCAGCCCATGTGGAGTAGCAGCAAGTTCAGCACCAACAGGGCAGATTGCATCATTTTTTTCCAGGCTGTGAGCACTCATCTACTTCAGCTCCACATTTGGCCATTGCTTCTTGCTCTCTACCTTGATCAAGAGGGCTATAGACTTCATGTTTGATGTCATTCAAGCTTTGGGCATTGGTCTTGATCATTCGGGGCTGATTTCTTCAGATTTGGGACTGTTATAAACTGTCATAACAGGCTGAAAACAGGGCAGCACCATTGGCATTAGCATTTGTTGCTTATACTCCATTCCGGTTGTGCTATTTGATGCCCGTATGCGGTCTACATGATGCCTAGTGCCTTGGGAATGTATGCACATGATTATGCCATGATTTTGGCCTGAAATATTGGCTGATTTGGGACTATTATTTACTGTTATACAGTGCTGGAAACAGGGCAGCCACACTTGGCATTGGCATTTGATGCTTATACTCTACTCCGGTTACCTTATTTGATGCCCGTATGCGGTCTACTTCCTACCCGGATGTATTGGGGATGTATGCATTTGGTTTGACCATGATTTTGGCTTGAATTCGGGGCTGAAATCTACTGTTTAGAACAGTAAATACATGCTGGAATAACAGTGGGCTGAAGGTACTTTACATGCTTTGGCACTTACCTACCGATACCGGATGTATGCTTTGAGCTTTGGCATGATGTCTCTGACATTTGGGGACGACTTGGAGCATATGTATGAGATTATGGGATGCTTTTGAGCTTCACATCAGCTCCGTCTTCACTGGCATTTGGACCGACTTGGCATGCTCGTGGACTGCCTATGCCTCATGTCTCTGCTTGACAGTTAGGCTTTTGCATTACATGCTTTGGTTCGTGACATATGCTATTTGGTTCGTGTATGCCATACCGACATTTGGAGCTTGATTTGGATGTATTTGAGCATTCCCGGCTTACTTGATCACTGATCTTGGTTGCTATTTGGATGTCATTGAGTTGACCGAGAGCTTATTTGGGCTTATGTATTGCTTCATGGTTAATACGACTGGTGCTTCATGTATGTCATGCTCTCTTGGATGCGCTTGATGCATTGACAGGGTCACTTATCACTGGTGCTTTCTCTTGGGTTGTTTGAGCTTCTGAGCTCGCTTTGTACGCCTTTTGTGCCAGTGGGAGCATTTTACATGCTTGCTTGACCTTTGATAGTTGCATGCTATTGGAGCACTTACATGTATTTGGAGCAGTTTATGTCTTGAGCAGCTACATACGCATTGAGACTTTGGGATCATACTCCGATCTTTATGGATATGCATTGATGTACTCTTGGTTCACAGGATGCTTATGAGCTAAGTCTCATATTTGGATCTTTCTTTTTTGAGCAGACACCTATTTGTGTCAGGTTTTAGCAGTTATAGGAACACTTTGCCTAGAGTGTCTGGGGGTGTGCCTTTCACTGGCAGATGTTATTTTGACATGCTTCGGTGTTGAGCTCATGTTCTTTTCACTGTCATTGGCCTTGCTTATGTCCGTTTCATGCCAGCTTTGGACCTAGCATTGTTTGCTTGACATTGGATCCTATTTTGGGACAGTTTGCTCTCTAGACTGCATACCTGCAATTTATTACAGCAAGCAGTTATTGGTGGACTGAGGTGTACTTTTCATGCTGAAATATCCTGATTTGGTGTACCGCACCTAGTACTAAGTGGGCAGCAACTTTTGGCACACTTTGCTCACCCTTTGGACCCCGTTTTGGTCATTTTTGGGCAGTTTCTGCAGTAAAACAGCAAGCAGTTTTTTGGACTGTTTGGGCATTTCCAGCCTGCATAATGGCGTCATCTTCGCATGATAGTGCCATCTTTAACATTACAAAGTTGGATGGTACCAACTACTCTTACTGGAAGAGTCAAATATGGCAGGTTTTGGTGTAGAAATCTCAGATTAAGCCACTTCGGTTGAGTGGGGAGCAGCCTGAAACTATGGACAATGATGACTGGCTTGAACTTGATGAGCTATGCAAGTCCACGATTGTATTGTCTCTCACTGAACAGGTACATTATAATGTATTTGAGGAAGCACAGAGTGCATGGGATCTATGGAATAAGATCGAGAATCTTTATGACAAGAAAAGTCCGGCGAGTCAGATGTACTGGTTGAAGCAGCTTATGGATCTGCGCATGAAGGATAATGCGACTATGTCTGCTCACTTGAGCCAGTTCCATGCTATACTGAAGAACCTGACTTCGCAGGATATCACCTTTGGAGAGAAAGTAACTCCTCTTTTCTTGCTTGGGACTCTGAATGAGTCATGGGATGTTTTCCGTACTGCTCTTTGTGCCTCTAGTGCTACTCTAAAATTGGCAGATGTTGAGAGTGCTCTTCTTCAAGAAGAGGTGAATCGCAAAAACTTGGATGCCTCTCGTGGTAGTCATGCTTTGACAGTTAGAGGCAGGAATGACAGGTATGACCGTGGTAATGGCCGAGGTCGTGACTCGCAGAAGGGTCGGTCTAAATCTCGTGGCAAGTCGCGTAGTAAGTCGCGTGGGCGCAATGCAAATGTCACTTGTCATCATTGTGGGAAAAAGGGCCATATTAGACCACAGTGTCATGAGTTGCGCAATGAGAAGCGCAAGGATAAGGGCAAAGAGAAAGTACAGGAGAAGTCCTCTGATCGCAGCATAGTACCTGCGAAGTCCAACGTCAAGATTGAGGAAATTAATGTCACGCAGACTGAGGAGTCCGATGGTGGTGATGAGTTTATACTTGCAGCTAGTTCTTCTGATGCTTCACACTTGACTGAGACACCTAGTATGTATGCACAGTGCTGGTTATTGGATTCAGGAGCATCCTTCCATGTGACGCCTTACCGTGAGTGGTTCCACTCTTACCGCACTATATCTGGTTCAGTCAGACTTGGAGACGACAGGTCTCTTGACATTGTGGGCATGGGTGATATTCAGTTGCAGTTTTCCACTGGCAGTTCATTTTTGCTTAGGGATGTACGTCATGTACCTGCGCTTACGCGCAGTCTTATGTCTGCAGGACAGTTGGATGATGCAGGGTTTCATGTCTGTTTTGGGGATTCTGCCTGGAAGATTACCAAAGGCAGACTTGTGCTTGCTAGAGGCGCCAAGGCTGGCAGCCTCTATCCTCTTGTTGTATCTGGGTCTTCTGTAGACCATGTTTTGGCAGTGGGCTCTATCCCACATGTATCACTTTGGCATGCCCGTTTGGGGCATATGTCTTTGAAAGGAATGAAAATGTTATCTGGTTTGCAGTATCTTCCGCCTTTGGACTATGCACGTTTTGACTCGTGTGATCATTGTCTTTATGGTAAGCAGAATAGGTCTACGCATAAGAAATCGGATAGGCCACGCATGAGTGAGCCCTTGGCATTGGTGCATTCCGATGTTTGTGGGCCTATGCCTTGCATGTCTATGGGTGGCGCGAAGTACTTTGTTACCTTCATTGATGATTTTTCTAGGAAAGTGTGGGCTTATCCCATAAAGCAGAAGTCCGATGTCTTGGCAGTTTTTCAGAGATGGCTTGCTCTTGTTGAGAACCAGACTGGGTATAGGCCGAAATGCCTTAGGACAGATAATGGGGGAGAATATGTCTCGCATGCTTTTGAGCAGTTTTGTGATGACAGGGGTATTAAGCGTCAGTTGACCGCCCCTTACACCCCACCCCAGAATGGTTTGGCTGAGCGCATGAACAGGACTATTCAGGAACGTGTGCGCTCTATGCTTAGCCATGCAGGCCTACCCCAGAGTTTTTGGGCTGAGGCAGTTAGTACGGCAGTGCATGTCATAAACCGATCGCCTTCTAGTGGATTGGATTTCCAGGTTGCAGAGGAAGTTTGGGCTGGTAAGCCACCCTCTTATGCACATCTCCGTGTCTTTGGATGTGAGGCATTCTGCCATGTGCCCAAGGACAAGAGGAGTAAATTGGATCCAAAGAGCATTAAATGCATATTCCTTGGCTATGGTGAGTCAGGAGAGATGGGCTATCGCCTATGGGATCTGCAGGCGCGGAAAATAGTACGCAACCATGATGTCGTCTTCCATGAAGACAAGATGCACAGGCAGCCTGAGAAGGTGGTTGAGATCCGCAGAGTGATCTTTCAGGAGGAGCCTAAAGCTCCAGCACAGCCAGTAGTACAGCCTGCAGCAGTTCCTCCACAGGGCCAGGATGTTGGACAGGCAGTTAGACAGGCAGCAGAGCCTGCAGTGAGACGGTCTGCTAGAGACAGACGTCCACCTGACAGATTTCAGCCCTCTATGCATTATGTTTTGGTTACAGATGCAGGAGAGCCTTTCACTTATGATGAGGCTATGCGCAGGGGTGACAGTCACTCCTGGGAGAGGGCTATGCAGTCTGAGATAGACTCCCTGCATAAGAATGAGACTTGGGATTTGGTTGCCTTGCCTAAGGGCAAGAAGGCTTTGCCATGCAAGTGGGTGTACAAGCTGAAAAGTACCCCTGGACACCCCAAGCCGGCATACAAGGCTAGATTGGTAGCAAAGGGTTTTAAGCAGGAATATGGTGTGGACTTTGATGAGGTCTTCTCTCCTGTGGTTAAGATGACCACCCTGCGCTTAGTCTTGGCTTTGGTTGCACAGCTTGACTTAGATCTATATCAGATGGATGTCAAGATGGCTTTTCTACATGGGGACTTGCATGATGAGATCTATATGGATCAGCCTAAGGGCTTTGCAGAACCTGGCAGGGAGCACCTAGTGTGCAAGTTGAAGAAGAGCTTGTATGGCTTGAAGCAGGCACCTAGGGAATGGTATCATAAGTTTGATGCCTTTATGCAGTCACAGGGCTACAGCAGGAGTGCTATGGATCCGTGTCTTTACACGAAGAAAGCCCGTGATGGCAGTTTGCTTATCTTGGTACTCTATGTTGATGATATGCTGCTAGTAGGGAAAGCTCATGATGAGCTAGATGCTCTTAAATCTCAGCTGAAGAAGAGCTTTGAGATGAAGGATTTGGGACAGGCCTCACATATACTTGGGATGCGCATTAAGCGCGATAGGCATCAGGGACTTTTGTATCTCTCACAGCGGGAGTACATTCATAAAGTCCTTGAGCGCTTCCGCATGCAGGACGTAAAGCCTATTGGCTGTCCATTACCTTCTTATGTGAAGGTATCACAGGCCGATTGTCCGCAGACAGATGAGTAGAGGGCCGAGATGGCCAAGATCCCTTATGCTTCAGCCGTGGGCAGTTTGATGTATGCCATGATAGCCACTCGTCCAGATATTGCGCATGCAGTTGGTGTTGTGGCACGCTATATGGCTACACCTGGCAGCAGACATTGGGATGCCGTGAAGGGTATCATGAGGTACCTGAAGGGCACAGCAGATATGTGTATTTGCTATGGCAGCCAGGATACAGGGGTCATGGGGTACACTGACTCCGATTATGCAGGACATGCAGATAGTAGGAAGTCCACTTCTGGCTATGTATTCACCTATGCTGGAGGGGCTATCTCTTGGATGTCCAAGGTTCAGAAGTGTACGGCTTTGTCTACCACTGAGGCCAAGTATGTTGCAGCCACTGAGGCTTGCAAGGAGGCCATATGGTTAGGCCGTCTAGTTGCTGACCTTGGGATTGATGTTACACCTACACTGCATTCGGATTCTATGAGTGCCATTCAGTTGGCTAAGAATCCGGTCTTCCATGCGAAGACGAAACACATTGAGGTGAGGTATCACTTCATACGTGGTGTCATGGAGGACAAGTCTGTTGACCTTGTCAAGATCTCCACTGACGAGAATCCTGCAAATCTGCTCACGAAGAGCCTCACTACTGAGCGCTTTGCCTTCCTCAGGAGGTTGATGGGCGTTGGATGAGATGTCGCCTTTCCTCATCCCTTGTACCTATGTACATTTGTACTGTCTTTTCTTTTTTTTCTTTTCTCTCTCACTAGGCAGATTCGCCTTTAAGTGGGAGGTTGTTGGGGGTAAAGGCGCCTCCGCCATGCCGCCCCGTGTATTACTACACTGACAGTACCCGCCACTGCACACTGCAGGTGGCGGGCGCCCGTCACGTCACTTTATTCTTTATTCTTTTAGTGACAGTTTGAATAAAGGAAGGCCCGGTCACACATTGTGACCGTTGGAGTTCCCATTTCTTGTCTCTCTCTTTCTTGCTCTTGCTCTCCCGCCATAGCTCGCGTGCAAGCTTCGATCCTTCTCACCTTTCAGTCCCTAACCCTAACCCTAACCCTAACTAGGACCCCTAACCCACCTTAGGTTACATAACCCCCTTTAGGTTAGTTTCTACTAACTGGACTTATCTGACTTATTCAACCTGACTAACCTAACCTGACTTGACTTCCTGTGACTACCATGACTTACCCAGACTTAACTGACTTACTTCTAATTTACTTATCTGATTAACATGATTTATATGATTTAATTAATTTTTACATTAATTTTTCCATCAAAATAATTCAGAAAAATTTCTAAAAATTCCCTTTGCTTTTTGCCCATTTTTGGGAGTTTGTCCGCTGAAAATTACCCACCCTACAATTTCTGAAAATTAAATATTTCCTAATTTTACCCCTAAATTGCCCATAAATGTTGAAAATTCCTTTAAAACTAGTAAAAAATTCTAAGAAAATTCTAAAAAATTCTAAAAAAATTTACCTCACCTCCCTTGATTATTTTCCATTTATTCAACCTTAAATAATCACAAATTACAAACATTAAAAAACCAACTCAAACCAAATCAACCCACCCACTAAGGTGTTGTCTTTGTTGTTTCGTCAGTGGTCTTTACTTTTCCTTTACTGGATTCACTTCTTTTGGGGGACTCTTTCGTGCGCATTTCTGCATTACATACATACCCCTTCCAGGTATTTATTTTATGTGTTTTATTTATTTTCATTTCCCCCTTAATCACAAATTAATTGTTAAAATGAACTCTTTAATTCACCCACAGTTTCCACGCGCATTCGCGCTCAACACACACATACTTTTTAATTAAAATAAACCCGCCGTTCACTTAGCACGCGCTACGTGCGCTAAAGAGGCACTTTAATTTTTAATTAAAATGAACCAGCCGTCACATGAGCACGCGCTGGCAAAAAAGCGCTCCACATCACCTTAATTTGTGATCAATGAACTTGCATTTAGAGACCCAGTCGAGTATCGAAGTCGGGATTCGAATAAAAGCACCGATTTCACCTAATAATTGGTATTTTAATTTATAATAAGGAACCGCCGTTTTCTTGCTAAGGTTTATCACCTAATAAAAATTCACCCATTTCTTAATAATTTATTAAAATCAACCCTTCATTCAATTATTTCTCCCTCACTGCACTTAATTCCCTTTTTTAATGAACCGTTTCGTGGGATGGGTATGCGCAGTCATTAGCGTTATTTTCCATGGTCCAGTCTTGGTTTATCATCGATGTAGTATTGATATGTGTCGGATATGGTATTGTTTTGATTTGCTGTCTTTGATACGGTTACAGGTACGGTATGCAGTTTTTTTCTTTTATTGCCTGATACGGGGTTCTGGGTGTTTTTCTGATGCATCGCATGAAGCTTTCGGTCGCATTTGTCTCAAGGTCATGTCGAATTTTTTCTAGGATGTGGATTGCTTGGGGTTAGTTGGTCAAGTCACATTTTCTTGTTTGGTTATTCTCTTATCCTTGGATTTTATCTGTTGCTTTGCAGACATTCTCCTTGATTGTCTGTGTTTGTGGTGTGTGTGTAACCATCTGAATGACGCCTTCTCATGCTCCTCCCCCTATCCAGTACGTCCCATTAGTTAGTAGGGATTACTCTTCCCTACTTACTTTTGAGCCTCTCACGAAGGCGGGACTTGCTGCTTTTGTGGCTACTTCTTTTCCCCTGCTTCCAGAGGATCCGTCGTTATGTGATGAGTTTCTGGCCTCTTACAGCAAGAAGACAGGACTAGTCCAGGGAATTTCTATGACTTTGACACCTCGAGGCTTAGGGAAGGCTCTGTCTCTACCCTCCAAAGGTAAACCTTTTGTGACCACTCGTCAGCTTTTCTCTAATGAAGAGATTCTGAAGCTGTTGCAAAAGCAGACAAGGGAAATGTTGGATGTTAAGAAGGTGATAAACTCTTCCGGCGTTTCCTTTTCTATGATCACTGATCCCGTATGGAAGACGATCTGTCAGTTTCTTCAGGATAGGTTTATGCCTGCCAAAACGCCATCCCAGTATTTGTCCAAAGAGCTTTTTACAGCTTCCAGGATGGTGTTGAAAGGAGTTGCTATTGATTGGAGCACTTACCTCCTCACTAAAATGGATCAGCATTTTGTCAAAGTCACCAGGGGTAATGTTACCAATGTCACATATGGATCATACTTGTCTGCCTTCTTGACCTATTCAGGTTTACAGAAGACTATGCCTCCACCTCCTCCATCAAATCTATTACCTCCTCCTCCACCTTCAGATGAGTCAGAACCCATTGACATAGAGGATGATGATTCTCCGCCTCCCCTGGTCATACAGCGCAAACGCTTGAAGAGGGTAGCGGATAAAGCTCCTTCAGTACTTCCTTCAGTGCCCATTCCTGCTACTTCTGGCAGTGAACTCCCTGGGTATCTCACTTGTACTAACCTGTTCAGAGCACATCGAGAAGGATCATTGGACATATCAGTTCCCTCCCTGAACAATTTAGTTTCAGGAGATGCGATTCCTTTCCTCTGTAAAGATATTCAAAGTTCCATTGAGTTGTCAGTGACAGCCTGTATTCAACAGCTGTACGTGTCTTTTTATGAAGAGCTCATGCAGTCTAAGGACCAGTTGCATAAGGCAACATCCGAGTTAGCTTCTGCTAAGGATACCCTAGCAGATTTATTTAAGCAAATGGAACAGCAAACCCAACTAGTTGCCACCCAAAGCGATGAGATTTCTTCGTTGAAGACCCAGTTACTCGAGGCTCAATCCCAGGTTACTAGCCTTTCAGAGGAGAAGGAGAGGATGTCCCGAGAAGCGAAGGAGTTCCAAGCTATCTTAGATGACAAACTTTCAGCTTTATAGACTGCTAATGACATAGTGGCCAACCAAGCCTCCCAAATCCAGCAGTTGCAAGATCAACTTGCAAAGTCCCGCTCTGTTCCTCCAAGCCCTAATGTTCCCTTGATTCCTTCTCTTTCACAGCAGGACTTGGATGCCCTTCAGCGACAGGCTACTTTGTGCCCTCTATTCCAAGATAAAGTGGAAAGATTGCAGTCCAGAATGGACTTGTTATGGTCTACATTTGAGCAGTTTCAGGAATATGTCTTACCAGACCATTCTTTCTTTGTCACTACCACTTACAGAAGTTGGTCTTCTACATGAAGCTTTCCACGATGGATTTACCTCTTCCAGAGGATGGATGGAGTGGGGCTTGGTCTGCTGAGTTGTTGACAGAGGTAGTCAGAATGGTGTTTGAAGATTCTATCACGCCAGACACCATGTTGATGTCGTACATGTATCTACAAGGAGACTTGTTAATTCCAGATGAGGTGGATATGGCATGGTATGTGGGGGATGTGGTCTTACAGGCTGTTTTGTATGTCAATCATTTGGAGTTGCGCATAGCTGACATGTTTCAAAGTTATTCCTCCAAAGTAGCTGATTGTCATGATAATTCGTGGCATCCCATGATTGATTCGGTGGTCCTAAATCAAAGACAAAACACAGCTCCTACCTTTGCCCAGAGTACTAATCAACTGAGGATGGATCTCTTAGCCTATCTTTCAAAACATAATCCATTTGATGCTCCCTTCTTTGATGCCTATCATAGCCGATCTCTCTTAGGACCTTCTGTTCCTACCCTCCTCTATTACCAACAAATGGCTCACCGCTATGCTATATATCTTTCCCTTTGTCAATCTAATTCCACAATTATTTTACCCCTTCTTTTCCAACCTTCATCTTTCTCTCAAATTCCCATTTTCACTTACTGTTCCTTTATTGAGGATAGAGTATTTTCCCCTTCTCCACCATGTTCTTCTCCCTCCATTAGTGTACCCTCCACATTTCCTATTTATCAGTTAACACCCTTCCTTAGTGATTCCCTCCAAATTTCTGCCACTCCTTCTTTAACTTTTTCTTCTTTTTATGATTTTTCATATCCCTCACTTCATCCACTCTTCCTTATTCCACTACCCTCTCCTAACACTTCCATATCTCAACCACCTCAGTTGGTTAGTGACTGTGACGGGTTTGATAATCAGATTTCCAGAAGAAGGGGATGGAGTTCGGATGATTGCCTTACCGGACCTCAGATTAATTGGCCAGTAATTCCAGGAGAATGGACAGCTTCCAGTCAAGCTTATCAGAATTATGTTCATTTTGCTCAGCAGTATTCACAGTCTGCAGATCCCTCAGTGAGATTAACTGCTCACTTTGCTTGGTACCTGGCATATATGCATAGGCACTCTCATAATGATTCCAAGCCTATTCCAAAGTTGTGCATGAATGTCAATGTAAGCATTGATTCCCAACAGCTGGATATATTGTATTTTCATGCCCTTTGTTTGCCTAGTAGATACCTGGTCCTGTTGGAAAGGATGTGATGTCTCTAATTTTTTCAAAATCCTCCTAAAAACTTTGTAGATGAATCCTTATCTATGGATCGTTTCCGACAACATCAATCTTTTAAGAGGGATCATCTTCATTGATACCTTTCCAATGTATGGTGGAAGCTTTTTAATGAAAAACTCTCTTTTTGGAGGAGTCATTCAGATGGTTGTGTTGTGTATTAGTGTTTGTGTTGTGAGTTCATTTATGTCAAATCAACGTGGTGGTTTCCTATTGGATTTCGTGTACGAGCTACATTTTGGAGATTTGTGGTGATGGCGTCATGTATGGAGAATTGAAGCTGATGCTGATGAAGACGAAGAAAACTTTTATATCCTTTACAAATTTGTTGTGATTTTTAGTTTCATAAGAGGTCTTAATGTATACAGGGTTTTCCTTTCTTTGTATTTTTATATCAGAAACAGGTTATAAGTTGGGGTCGTGGTGGATGGATTATTTTTTAGGAGATATTGAAGATCAAAGTTGAGCTTTTCCCTGAACTTGTATTCCCTTTTTCCTGGGTCGCGAGGACGCTTCCTTATTAAGTGTGGGGATATGTTGAGTGTTGAAATGACTTGTTTTTTGGCTGATTTTTGTTGTTTTTGAGAGCTGAATGGTTGATTTTATGAGATGATTGATTTTTGGAAGTGGTTTGAGAGTGTTTTGGATGATAATGATTGTGTTTTGGAAGTTCATGATGTTTGTTGGTGGTTCTATGATGTTCTGATAGGTTCTGTATACCTTCTGTTTTGCTCTGTTTTGGTCTGTTTTGTTCTGATTGTCTTCTGTAAGGAGGGATGGAGTATTGATTGATGAAGATTGAGATCTTGTGAAAGTTTATTGAATGGTTTGTGAGAGTTTGGAATGGTTTGAGAATGAGTTATGAGGTTTTGATAACCTTCTGTAGGTCTTCTGTAGAGCCTCTGTCTCTGTTCTGTTCTGTTCTGTACTGTAGCTGTTCTGGTACTGTTCTGTAGACTGTTCTGTATGCTTCTGTATGTGTTGTGGTGGATGAGAGTGTAGCTTGGGAAAGTTTTCTAGCCTTGGAAAGAGGTGAATTCAAGTGCAAAAGAGCTGGAGGAAGTGGAAGAAGTAGCTACTGAAGACTCAAGAGAAGATTAAAGTGAAGTGACAGTAGTGAGCTATGAAAGGACACTATAGTGGCTCTGGTGACCCTTCATATCAGACATACCTCTTGGGAGGGGTATCCACGACCTAAGAAGGATTATTGAGAGTAATTTTGAGAGATTGTAGAGAGGATATGATGTATTATTGATGGAGAGAGAGAGAGAGAGTCAGAGATAGCCAATTCTACTGAAACAGAGTGATTGTATATGAGAGATTGAGAGAGAAGACTATGAAGATATTGAAGATGAATACTATGTGATGTATTTCCATTCCAAGATGGTGTATTCCTTTGCTTTCTTTGTTCTATTGATGGATTTTGTGAAGATGTTGAAGAATATGGTTGATTTTATTAAAACCGTGGGAGATCTACATGATGCTGTATGAAGATTTGTTGTGCCTGGTATTCTTTTCTTCATTGTGATCATATGAAACATGATAAACAAGCTTGTTGATGTTACAAGATAGATTTTCTTGCAAGAGAATTCCCTTTTCCTTGGTGTTCCTCTTGGGGCTCCAAATATGGTGGACAATTGATTCACATTGTATACACATCTCTTCTTCCTTGGGTCACACTTGCAGTAGCTGCACAATTCACTAAAAGGATATATGGTTAGTATGGGATGTCTCTAACATGCACTCAAGCCTACCCTTAAGTATTATCTTGCATGTCAACTTGTTATTTTATAGTTCAAAAAAGAAAAAGGATAGAAAAGAAGAACCGCAATAACACACTCAATACACCTAGGGGTTCACCCCCTAAGCCCACATCCTCCACACCACAACCTCAAGGCACATGAAGGGCAAGATAACTCAAGCTTGCTTGATAGAGCTATCACCCTAGGGTATGCACATCACCTCAACCTCTTGCCTTATGGGTCCTCAAGTGTGGAATAATGTTCCAAGTATGATTGGAACTCGACCCATCTCCTAGTTGCAGAGCACACACACCCCACACTACACTAGAAATGTAGGCACACCCCTCAAGGAGAGCACAATAATATGATAGGTACATTGACCACATGAAAAATCATTAGCATCAATGGCTTGCACCTCCACAACCTCCTTCATCATATTATTGTACATTGAGCACAATAATATGATAGGTACATTGACCACATGAAAAATCATTAGCATCAATGGCTTGCACCTCCACAACCTCCTTCATCTCTAGTAACCACCATCCTCCTACCATTCCCACCTATCTTTCATCATCATCCAAGAACCTCCTATAATATGACCTTCTCATCAACCATCCCAACACCTCTTGCCATTTATTTAGCTACTGTTCGCATGTGTGCCATGGGACTGGCACTCATTTAGGAGGGGAACAAATGTTACCCTCATGTAAGATATGAAGGAGAAATGAGAACCTTGAAGCATCAAAATTTTAATTTTTATTGCTTTGATAATTTGAGAAAAGACACAATAGATCTAGGTGCATGCAACAAGGGGAGACTGGTCTTTAGGCCAAAAAGTGGGTTGCACACCCATGGGGATGGGAAAAACCTAACCCTAGAATTCTTATATTTAATGGATAAGAAAAAATGAAAAAGGATATTCACAAGTGTGCTAACTTTTGTTATTTCCATCTTGCTTTTATCATTGAGAGGGAGAGAGTGTGTGAGGTGTGGAGATTGAGAGTTAAGAAAATAAGAGTGTGAGTGTGAGGGACAAGTGTATGAAGCCTTCTCTTCTTCACTAGTGCTCTCTCATGCCTTATCCATGTTCTCCTCATGCATGATGAAGGCCATGGGCCTATATCATGGATCGTGGAGCAAGCAACATGCATCCATTATACTTGGTGGAATGCTTAGCAAGATCACTACAAGTGAATCATTATGTTTGTCTTCCTAAGCACACTAAAAACCTAGTGCTTTGGTTAGTTAGTTTTGCTTTATCAAGGCATGAGAAACAAATATTAAGGGCCTCACCTTAATAATAAGGGTCTCTCCCTTTGACTTGCATCGACTACTCTATTGACATTCATTATTTCATGTTTGTGTGGGTGGAACTTTAATCATGAACCTACTCTCTCCTCTGAAAAAATTGAATTGCTACTTAGATATAAAATTTTCAAAAATAAATAAATAATATTTATTATAATAAAAATCAAGAAAATAATAAGCACTACTTTAGTCTTACAAAGCAAAAATAGACTCCTGTTTCAATTGACATTGACATCTCAAAGTGAGTGAGAAAAGAGGAGGTGGAATTTTACCTTTGGAAATGAGTTTAAACATAGAGAGAAAACCTAACTCAAACCAAGGGGTTAAGCCTTAGAGAGAGTTGAGAGAGAGAGAGAGAGAGAGAGAGAGAGAGAGAGAGAGAGAGAGAGAGAGAGAGAGAGAGAGAGAACCTAACTCGGTGAACAAGGGGTGAAGCTTTTGTTTAGTGTGGGTAATGGATGGATGTTTGATGAGATAACAATGGTGACTCCAAGGATGGGTATATGGCTCTATATTTTTGACATGTAGACCAATTACCTTGCTCTGATATACCAATGTTGTAGACCTTTACCATACGATAGCAAGTATTAATTGAAAATTTGAGAAAATACAAACTAACAAAGAGAGAAAATAGACACAAAGAGAGAATGATACAAGCATTGGGTAAAATCTCCCCCCATGCATGAGTGACTCCCCCATGCATGTATTTATGGATTTTTATTAGTTTTTCGTCCCCAAAAAAAATTGTAAACTAGTTGCTTTTTGGGCTACTTTTTTCTTTGCATGAATACCATGCTTTTCTCTGATAATATTTAGTTCATAAATCTAGTCTAAGGCCCATACAATTAATAATCTAGCCCTTTAGGCCTTACACAATGGTTGCATCCAAGTAAATTATGCATGTGTGCATACAATTTCTCCATGCTAGAGAGATATTGCACATACAACATCACTATACTAAGCCTATCATCCAATAATACAATAATTTTGTAATATTAAAGCACTCAAAAATTAATTATTATGCATTAAATTACACTCCACTATAATTAATTAATCCACATGATTTTGTTTAATAATTTTTTTACGAGAACACAAAACATGTTGGTTTCCTACCATTGATCTACCATGCATAATGTGACTAGCATCACATGCCTATACACATTATGCAAGAAGTCACAAATCACAATTCAAATTGACAATGAGAATCCAAATGAATATATAAAAATAATATTATTTTCATATAGTTTACATAACCAAAAATATATTTTTTAATCCAAAAGTAACAAAGGAAAAATAGATGAGATACCTCGTCTAATCCAAAATTGCTTAGTCACACTCACATTCTTCCTCTTCTAAATCTTCCTTCCTAATTTGATGATGTACCTAAAGAAGGGAACACATTTTTATCTCTACACTTCGATTTCATTGTAATCTTTAGAACAATATACCTTGAGAGAGCCAATATTGGCAATCCTCCATCATGGACATTATTGGAGGTGGATCCACTATTGTTAGATAATGCTTAGGCCAACATGGCATCCACAATATTGTATTGAGGTAAGTGCTAAAGCTCAATATCCCAAGGAATTTTTTCCCATTAATGAGAGGTTTTAAGACTCTACAAAATATCTCCAAGGTTGCCACAAAAGGCTTTGAATTACAACCAACCCCAAAACAAACCATTTTTTCATCTACCAACTCCACATGAGCAAGCCCCTCACAAATTTTGGAATGAGCAGCCTAATGCCTTGATACATGTAGATCTATCCATCAAAGAAGAGTTCATGGCATGTGACACAAAAGGAAAAGTAGAGGGGTGATGGGGTAGTCCTACTAATGGTCTTTGTATGTGAATCTTTTTCCTCTAGAAACATTAGTGAGAACTTGACTATGAGATCGGGAGATCATGATTGCTACACATTTAAACCATTGATTTGGAAACCCATTCTCAACATGCTGTCATCTGAGAACTCCTAGTCTAGTCTTTCACAAGCCTTCTAGATATTGAGGAGTGAAAGGAAAGTGAATAATCGTACATACGAGTGCTCAAAGGAGTGCTAATGCATGGATAAATGCATAATGATGCATATCACAATGACCTAGTTAGTCACTCTTAGCTTAATCGTGGCATATGCTCACAATAGACCAAAAAAGACGTGCACAATCTGGCCTAACCTATTATAACTAGGGTGCTCCTTTCATTGCCAAAAGAGGTTGTTTTGGTCCTTTATATAGGTAAGTGTAGGCTACAAGTACGTGACACCTACCCTTAGTCCCTATTTACCCACCAACACACACCCACCCACCCACTCTTATCTCACAATTATTCGAATCTAATCCTCACAACACCCTCATCAATATCATACAAATGGGATTGAGTTACATGGCATTAATTCCCCCCCTTAATATATAGATTGTGAGATGTCTTTATACAAATAGGCTTACAAGGGACCTACAAGTGTATGGTTGTTTGGGATTTAACACAAACTTTCTAGAATGAGAGGATTTAACATAAGTAACCTCTTTATCCTTTCACGATTTTGGTCATTCATTTGATAATATGCCTTGCCTCCTTGTAGTCATTAAATTGCAAATTGTTTGGATATTTCTTCAAACAATCTTTGGCAAGATGCCCTTTCTTAAAATGAAAGGAGCACTTCACGATGGTTGTTGCATGAGACCTAGATATCTAGTTGCTGTGTAAAAGGCTTATTGGAAGCTTCTCTAGGTCACCCCTTAAACTCATCCATGCAAGAGTGAATCACCCTTGCAAGTGTTGGATCGGGGATATTATTTAAGGTAGTCATTAATGTTGGATGGACATTTTGCATTGCTTAAGCAAGATAACTATGGCTTTTGAATCATCCATCAATACTTCTGTAACTGCAAGTTGTGCCATAAGACCATTTGGTAAATGTATGCTTCAAGGCCTTGTCCTTGCTTATAGTCAAAATCAAGGAACTCTAATGTTGAGAAAGGTCTTGTATTTCTTGCACCATGACCTATAGAGATTCTTTAGCTCATCCCACTTGGCTTTGGCATGATGAATAATTGACTTATCAAGATGTAGCAAGATGACGGATTAGGCACTTTGATCATCTTTCCCCTCCTTTGAATTGTTTGTATCAATAGCTCATGTCCCTTGATGATAAACCAATAAAACTTTTCATTGATAGCCTCCAATTTCTACACCAAAAAGGCTAAAAGAATGTGGTTCTTCATCGACAAAATATTTCCTTTTATCCAAAACTTTTGGCATACACATCTTTGTAAAATGCTTAATGTCATATTTTGTAAATGCTATTGGCTCATTAGTGGGTCTACACATTTTAATGCCAATGCATACAAAACCTCTCTTCCTTTGGTTTATAAAGTTCAAAGATATAGCCATGTATACACAAAATGGAAAGCCTAAGCCTAAGGTTCAAAAATCATGTAAATGTTCTCAGTTTGAATAAAGAAAAGAAAGAAGGAAAGAACAGTCGTGTTTGTGGGTGGTTGAGGAAGTTGTAACTTCTCTCTTCCTTTATCAACCCATGCATACGTCTTTTCTCTCTCTCTCGCTTGGCACAACTTCTTTCTTGATTCTTGTTCTCTGCTCTTTGTGCTCTACTGCAAGATCAATGGAGAGTGAGGGTGAGGATGAAGATGGGGATGTCTTTCATGTATTCCTTTTGTGTGTCAGAACTTAGGCAAGGTTCTTGCAATATTTCATGGCTATGGGCAAAGCCCAAGGCATATACTTTGCATGTTGGAAGCTAGGTTTTTTGGGTGCTTGGAAGGGATTATTCATTCATCATCACATATTTTATGACAATTGCCATAGATGGAAGTCATGCCATTCAAATTCCTAATTTGTAGCCTAAAATCATCCTTGCCCATGATCGATCAAGGACTTACTGATTATGATAAGCAATGATAGTGTCTAGTCCTCTTACAAGAGTAGCTCAAGCAAAAGCAATAGGGAAATGACTAAATTGATGAAATGATGAATGGAGATGATGAGGGATCAAAGTGGAGAATCAAGAACTCATTGTTTTTTATGAAAACTAGTGAGCAAAGTGCATGATATATGGAATAGAGAGCACGCGAGCAAACAATGTGTATGTAACTTCTATAATATAGGCAAGAAGGTAATATCATGGGGATGTGGATAATGGTGGCTTGATAAGTAGCACTTGTGGATATTGCTCTACCTTAATGTCATCAAAGACGTCCTTTTTAGTGCCAAAAAGCATTATTTTGATTGGTTGATTAACTTTGTTTTGAAACTATACTTTAGTGCTAAGAAGTACCATTAACAAGAGTAGTGAATGCTTGCTTGGAAGAAGCTTGAGAAATGCTTAATGACGAGGTTAATAAAGTCCTCCCAAAGGACTTGGAGTCTTATCTTCAGTTCTAGAATTGAATCAAGCTTAGGAACAAGGGTATTAATGCCTAAAATCACTTTAATGATGATTTGGGCTAATCCTGAAGCTTGCATATGGTAGCTTGGAGTCTGTTGTATGCCCTATTGAAGATATGATACTTACTGTCAAAGTGAGTTAAATTAGACCAAGCCCTTTAAGGTTAGGGTGCCCCACTAACCAAGAAATGAGTTAAATAGACCATGCCCTTTAAGATTAGGGTGCTCTACTAACCAAGAAAGATTCCTTTTTAAGGGATTAGAGATATATGGTTGGTATAGGTGCCACCATGCTATTTTTACCACTAGGATAAGGGGGCGAACTACGAAACGGGTATCAAAAGGCAAACTCCTGGGGCTAGTGATGTAATAAAACAAGAGGAATATATTGAGAATCTTGTTTAAGTGTCACTCATTGATTTGCCAAAAAGTGTTACATTATTGGCTCTCAAATGTACCCTTTACATTATTGGCTCTCAAATGTACCCTTACCTCCCAAAATTGTATTTTTTTAAATTACATAAAATATATTAAAATAAAGCATTCAATATTAGACTCATCCAATTCCTCTTGATATCCCTTACATGCTCACATATTCAAATCTCAAAAACAATGCAAAATGTGAAATCTCCCCCCAAAAATACATCTTTTTTCTTAGGTGTTCTATAGTTGGCCCCCTTACCCTATGACAATTCCTAGATGTAGTGCCCGAACTCAACATGTCCAAAGGCATGTGAACGGTGGCCAAAGAAAAAGAGTGAGAATAACGAAAATAGGAGAAAACCAAGAGTTTAAAAACCTTTTTTTGTTCATGGTCGTTCAGATCAACGCCAACTCGTCTCCAGCCGCCATTGTAATCGCCGTCGAGCTGATCAGCACCATCAACACCAAACGAGAAGGCAAAGCATCATCGCCAATATCAGCACCATAGCCTCCAAATCGCAGCAGCTTGATAATCACGAGAGAGAAAGTGGGAAAGAGAGGGTATTATATAAGCCTTAAAAGAGTAAAGGCTTTTGAGCTTCTTCTCAACCTTATTAACGTTGTGCAGAGGCGCAGAGAGAGAGAGAGAGAGAGAGAGAGAGAGAGAGAGAGGGGGCAAGAAGAAGACCTGGGAGCCCACAAAGGAGATCACTTACAACCTGACTTCCTATCACCATAACCAAGCCCGAAGAGTGCGAGTGTACAAACGGGGAGCACGAGGAACCAAGAGCATATGATGGCATCCAAGAGAAGTGTTCTTGGAGGAGGAGGATGTGCTGTCGCGACCATGGCAAACACGCCACGTGCCCCTCAAGCCTACCATGTCTCTCTTAAGCCTATAAATTAATGGCTTCTTAAGAAATTATTCAATGAAAATTATGAGAAGAGTTAGAACTATTTAGAAATCTAGAATATTAAAATATCTCATGGAAGACACTGCTAGTATGGGATATCTTTCACAAGTATTGCAAAGTTGAAAACTATCCAATTATGTCATGGGAGAGCCTGCCTAATGAGATATTTGCATGTATAGTAGCCATCTCCTCAAGAGTTTTCTTATTGTGCCTAGGCTTTCGATACATTGGGGGTTCTGGAGGTGATGAAGATATTTTTTGAAACATCATTTCTGAGAGTGGGTTGACTAGGGCTTTTTGTTCCTTTATGGATGCAACCTCTATCACAGCCAAAGGTTGTGACTCTTGAGATCCCAGGTCGGAAGTAGTAGTAGTTGAGTCAGAGGACTGACAAATTTTGTTGGTTGAAGTGGATTGCTTGGCCAAATTCTAATCCTGATCAAGGATGGCAATGCCCTAGGCTAGTTTTTGTGGGTTTGTTTGCATAGTTTGAGTAGATGCACAAGGTTGCTACTACTATGCTTCATGTTTCTACCTAGGTTACAAGTTTTTAGGAGACTTGGGACTCCTAAGCGAGCTAGTTGCTGCTTCTAGTGGTTGCTCATTGCTTCTTGATGGTGTGACTTTTTCCTTGTTTGAGCATTCATGTGTAGCTGGAGCAATACCATGAGGTGGGTACTTGGTTCCTTCTTTTGCAGTTGTTGTCCCATGAGTTATTACCAACTTCTCCTTGGATTTGACAATTGCATCAAAGTGGTTGTACTTCAATCAAGTTCGACTGATTCCTCTTTTTTCGATAAGTAAAGTTTAGCTTCTTGGTTTTTATGTTCATTGGCTCAATCTCCCATGTGGTTTTTGTCCTAGACCTCGATGCGTATTTAGGTCGTTTCCTTTCTTTAGGTGAATTCTGGGCTATGATTGACAGAGGTGATGATGTAGGTGGGTTGGGTAACCAAATCCATTAATTTTGTGCATAATACCCTTGAGCACATAGCAATGCTTTGGGAACCCATGATCATGTCATTGTGCTAACTCTCTGTTAGCGTTTATAGTGGTATCTCCAAGGTCTTCATCCTTTTTTGCACAGGGATTTATTTTCGGCAGTGTTACGAATTGTATTGGAGCTCTAAGATGCTTGGATTTTCTCACTAGGACTAGGAAACTTTGCACCGAGGAGCATCTACTTTTGGTCTTGTGCCTTCTGTAGTTCTCTAAGAACTTTACGACTCTCTTTGCTTGAGGTTCTATCTAGCTTGGAGATTAATTACTTACCCTTGTCTTGAGCAACATCAAGGTTGCTTTTGCTAAAGTCCATGATGATCTTGACCCCAAGTAGGGTCAAGTGTATTTGTTGTGCCTTTTAGTCTACATCATACTTAGTTGCACATTTAAAAGGTTATCCAAGTAGGATTTCCTTCTTGACATCCTCTCTATTAGGAAACACATAAAACATAGCTAGCAAGCTTTTAGTTTCTAAGGCCACTAAGATCTTGCATTTACCTAAAAGACAACATGGTGATCCTCTATGAGGATTGACTGTAGCATCTATAGGCACTAGTTTGGATTGTCCTATGCAAGTCCAAGTATGATAGGTGAGGATATTATAATTAGCTCCTTTGTTAATGAGAGCTTCAGCTATGTGCTCTCTTTTCGCAATTAATTTGAACCCAAGGTAGGCAAGTGGGATTAGCTTATTGTCTTTGGTGTTAATGGTGATAACTTTTGCCATGCAAATAGAAATCTTAGGGCCAATTGGCGTAGAGAAATTGCTATAAGGTACTACAGGTTCTAGACCTTGTGATACATGGAGGTGAATCCAATGTGTTGAGTGTCCCTAGTGTCAATTTTTCACTTTGAGAAGTAGCATGCCACATGGCTTGATTAATGGAAATTCCAACAAGCTTTAGACTTGCAAGTCTATGTAGTAGATGATATGGAGTGGGTCATGAGATGATTGTATGGCATTTAGGATTTTCCTAATTTGGGCACGTATAATTTGTGTTTTACTTTGTAATTGGGTTGTCATGTTTTAGAGTTGAAGAAGAAGTTTGGTGTTTCTATGCATGTGATCTCTTTTCAAGTTTCGATCATTGGAAGAGTGAAGGGCTCTTGATCTAGGTCAAGTGCATTGGTGGTTTCCTTTGTGGCAATAGGAGGTCACTCAACCTTACAACTTCTTAGGATGTTTGCTTGGTCATTCACCCTTATAGCTTTTGAGATCATTGTGGAGAATTATGATATCCAAGTGTGTTGAGAAGAATCCAATGTATCCATGAAGTAATTCAAGAGTTGTTGTTGGCACTAGAATTTCTTACTAAAGCAAAGATTTACGTAGAAGAAGAAAGTTGTAGGTCCTAGGTCTCTTTTTCAATATTTTAGCATTTTTTGATTTCTTATTCATTCTCATTTATGCATCACTAGACTTTGTTTCTCTATTCCTTTTAATTTCCACTATAATATGTTGACTATCCTAAGCAAGGATTGCACTTTTCCTTGATTTTAATTGTCTGTAAGTGTGTAGTACGCAAGTAGTCTTTCTCTTTTTTCAAACACTCATAGATCTTGCAGCACTTTAAGCAAGCTAATCATATCATGATTCAACAATGATTGCAAGGATTGTGGTATATGTTGCTTTTGTTGGCTCCTCCAACTAAGCTTCCGGTCTTCATTGGCTCCTTTCTAGTCAATGCTTGCATCCTTTGGCTCCTTATATCTCAAGTCTTTCTTTTCTCAACTCCTTGTGATTCCGCTTTGAGTATCCATGCCTCATCTTTCACTACACAATAAAGTTTACTTATGCAAGGATGCTATCTAACCTATATGCCTTAGTCCTAAGTGCATGTGGACAAGATGTGCAATGTGAATGTGTGGGTGTGTGGGTCCTAGGGTGGATGTATGGGTTAGTCTTTATATGTGTAGCTATCATGTGTCCTAGTGTTTGTGTGCTTTAGGGTGTTTACGATCGTGTTTAAACATGCAATAATTACACTCAATATAATGTGCATGCCTAATTGTATGTCCTATGATGCAAGGTAACTACAAGTTATTTATGGTTACTTGTTAATGTAGGGTGGGTAGATGATAGTGCATGCTCTAGGTATATGTGTGTGGGTAGTGAAAAAGTGCGATAAGTGCACTTAAAATGCACTAATGTTCTTATGTGCATGTGCATACGTACACTTACGTGTTTGTTTCCTAAATCCAATGCAAGCTTCATGCTATCTAAGATATATCTAAATGTTGGTGCACTTAAGTTTGTGCCTACCCTATTTGTACTAATGCAAAGTGTGTGTGTGACCAGGATATGGGGTATGCATATGAGGGTGCCTAAGGGTAGAGTGGGCACACAAGGTACAGTGTGCGTGACTAGGGGTTTATATGTATCAGCGACAATGCTATAATGTAGTTGTGTGTGTGACTAGGATGCACGGATAAGCATTAAATGGAGGATAAGTTGGTACCCGTAAGCTCCCATTTGGCACATGATTGCTGCCATAAGTGTTATCAACTTGCCTTGGCTTAAAAACAGTCCTTAGCTGTCCAAAACCAGGCTGAAATGAAGATTCTCTTCTATACTTTCTTCCATAGCGCTCCGCAAGCTCACTAACCTTAAACAGGGAAGTAGAATTTTGTGCCATAACATCAGCTGATAAAGATGGCTCTACACCATATATAAACTTATGGAGCTTACCGTCATCACTGATGCTTTCCACATACATGGTCAGGTTGAGGAATTGGTTAGTGTACTCTCTTACACTTGGGCCCCTTTGTTCCAAACCATACCATCTCCATGCTAATTTCTCTTTCTCAAGAGGAGAGACAAATACTTCAGCCATAAGTGCCTTGAAAGCTTTCCAATTCTCCACAAGTATGTTTTCTTTTTTTATAAACCTCCACTAGGTATGGGCAAATCCCTCTAAATCCAAGGAAGCAAAATGAATCTTCATGTCATCAGTTTTAGGGAATATGTCAAAGTAGGACTCCATCTTAGAGGTCCACTCCTCTAAATCAGATGGTGAAGATGACTGACCATTAAATTTAGCTAGAACAATCTTGTTCTTTAGCTCCCTTTCATGAAATGGTTGCTGTCTCAAAATAGGGTGATCATGATTACCATGTATGGAACCTCCAAATTGAGACGGAAATCTTCCAACAGGTGGCTGAGAACTACTATATAATCTTCCTGTTGGTAGAGAACCCCTAGAAATTTGAGTATTCAACCCAAAAGCTTGAGAATTAGCTCCATTTAAACTACCCAAATAGTCATCATGCTGCTATGAAGCCTCTCCTACTTCATACTGGCTATTTGGAATGCCTCTTTTTCCAATAATTCCATGTCAATTACCATTTTGGTTAGATGGCTGAAGTGGGACTGAAGGGTCACTGTTTGAATAAGCTTTCTCCTTAGCTTCTTTTTGTCCCATTTGTATTTGCATACATTGAGAGAATTGTGCCATAAGTTGAGTATTAGATTCCACTAAATTATCAATTGAAGCCTTTGTTTGAGTCGTTGAATCCACCAACTTCTCAATGGAAGACTTCGTTTGATCAGTAGACAAGACCATTTGCTCCATTCTTGATAAGATGGCCTCATGTCATTCCCTATGTCTTTGTTCATGGATGCACAAAGTATTATTAAGTATATTGACTTTCCCTTTTTTTTGAAGCTCTTCACGGCTCTCTTGAGGTGTATTATCCAACATGGAATCCCTGATTTGCTGAGCATAATCTTCCTCGACCTTATTTTTACCCTTATGTCTTGCCATAATAGTGCAGTCCTACAGTATCCCCTGTAACAAAAATTACTATAACTTTTGCTAGGGAACTCCAATTTCAAAACTTTTTAGTTCAAATAGAATCTAAGAATGCCCTCTTTGAGATGAGCTATAGCATACTATAACAAATTTAGGACAGAAAATTCTGTAGCTAGATTTCTGAGTCTAAACTGTCCAGGTATGCACCCTGTCTAAACCTATAAGTGCCCTGTTTTGACCCTGTAATGCAAGATAGTAACCCCAAATGGTTACTAAACCCTGTAAAAGGTTGTATAGGACCTGTGGGTACCCTGTAGTACCCTGCACCTGTACTTCAGCAATGAAGGGTGTACCTGTAACCACCTGTCCCTGTAACTGCCCTGTAAATTCCCTGTTTTACCCTGTTTTGGACCTGTAGGTACTTGAGCCTTTGGGAAGTCTTCAATCTTCAATTCTCCACTCGTTGTACCTATGTGAGGGATAAAACGACATGACAGGCTCCCTACATGGGCTCCGAATCACCGAGAGGTGGGCAGAATTCCCCCGGGTCGATTGGTTGCACCCCTTCGGGATCTTTCATAGGAAATGTTCATTCAGCCTTTCATGAGATACAATTGAAGGGAATCTTGAAAGTTTGGATAGGAGAAGGGTCTTACCAATGCAATTCAGTGACTCACTGATTACTAGTACTTACCCTTTTACAATGTTCCAATTTGGGTAAAAGAAATTCAGCCAATCAATGGATTAGAGTAAACAAGTTCATCAATCAATAGATTCAATCAATGGGATTCAATTGTTATACAGGAGATTTCATATTGAAGCCTCTAATTCACTGATTAGAACTAGTATGCATAAAGCAAGCATTGCATTCATAAATGGATTGATTCAAGCAAAGGTTGGCTAAAATTTGATGGATATTATTCAATTCTCTAATCTCTCAATCAAATGGATTAAGCTTACCAATCGGATTAATGAGAGAGATTAAGAATTGAAGAGGAGTACCTTTGACATGGTTGATGATGACTTGATCAATCTTCATATGCTTGTGTGGGAGCTTTCGCTCAACCGCCAAGACCCACGGACCGCTTATTGTTTCAAGCATTCCAAGCCGAGCACTAATGGCTACCTCTCACATAGCCGGCGTGCCATTCATATCGACGAGTGTAGTGAGCTTACCTCCATGCCATTCGAGTTACCTCTTCTCCCACACACTCCGGTAGCTCCACAATCCAAGTGTAAGCTTCAAACAAGCTCCATCCTCAAGCTCCATGCTCCAAGCTCCATCACCGCGAACAAGAGACGAGAAGAGAAGAGAAGAGAAGAGAAGAAGAGAGGAGAAGATGGAGAGCTTCTCCACCCCATAGTCCCTCACCCTCACGCACTCACTCCCTCACACTCTCACACTCCATCTCTCAAGCACAAGCTCAAGCAAGCAAGAACTAGAAGAAGAAGAAGAAGAGAGCTACTTTTTGCCACACACAAGAATGAGCTTCTCATTCACTTTTCAACTTTATATACAAAACCCTAAATCCCTTTTGGGCGGTCATCCCCTCTTCCCATTTTTACATGGTCGGCCGTAGCCTAGGCCTTTTTTCCCATTGTCCTTCTATCTTCCTAGTTTCCACCACCCATCTACATTTACAATTTGCACGGGTGAGAGCCCGGCGCTCCTTAAATTAAACTGCGGTGCGCTTGCACTCTTTTACACAAGTTTGTCTTGCGCTTTTCCTGGTGCGCCTTTGCCTTCCATTTCTCTTGCCTTGGCCTTTATCTTTGTCTTTGTCTTTTATTTTAGGTTTTTGGATTTTCCACTGCTTGGCACTCTTTTACAAAATTTCAGGGTGCGCCTTTGTATTTTAAAATGCACCTTTTCCCTTTTGCAACGGCCTTGGACTTTTAAGGTTGCCCTTGCGCTTTTGGCCTTTTCTCCTCTTCTTTCTTCAGTCGAGCTACCTTTTTTTCGCCTTTCCCCTGCATCTTTTTTATTTCCTTTTGCTTTCTTCGTGTTGGGGTTAACAGCTTGATAAAGCCTCCGGTTGTCCAATGTTGCTAAAATAATCCCCAAGGCTTGTGTATTCAGTACTTAAAAACAATCTTGAAGCTTCAAATGCTTGAAATTGAGGCATTAAACCCGTTTTCCCCAAATTTTTGCTCCATGGAAGCTCTTGAGCTTCAATCTTTGACCATTTCGTGCTCAATCCTTGTAATTTGTTGAAAAATCCTTGCTGAGATGATCCCACGAGCTAAAAAGATGAAGAATCTTCAAGAAATTGTTGAGAAATGAAAGCTCGGACTGAAGCTTTCATGGCTACCATGGACTGTTCATCTAGGGTTTAGGAAGAGGCTGAAGAATCTTGAATGGGGCTGAATCTTTCCATTTTACTGATGATTTTTACTTGGCAAGGATCAGGGAGAGTGCCAAGGGCTGAAGAGGAAGCATCCATAGCAGGGAACCGACTGGAATCAGTCTGAAAATTGCGCCGTAATTTTTGGGGCTGTTTCTGGCTCCATAGTTGAGCTAATCTGAAGCAAACTTGTGCTCATTCTGAAGATAATGAAGTAAGGGATCTATTCCAGGAGGTGCTTGGCCAAGAAGATCAAAGGTTTGAGAGATATGAGCAAATCTTGATGATGAACTTCCATGAAACCTATAGGAAACTCCAAGAAAGGGGAAAGAGAACTCCCTCTTTCCAAAGTAACCATAGTTTGTTCCTAAACTAAGCCCAGTTAACTCTTCTTTACCCTAATTACCTCCAATTTTGCATAAAATTTGATGACGACCTATCATTTAAGCCATCCTCCGCCATATCTAACCTTAGATATCTCCAGATGTAGTCTCTTACTAACTGTAGATGATCTGCAGCACTCCACTAGTCACTGTCTTGTACAATTTTTGTCTGAAATTGATTTTGATAGAGGAAAATAAGACTAAAAATAGAATAAAAGAATGGATCAAAGACCAATGCTCTAATACCACTTGTCAGAGAGAGAACTAGGGAGAGAGAAAGAAGAGAGAGAAGACTGCAAAAGAGAGAGAAAGACTGCAGGAAGAGAGAGAAGAAGAGTGACGAGGAGAGAGAAAAACTAGATTTAGAGAGAGAAAGACAGGAAAGAGGGAGAAGCCATAGAAGCTGTGAGCAAGATGGGAGAGAAAGACTGTAATTGTATTAATGTGTCAAAAAGATATGAAAAATTACATGTCCTCTTCTTTTATACCAATGTCAGTGTGACATGGCATAATATCAATATTATTTATACCAAATCCCTATTCCCAGCTTCTTACACCTAAGGTGATATAAGTGTATGCATAATGAGGTGTCATAGATGTATATGCATGAATCGTTGCATATCAAGGTGTGGGTGCATGTGTGCATTTATGGATGCACATCGCAGCAGGTGGATGCATTATGGTGTGTGAATGGATGCACACACGATGAAGATGGATGCACTATGTGTAGTTGAATGCACTACTGTGCAACTAGACACACATGGATGCATGTGCGGTCGAATGCACATAGATGCACCACGTGCTATTGGATGCACAAATATCCACTATGTGTAAGGGGAATGCACAACAAGAAGGATACAAAAATGGATGCACTAAGGTATGCAAATGCACACATGGATGTACATGTGGGCGAATGCACTATGTGTGCAATCGAATGCATAAGGATTGCAATGTGAGTGGACAAACACACACCGATGCATAATATGCAATCAAATGCACACAAATGCATTGTGTGTGGTTGTGCACTACTCCTTCCTCCCTTGATCCTCCCCTTCAATGGGGTCTTACTATGGTGAGATAAGAAGAAAATGCCCACACATGTGACATGTAGCGTGTACATGCCATCATGTGTAGTGGTATTAGTATGCATGTATGGGCTGGGTATTATGAGTGTGTTTTAGGTCTTGTGTTTATGTGCATGTGTATAGGTGTTAGTATAGTGTGTTGTGAGTGGGGTGACGATGTGCATGTGGCATGTGTTTATGTGACTCTAGTTGTGGCTTCATCTGTATGTGCATGTGGGGATGTGTGAGTCTATGTGCCTGTGGGTGGTGTGTATGTGTGTACGAGGTAGGGGTACATACATGTATGTTGTAGAGGCGAGCTCATGCTCTACCGCTAAGACCCGCTGACTGCTTATTCTTTCAAGCATTTCAAGCGAACACCTATGGCTATCTCTCATCTAGCCGACACCTTCGATCCTACTGGGGTATAGTGAGCTTACCTTGATGCCCAAACGAGTTGCCTCCTCCCTCAAGCACTCCAGTAGCTCCACAATTCTTGATGCAAGCTCAAGCAACCTCAAGCCTCCACCTTCAAGCTCCATCCTCCATAGCCCCACGTGAGACAAGAGAAGAGAAGAGAAAAAGAGAGGAGATGATGGAGAGCTTCTTCTCCTTGATCCCTCACCCTCACACACTCACTCCCTGACACTCTCACACTCCCTTTGTCAAGCACACACAAGCAAGCAAGAAGGAGAGAAGAAGATGAGTCCACTTTGCCACACACCAAAGAATGAGCTCCTCATTCACTTTTGAACTTTATATACAAAACCCTAAATCCCTTTTGGGAGGTCATCCCCTTATCCCCCTTTTTCTATGGCCTAGGCCATTTTTCCCATTGTCCTCCTATCCTCCTAGCTTTCTTTCTACCGCCCATCTACCTTTACAATTTGCACATGAGGGAGCCTCGCGCTCTTTTACAAAAAATTTTAGGGGCACCTTGCATTTAAAAATGCACTTTTGCCTTGACTTAGCTTTTGAGGCCGCCCTTGCGCTTTCAGCCGTCTCCCATCTTGCTTCTTCCGTTGTGTGCAATTTCCTTTTGGGCCACCTCTTTTGGGTCCCAACTTGTGCTTTTCCACTTATTCTACTTTCTTCTTGTGTTGAGGTTAACATTACCCCCCTCCTAGCCTAGTGCCAGTCCCATTGCACTGATGGCAATAGTTGGAAGGTGGGATGGATGTAGCCAGATGGCTTTTTTGAGTTTTTATGCAAGCCCTTGCGAGGGACGGTGTTGGGTGGATTGGCCCTTAAAATTGAATATGGTGTTGGGCCTCGTCCTTTGCTGACATCGTGACAGTAGGGGGATCTAAACTTTGAAATTGAAGATAAAGTTGGGTGGATCCTTCTTGGAAAATGGTGGATGGATGGCTCCGTTTTTGAAATTGACAATGGTGTTGATAGATGTCTCCTCACACCTTCCGAGGGTGCTATGACTAGAGCTTAACATGGCTCTTCCTTATTCCCTTCAAGTTTGCGTAATCCCTTCACCTATGCACGTGCAGACTTTCCCACCTGCACAGGAGGAAACCCAGTAACTTTTATAAAATGAATTGCATTGCGCCTCGCACTTTCTTCTTGCAGGAGCCTTAGGAGATGCTCCCTCACCCTTAAGAGAGCCTTGCTAGAATATTAGGTGCTTTCCTTCATCCTGGAGAGGGCATCCTTCATCCTTGACAGGACCTCCCTCATCCTTGAGAGGACCTCGCCAAAGTAGTTGGAGCTCTCCCACGTTGTTTCTCAGGTTGCCATCTCCTGCACTGTTTTGAATGAGCTTCTTCATTCACTTTTTGACTAAGGCTTCCTTGGTCTACCTCTGCTTTGTTTCAACCACATGATGACATGTCATATAAGATTATCCCCCTCCTAGATGGGTGCCATTTCCCTAACACTTGTGGTGTTGAGCTGATGAATATTCCATGATTGAAGAGGGCGATCGTGTGAGTCGACGATGATTAGGCCTCATGGGGATTGGTTTTGGGGAGAGGTGGATTAACCAGTTGAAGTGGTGGGGGGCCAAGAATGTATTGCGTGGATGATGGGGCCTACGAAGTTGGTGGGTTGCATCCTTTGTTTGTACCTAAAAAGAAAAGAAGGTAAACTACCTGGGGGTGTGTCTACCTTTCCATGTGGTGCATTGTGCTTATGCTAGCGGAACTAGGAGTTGGGTCATGGGTGTTGTCCCACACTTGAGGACCCAGTTTGGTGCATTGTTGGAGGTGTAGTGCATGGCTTAGGGAGACAGGTCTAACCATAGGTGAGTGTAGCCCTTCTTGGTAGGTCTTGCCCTTGATATGCCCTAAGCGTGATGTGGGGAATCAAAATGGGCTAGGGGGTTAGAGACGAAACCAGCCAACCAAAGCCACCAAATGTTGCTAACTTGAGAACCCCTAGGTGCAGTCACTGTGACCTTCGTGCTTTTTTTTTTTTTTGCCACACGTTGATCCAATCATAAAATAGATATCTTGGCTGGCACTGGAGGTCAACAAGAGTGGTGAGGGCATCCTTGTCGCAAAAACCTTCTTCTCAGGAGCTGTTGCTTGTTGCTGCCCCCTTTCAAAACTTGGTTTTGTGTCTTCAGTCAACCTTCACCTCTCTTCTCCCCTATGATGTGTTGGCTCTGCTTTTGTGGGCCATGCAATTTGTGTTTGGATGTGTGGCTCATGCCTTACAGCCTTGCAAGTGATCTCCAGCATTTTCTTTAAAGACTCAATGGCCTCCTCTTTCTTAGATTGTGTGGCATCCCCAAGAGATTGTGGAGGAAGGCACGTTGTTGGGCTTCCAAGGTCACCTGTGCGGCCTCTGCCCCTGCTCTTTGCTAGCACTTTGTCCCTTTTGTAAGAGCTAGTCAGAGTGTTAAGGTGCTCACTCTTTCTTTGCTTTTGTTCACCCAGTCATCTGCTTTTTTCCTCATATCTTCTAGGCTTTCGTTGTGCATGCATGCTAACACCCTTAGCCATCTCACCTATTCTTCAATTTCTCTTTCCAAGCGTTGTTGTTCTTCAAAATCCGAGTCTATACTCTCGAATGTATTTGTGATGTGATTGGGGTTCCTAGATGCTTTGATGTATATGTCTTGAGCTTTACTTACTCACTTTGAAATTTGGATTTTCTTCCAATAGTAAGTCCTACAGTCATAAGTCCTCTTTGACACGCCATTATTGTGGGCAAAAATGTAACCTTAGGCCACAGTGCTATAAAATGTGCAATGAGAAGGGCAAGGGGAAAGTATAGGAAAATGCAAAGTCCATTGAGATAATATCTAAGTCTACTGTGAAGATAGAGGAGGAAAATACCTTGGAATATATTTTAAATGAATATATTCTTGCTCCTTTATTACTTGATGCTAGTTAGTTGATCGATGCTTTGACTTCTTACTCTTACTGTTGGCTTCTTGATTTAAGGGCTTTGTTTCATGTTACCCCACATTATCATTAATTTTATAGCTACTATATTGTTATGAGTTCTATTAGATTGGGAGATGACACCACATTGGATATAATTGGTATAGGTAATCTTAAATTACAATTTGGTAGTAGTGCTTCTTTTATATTTCATGATATCATATCCTAGTTTTGACTAAAAGCTTTATTTCAACTACACTATTGGATGATAATGAGTACAATATATATTTTGGTGATTCTTTATGGAAGATCACTTGTGGTAGTATTTTTTTACTAGAGGCGCTAAGGTTGGCAGTCGTCATCCTTTGCTTGTCTATGGGGACTGTTGATCTTTACATCATCATCACCTTGGGCACATGTCTTTGAAAGGGAATGAAAGTATTGGCCCATTTGTAGTATCTTTCACCTCCTCTTGATTATTCTTGTTTCAATTCATGTAGTCATTGTTTGTATGGTAAGTAGACTCATAACTCACATAAGTAGTTTAGTCCTACGTGCGTTGGTGAGACTTTGGCTCTTGTGCATCTAGAGATTTGTGACCCCATGCCCTATCAGTCCTTAAGTGGCATGAAGAAATTTTCCATATTCATAGATGATTATTCGTATAAGGTTTAGGCCTATCCTATTAAGCATAAATCAAATGGTTTGCCTATGTTTCAACACTTTTTGTTTTGAGAACTAGTCTAGATATAGTTGAAATGCCTACGTTGACAATGGGGGTGAATATATATCTCTAAGGCCTTTGAGTAGCTTTGTTATGAGAGGTATTAAGCATTAGTTGAATGCCTCATACACCCCATCCCAGAATGGTATTACAGAGCACATGAATATTAGTATTCAAGAAATAGTCCATAGTATGCTTAGTCCAACAAGCTCACTGCAACACTTTTGGGTTACAGCAGTTACTACTACCATGTGTCACATTAGGAGATCCATATACATTGCTCTTGGTGGTAGAGTTGCAGAGGAGATATAGTCTAGTAAATCTCCCTTGTATGTGCACACACTTGAGTCTTTGGGATATGAGGCTTTCTACCATATTCCCAAAGGCGAGTCCAATAAGTTGGATTTGAAGTCTGTCAAATGCATATTTCTTAGATATGGTGATGCAAGTGAGGTGGGCCATCATCTTTGGGATTTGCAAGCTCAAAAGATGATCTACAACGATGATATTATGTTTCCTGAGAAAAATATGCATACATGAACAGAGCATGTGATTGAGGTATATAGGGTGATCTTTTAGGAGGAGGATCATGTTACATTATAGCTAGCCCCAGCTAGCCCTAGTTATACAGCTTGTTACAATTGCAAATAATGTAGTGGCCCAAGATCCGTCTATTGCATAGGATCATGATGTTGGGTAGAGAGGATAGAATGTATAGGCCCCAAGCCAATTTTGAGATGCTCTAATAGAGCTTCATCTCAATCGCTATGAGCTCTCTATGGATTGTGTCATGGTGACAGACTCTACTGAGACACCTACCTATGAGGAGGTTAGCGCATAGGTGATTCTCATTCTTAGGAGAGAGCTATGTAGTCTAATTTTGATTTGTTGTAGAAGAACCGTACATGAAACTTAGTTTCCTTTCGTGATTGAAAGCATGCATTGCCATGCAAGTGGGTGTATAAGTTCAAGAGTACTCGTGGTCACCTAAGCCAACATATAAGGCTAGATTAGTTGTGCAAAGGATTTTAGGCAGAAAAAGGGAGTTGAATTTGATGAGATATTCTTCATTGTGGTCAAGATGACTACCCTATGCTTGGTATTGGCCTTGGTTACCCATTTGGATTTGAATCTTTATCAGATGGATGTTAAGACAACTCTCTTACATGGATATTTGTATGAGGATATTTGTATGCAACAACCTAAGGGCTTTGAGGAAAAGGGTAGGGAACACCTCATGTATAAATTTAAGAAGAGTTTATGGGCTTAAGCAAGCACCTAGAGAATGGTACCATAAGCTTAATGCTTTTATGCATTCACAGGGATATTCTCATAGTGACATATGTCTATGTCTATACTCAAAGAAGGCTCGTGATGGTAGCCTTATTATCTTGGTGCTTTATGTTGATGATATGCTTACTATTGGGAGTACTCATATTGAGCTGAATGCTTTAAAACCCCAAGTCAACAAGTGTTTTGAGATTAAGGATATGGGGTAAGTCTCGCACATACTTGGTATGCACATTACATGCAATTGCTTTGAGGAACTTCTCCACTTGTCCTACAAGGAGTACATTTATAGAGTACTTGGGTGATTCTATATGCAGGGTGGTAAGTCTATTGGTTGTTAGTTATCTTCTCATGTGAAGGTTAGTTAAGGAGATTATAGATGATGAGAGGGTTAAGATAGACAAGGTTTTTTATGCATCCGTAGTGAGCAATTTATTGTATGCCATGATAGCCACTCGCCTTGATATAACATTTGCAGCAGGAATTGTGACATGTTATATTGTTACACTTGGCAAGTGATATTAGGATGCAATGGAGGGTATCATGAGATACCTTAAAGGCATTACAGTTATATATATTTACTATGGTAGTCAAGATACAGGAGTTATGGGTTACAATGCTCACATTATGTAAGACATGTATATTAGGAAGTCTACCTCTGGGTATATATTTACATTTTCTAGAGGTGCTATCTCTTGGATGTCCACGATGTAGAAATGCATGGACTTATCTACTAGCGAGGCTAAGTACATTGTAGCCACTGAGCCTTGCAAGGAGACCCAATGGTTAGGCCATTTGACCATATATCTTGGTATGATGATGACTTCTACACTGCATTTGGATTTTATGAGTGCCAATCAGTTGGCTTGTAATCCAGTCTTTCATGCAAAGACAAAGCACATTGAGGCATGCTATCACTCCTTTAGAGACGTGATAGAGGATAAGTCCATTAAGATTATCAAGATTCCTATGTATACAAATCTTGCAATTCTATTTACTAAAAGTCTCATAGTGGAGGGACATACGTTCATTAGAAGATCATGGGCATAGGATGAGATGATGTCTACTTCTCATCCTATTATACTTTTATGTACACTTTGTAACTTTTTTCTTGTTTTCTCCACACTCAAGTACATTCGCCTTTAATTGGGAGGTTGTTGGGGGTTAACGTCCATCTATGCCTAGCCGTCTACATTTACTTGTATACTATATATGCACACTTGTACATTTATTTGGTGGGTGCCATCTCTGTCACTTTATTCTTTATTCCTTTAGTGGTAATTGAATAAGGGAAGGCAAGTCACACATTGTGACTATTGGAGTTCCCACACACCCGATCTCTCTCTCTTATTTTCTTGAACCTCCATAGCTCTTGCTCCCTTCTTACTTTCACTCCTGCTTTGCTCTACCTTTCAATCCATTATAAGAAATGACTTACTACATGCTATACATTACACCTTACCTATCAACTGCTACTATGGTTCAATATACATGTTATCTTTAATTGGTTGCAAAACTTTTCTTACTTTGCTAACATTAGGTTCAAAATAAATATCATGTGTATATAAGCTATGCAATATGTAGACTCTTTTCAATCATTCAAAAAGTCATAAGTGCTTATATTAGGGAAATTTAAGAAAGATCACGCTTTAAGAAGAGATGGCTTGAGTCCCAATTCACACGATATGGCCTATACAAAATGAAGCCCATATCCAAGTATAATCCCTCCATGCTTGGATGTCATTATATGGATGAATCTATGAGTTACATCTTGAAGAACAATACTTCTCTACAGGGGGGAGAGAGAGAGAGAGAGAGAGAGAGAGAGAGAGAGAGAGAGAGAGAGAGAGAGAGAGAGAGAGAGAGAGAGAGAGAGAGAGAGAGAGAGAGAGGGGGGGGGGAGGGGGAGGGATAGTTCTCCTAATTCTAAGAGTTTATAGCCAATATTACATTGTAGGTTCTAACTTTGTTGTATGGAGAAAAAGAGAGAGAGAGAGAGAGAAAGAGAGAGAGGTTGCCAAATTTCACCTTAGTCATATAGAAAATAGGTCAATGTTTTAATTTATCTATATTAAGAGAGAATACCAAGGAAAAGTTCATCTATTGTCCTCACCCCCAACCTGTTCACTAACTTACTAAGCTCATTCTACCTCTATCTATGCCTATACCAACCAAATAGTAATGGTCATGTTGTATGGCCACACTTGCAATAAATGCCTCTCACTTTTCAAACCGACTGTAGTTTCTAGTGGTCATCTTCATAATCATGCTAGGCATAGCCAACATGTATCTTGAATAATGGAGTTGAACCTAAGAAATAATGAATCCTTAATGCACTATGGGTGTCCCTTAAATGAATGCATGCACACACACACATAGGGGGGGGAGAGAGAGAGAGAGAGAGAGAGAGAGAGAGAGAGAGAGAGAGAGAGAGAGAGAGCATAAATTTGGAGTTAAAATTATTATACCTTTATTATAATTTCATATTTTCATCTTAGAAACTTGGGTGGATTGAGATATCCTCCACTTGTTATGTAAGATAAGAGAGGATTTTCAATCTTTTAGTTATATATTCTAACAAGTATATATATGCTTTACACCTTCTCTTAAGTGTTGAGGTTTCATGGGATGTGATTTACATATAGTTACACATGCCATGTAGCTAGAGACTTTACATATATCTAGAGATCTAGCTTGTATTCACCAGGGTGGGGGTTCACACTCACACTCACTCACTCACTTCGCAGCCATCTACTAGAATTGACTTGACTATATCCGATATTGCGGATGTGTTTGCTTTCAACATCACGTAATCCACTGATCCAGAAGTACATGGCTATAGCAAAACATCCACATCCAAGGACAAGGCTTTGCATCCTCAACAGGCACTCCATCAAAAGGATTATAGAGCTCCATCATCATAAAAGCTCTCCATTCAACCCAATGTTCCAAGCAGGTCATGAGAATGAAAGATATTACAATTTTCTCGAAAATATAGTCAAGCCAAGCCGACAACAAGCATTCCAAAGAGTTGATCAGTGTGATTTTTCATATATCATATTACGGAGTAATAATCATCTCGTTGAAAGAACAATGACGTTCAGGAGGACAGAGAGCTTGGCTGCAAGAATCTCACCCTGTCTAGATATCACCTTGGAAAATGCATTGTTTCCATTCTTATTCCCACTTGACCATGGTGCCTCTATGACCAAAAGAAATGTGAACGTTCAAAATCATGATCACTGACTCAAACAGTGTGTGTCTATGTGTGGTATGTGTCTTTTGAAGCCTCATAAAGGAATTTAATAAAACTGTGTGTGTGTGTGTGTGTGTGTGTGTGTGTGTGTGTGTGTGTGTGTGTGTGTGTGTGTGTGTGTGTGTGTGTGTGTGTGAACCAAACTAAAATCTCACTCAACATTGACTTATAGTATGGGTTTTTGCGTCTTAAGTTTTCTTTATATATTAATTGAAACATAGGTTAGGACTAATATATTATAACCAAAATAATACACTTTCATTTCCCAACAAGTTACTATCATACAAGCTCAAAACTATCAAAATCTCTCAACTATTTCCATTGTTCCCCCCTTCACATAGAACCTTCATTGCATGCACTCCACTATGACACATGTTTGTGGGAGGAGGGGTAATAATTTGGAGGATATTTGAACAGAAGATATTTGCAATAAACCGATTGCATCTCAATGAGATGTTGTACATACTCTTTTAATGGTATCATATTGTGACATGCGAGTGCAGCCCACCCAGCCTCAGCATAAGTGATGCCAACTCACATACCCAATCAATAATAGTTGCAACTACCTAAGCAACCACACTCCACCCTCGAACACTTCTTGGCAAGAGCCAACTCATTGTAATATAAGGAGGTCTTGGGCTGTAATAAGGGGACCTAATTTCAAGTGAAGCAATGTGCACTTTACATTGGTGGGTGGAGACAATGGGCAACTGAACCCCCAACTCACGTTTCTTTTTCTTTTTCCAATTCTTGCATAGAGCCAACCATTTTCTTGTTGCACAAAAGAGTACTCCCCACACACAACCATGAGCCCTATTAGTTCACCCACACACACCCCTAGCTCACCACACTACACAGATGCCTCAATGCATCCCAAGTTCATGCAAGACACTGCACAAAACCCATTAGAACACATGTTTTCAGCAATCTCCAACATGCTAGTGTAGATCAATCATACAAACCAATCTTTGATAGGTTTCCTAGCACATCAACAGGTGAATAATACTGCATGCACTGATTCAAAGGTACGGCCCAAACACTTATCGGGACTGCCATCAGAAGATGTCTTGACATGGATAGATCATTTTGACAATGTTGCAACTAATGTCAAGAACCTACAAAGCTTCCTAGGCATGGCTACCTTTACACTGAGATTTATACCCCACTTAGCCAGCATGACTCACCCTCTTTGCCAACTACTAAAGAAATGTGTGCTCTACAAATGGGATGAAACCTTTCAATAGAGTTTCAAGTAGCTTACAGGAAGCCATCCAGCATTCAACAACGCTAGCATGTCACCCAGAATTTTGGAAACCATTCCTCTTACAAATTGATGCTTCTAAATTCAATCTCAGTGCTCCCTCTTACAGTCATCTCAGCTACCCGCCTTGCAACAAGCCAACCCAACCATCCAGCTACGCTCTTCAAAAGATCACCCACATTAGTGCCAATTCATTCTCATTGATAATCTACTTTACCTACATAAGCATGGCCAAAATCCTTGACTATACATTCCCCAACCCCTGCAGAGGCAAAACATCCAATACTTTCACACCCACCCATTTTCAAGCCACCTGGGTTTCCACAAGATACTGGAAGAGATACGACATGCACACTTTTGGCCTAAGATGTGCCAAACAATTTCACAGATGTTACAGGAATGCACAGTTTGCCAAGAAATCAAAACACCAAATCAGAAGGTAGGGCACTTAACTAGCGCCCCTCTCCGTCTCTGAGCCCTTTGAGCTCATTGACTAGGACCTCATGGGCCCTTTCCCGACTTCCATCTTCAATAACCGATACATCGTTGTCATGACTTAATACCTCACCAAGTGGTGTGAAGTCTGTCTAGACCATATCCAATTGCATGGCTTCCACTGTTGGCTATCCTCTTGCAGAACATAATTTTTTGACACAGTTGCCCTCAACACATTCTATTCGATCAAGGGGTGCAGTTCAAAGGAGAAGTATTACATGTGCTTTCATAAAGCCTCGACATCAAACAATAGTTCTCCTGGCCATATGATCCACGAACAAATGGTCTGATAGAGCAGCTCAACGGCACTCTCAAGAAAACAATCTGCACCTACATCGACTCCTTACACCAAAACTGGGATTAGCTGCTTCCATATGCTGCACACGCCTACAATACGTCTGTCCAAGCATCCACCAAGATTAGCCCCTTCAGAGCTCTCTATGGTAGAGACCCATGATTTCCACCCAACCCCAACTCCAACAAAATCACGACCAACAAAGCTGATGCAGTAGATTGGCTTGCGTATCTCTCCATCACTATCCCACTACTCCGTCGTGCCATCTCCACCAACCTGCAACATGCCCAACAGAGACAGAAATGTCATTATGACGGAGGCCATCACCTGCAAGACTTTGCCAAGGGTTTGCAAGTCAGCTTGTATTACCCTATCATATGCAAAGGCCTCAGCAAGTCGTTGCTCCATCGTTGGATTGGCCCATACAAAGTGATGCAACAACGTCTTCACCCAACCATGTATTGCCTACAATGAAACTCTAATCGGTCCATCATGATAGCACATGTCTCTAGGATGAAGCCATACTTCCCCTGCTCACTCCCAGCCATGTCCTCTTCTGTGGAGGGGAAGTGTGACATGCAAGCACAGTCCACCCAGTCAAATGCCAACCCACTCAACATAAGTGACGCCGGCTCACATGCCCAATCAATGGCAGTTGCAACTACCTAAGCAGCTACGCTCTACCCCTTGAGCGTTTCTTGGCAAGAGCCATCTCATTGTAATATAAGGAGATCCTAGACTTTAATAAGGGGACATGATTCTTAGTGAAGCAGTTGCACTTTACAATATATTACTCCTTTTGCATTTTTAAGAAAAGATATGTGAAGTCCTGCATTCTTATTATATTATTTCTCTACCTCTTTCATTCTTGTATTGTTGTAATTATTCTTATCAGCCTCCAAATCAGAGTCTGGCCATGGGGGGTAGATATTTGATGCCTTGATTTAAATACCATCCCATGCAACCATAGTCATCAATTCATAAAAGTTACGTTCTTAGGTTGATGGCGTGCCACTCTAATTCTCATCATCTTTAGCCATAAGGTTAATGGCGAGCATCTAGCTCCAAGCTTGGCCCACAATCTTGTACTCTGGTTCACGTGATCGAACATATGATGCGTTCGAATGGGCGATGTCAACATTTCTCGTATCCTCTATAGGGTCACCGCCACCAAGTCCCCTACTCTCCTGTCCACCGCCACCTGCGTCTTTTAACCCCTGCCATCGCCCGCTATCTATACCTTCGGCCCGAGCCCCGTGGACAACAACTACTTGAGCTCTCACCCACATTGCTCAATGCTCGCTTGCTCTGCTCGGTAGAGATACTCTTGAGGCTACAGCTGCTGCTCTCACGCCCACTCTTTTCCCAGCACATACTGTGGTTGGAGAGAGAGAGAGAGAGAGAGAGAGAGAGAGAAAGAGAGAGAGCTCTTGCCTTGAAAGTGCATTCGCAGTCGAGTCTGCATGCACCTGTGCTCTTCGCTTGTCGCCTTCCTGGCTGGCCTGCGCCATGAGAGAAGGTTAAGATGCTGGCTATGGATAACAGGATGCTAGGGCCACTGGTCAGTAATACCACATTGAAGGACTAACACCTCTAGCAGTAGCTCCTCCTTGTTCGCCATCTCACAGCCCGCGGGCCCATCTCGCAAGTTTGTAGCCTCTCACCACATGAAGAAAGAATGGCACGGGGTGTTCTGTCGCGCGCGCGCGAGAGAGAAAGAGAGACGGAGCACATGACAAGCGGCGCACTTCCGCCGCTGTGCATGGGACTTGCATGATGCTGCCGCAGCCTCTCGCCTAGTGTTGACCACACACATCACGATCCGCCGGCAAGGTGAAATGGGCACTTTACATGTGTTAGTTGATCCATAGCTTACTTTACATGCGAGGATTTACCTGCCTGCCATGTGGTCTCACGTGCTCAGGCCAAGAGAGAGCTTTACTTGGTTGTGGGAGACAAAACAACCCTAGGCGAAAAAATGGCTGAGGGTGTTGGTGAGGAGGGTCATTGTTACGTGTAGGTAACTGGAATGCACCCCATATGGGCAAGGGGTCCAACTTACCCGAGAGAGAGAGAGAGAGAGAGAACATTTTAGAATTTATGAGATGAGAAGAAAAGGTTTCCCATATTGAAAAAAAAGGGGCCTTAGTTTCAAGCTTGAGGATCACCTTGCATTTGCCATGTAGGACTCGTATGAAGTCCTGGAGATATTATATATGTCAGGTCCCTTTTAAGTTTGCAATGTTTGTCCTTATTACAGGGCTTAATTGTCCCTTTTTTCCCCTCCTAGTGGTGGGTTCCTTTTACGAATGTTTGTTCCCATTACAAGTGTCTATCTTGATTTTAGGCGTCTTCAAATTTCAATCAAATATATAATTTATAAATCTTATTCATGGTCTTGTGCTCAAATAGGCTTTCATTCTTATGAAATTAAGTGCAAGTGCACTCTTCAAGCAGCATGGATTCGAGCATATAGCTTTGCATTCCCTCACGGCTCTAATCAATGAAGTGCTCAGGGCTCAAGAGGTGCTCCTCTCAAGTGTCTAAAGTTGAGTCCTCCAAACTCAAGAGTGAAGTTTCTATCCATCACGTGATCAATAGGTCAGAGGTTCAGGATGTCTCGCTCCGACGTTGTAGCATGAAAGTAGCAATACTTAGGTCAAGGGGCTTGCTCAATTATCCAATTTTTTGGTGTGCGATAGGCCTCTCAAGAGGTTTCTACACTTGATGCATATTGTTTCTCTCAATGAATCTAGCACTTGAGTGCTGAATTGGTCTATGGTCTAGTTGTGGGAGTTAAGTCTTGCTAGCTTAAATGATTATGCCTTACACATTTGAGTTAAGAGTAAGGTTCAAGGGAAGCACACTTCGGTGCTTCAATGCAAATGATCTTTATGTAGTCCCCAAGATCGACTCAATGTCTCGAGTGTAATTGATTAGATTCAATATCTTGGGATATCTAGATGGTCTAGATGGTCAAGGGCTCCCATTCTTGAGTGGTGGTGGAAACATGTCTGAATTGATGTGCTCTTAGTACTCAAATCATAGGGCCTAGGCGAGGTTCTTAAGTGTTCTTTTAGTCAATTGGTCAAAGCTTGATAGTTGACTTGAGAAATCAAGGGCTCAAGTGATCCTATGTGTGGAAGTCTCAAGTGATTGAGGATCAAGTGCTAATGAGAGATCCAAAGAAATCGAGGCTTGGCTCAAACATGGTATCATAGGTGTTTAACAATAGAGCCATTTTTATAATCTAGTGTGTCGAGTGTGAGGTCAAACATTTGCAATCCTAAAGTTCATATAGAAAACTAGAGTGATGCTGACCCTTAGCTCTGGAATTTGGGACTTACGTTGTTATCTCTACATTAAGGTGAAAAACACTCGGCGAGAAAAACAATAGATGCCTTGATAGCCACTAGATTGAAGAGCAATTAAAAATAATGGAGATGTAACCGACTTGCTTTTAGCTTGTGGCGACGACAAGGAAGCTGGTGATGTTGATGAGTAAAGGCTCCCATAGTCAATATAGCAAGTTCTCTTCAAGCTCTCTTGAGTAGCTATGTTACTCTATTTTAATCTTGAATTTTATACCATCCTCTTCAAGTGCATGTAGTTGACTTGGTTGGCATGCCGTTGGAGTGTTTAGTTGATCAAATGTAGACACGACTCAATTGAGCCAATGCATGGTTATATGGGTCATGTGTGTTACATTATGGTCCTCGAACACGGAGCCTGATGATGATGCATGGCTGTTCAATAAATTAATTCTTAATGCCTCCTCTTAATGACACATTTTAATGGAGTTTTAGTTTCCTTGACTACTTTTTGTAAAAAAACTCGAGCTCGAGCCATGCTAGATTCGTGTTAATGATGCATCTTAATGGAGCTTTAGTTTCCTTGATTACGTTAAAAAAAGAACTCAAGCTCGAACAACGTTGAATTCGAGCTTAATCCTTCCTTGTGTGGTTCTCAAGTGACTCTCGACTTGAGTCAATATCCTTGGTCTAAATCAGTTTCTCCATCTCCATCACCCCCACCACCACCACCACCATCATCTCCTTTAGCTGTGTGGATCTTGAAGCTTGAAACGGATGACATGCATAGATCAAACTCTTGGAGGGAAAGGCATTGCATAAGGATCCTGAGACCATCTCTACTTTGGATTGGATTGACTAGAATGGGACGGAGCATGAGGTCTATCTACTACAATCTCAAAATCATTCAATGTGCTTTTGAAATTGATGGCTTGGAGAGGAAGAGAGCAACTAGGTGAGATCTAGTCCATCTATGTTGGTTAAGGTTATGAAAGAATAGGGGCTTCACTCATTTCACATCATTGAGTGTGCAAAAGAGTAGACATTATTGGTTCCATTATTAGTTCAAGACGTCATCCTCCACCACACATAAACAATGCCATTTTCCATCAAAGATACCCTTCTGCACCATCCAAAACCACTTGCATGGCTCTAGTCCCCCACTACCATCTTGTCCCATTGTGAAATGAATGGTTTGAGGTTCGTTTCTTTATATTCATGCTCTATTTAATCAACAATTTGGTTCCAACAAAAGCTTTTAAATAACTTAAATAAAAGGTTTTTGACCAAAGTCTCCCTCAACCTTTTATCAAATTTGAATGGGTGTTGTGTATGCTAGGAAAACTACCACCCTTGCCAACAATGTAATGCTACTACAAGTTCAACGATTGGCATCAATCCAAGATGCTACCATATTTGCTTGCAAATAGTGTCGTTTGCTTAGTTTTAAAGGAGAGACACTAACCTTTTTAAAAGCTTACTGTTTTCTTACATGTGGAACCTAATGAAGGTTTTTTCTTTATCTTTTTTCTTTTTTTGAATTGAAAATTGAATTAAAATTATGAAATTATGAAAAAGTAACTACTAAAGTGTAAAAATTCAATGCTAAACAAAAATGAAGTCAAAAGCAAATAGTAATTGAAATCAAGAAAAATGAACACTAAGCTCAATGGAGTGTAAACCCCATCCAAACAAAGTCTTAGAGTTGCCAAGATGCCAAGGCGACTAGGTGTTTCTTTACAATGTGCTCATGAGGTTTCGAGGTTTTAAAATTCGACACTCCTTTATTTCTTGCATTGAACTATGAATCATAAATGAGCTATGCCCTGCCAAGGTATGCTATTTGTGAGAGAGAGAGAGAGAGAGAGAGAGAGAGAGAGAGATGCATGGTTGATTCTTCTTTGTGTGATATATCAGTCAATCAATGATCAATTATGTCAATGCGCTCACAAGGTTTCATTTAGTCAACTGTTATTTCTTACGTTGCGTGATGTGAGACGCAGTCGATTGGCGTGATATGATGTGTGGTCAATTCTTGTTTATGTGATATGTGTCAATCAATCAATACTGCAACAAATGAATATCTCTAGTAATTATAAAACATGGCCATCATCTTACCAACTTGAGTGGACAAAGGTAGTGATCTGCCACACTTAGCAACTACAATGACAGAGTCTGACAATACAAATGATTTTCCCTAATGAAAAAAAATGTGACACAATCACCACAAAAGCATGAAGTGATGCATTCTTGATTGTGTATCATGGATTTTGTGTGTGATGTATATATTAAACTATTATTTTGATTACTTTGTATAAATTATTTTATTAATTGGTAATGTTGTGTATTGATTATTAGTATTAATCATTTAAGATAGTATTAATTATTGAGTTAGCATTAGTACAAATTCATTAGGTTGATTAGTCGTAATTTTTTAGGTTAATTAGTATTATTTATTTTGTTAGGCATGTATGTTGTGATGTAGTTAAATGGTTGTTGATGGCTAGTGTCATAGTTAATTATAGCAAGTAGGTAGTTGTAGTTACTTACTTAGTCACTATTAGTCAGCAGGTAGTTAGTATTGATTATTTTGTTAGGCATGTAGGAATGTAGGCACATATGTCATGATATTGTAGTTAATAGTTAGACGGCTAGTGTCATAGTTAATTAACTAATTAATTAATTAGTGATATAGTTAACTAAGTAACTAATTAGTTAGTTACAAAGTGTGTGTATTGTCAACTAGTGATGTAGTAGTTAATAAACTATCAGTTAAAAAGAGTATGTGTACTATATATTATGTAGATAAATAGTTAGTAATGACTAGTGTTGTAGTTAATTAACTTATTACTTAGAGGATATTTAAGACTCAATTTGAAGCTGTGAAGAACCTGTTGTTGATAAAGAGTTTGAATTTTAAGAGATGGTTGAACACCATGGTAGTCATTGCACTAAAATAGTTGAAGTTTGAGAGATGGTAAAGCTTGAGGTAGTAGATGAGGTTCGAATTTGGCTCCTTGAGGTCAATTTTCTTTTCGTATTATTGAAAGTCCTATGCATTGATGTCTTCAATCTTTTTTGTGTCATTTAGGTCTTCCATAGCTTGTTGACTTGCTTATCCTTTGTTGCTACTTTAAGTATATCATTTGCTACATATTTGTTTGCATTATTCACTTGATAAAAATTGACAATAGATGCAGTCAAGTTCAATGAGGACTTTTTAAAACATTTGAAAATTGTTCTTTTAACATCACTTACGAATTTGTGTTGTTAATAGTCTCTCCCTATACATGAAAAATATGGCAATGCTTCCAAGCATTGCAATGATATTGATAGTGTGGTGTACATGGGTTAATGATTTTTTTTTAATGTTGCTATCTTTGTTTTTATAAATTCTATTGTATATGAAATTGTAATGTACACATGTTTTGGATCATGGTACAACGTCACTTTGCCAAGATGTGAACCATTGATAGAAATCAAGATTGTATTAGAGTGTCGTGTGTGTGTGTCAAGAAGTCATGGTAATTCTGCAATTAGGGTCAAGTATGTGGCAACATCAAGTACCACGCCTCCTTGATTTCATCTACTCACAACATGGATATCTTCTTCTGTGAGGATTTTCCTGAGAAAGGGAAGTTCTAAGAGTGGTCTAGCAAGTAACATGACTCCTCATACAATTGCAAGCACTGGAAGCAAAGTCAAAGCTATGCATGTTGGATTAATTTGGGATTTCTCGATCATCGTCCTAAAATTGTTATGAGCTGATTTTTGAGTTAATCCATTGAGGCTTGGCATAGGTCATAAGTGCTAAGTCTACTCCATTTTTCGATCTGAGACTATTTCGGGCTCCATTTTTGACTTGCGAGTGTTGCACATGTTGTTTCATCTTTTTCTACAATTCTGCATACACTATTCAAAATTTGTAAATCAGGTCACAAGTTACAGTGTCCACTATATAGATGTTATATACGAGTTATTGAGTTAAGATAGCATGTTATAGGTTCCTAGATAGAAGTTGTATCAAACTGCATACTATTTTATAGATGTTGTAAATTGCAATATTTTTACTATTGGGGTTTGCTATTAGTTGCTATTGTATGTAGCATCTGTTTCTTAGAGCAGAGATTGTAATGTATATAGTACTACAGTATATGACCTACATATATTGTTAGCTCTCATATACAATCCATGATTTTCACAGCTTTTGAATACTATTATATGCATCATTGCTCATCAATAATTCATTTCACTTATTCTCAATTTTGGTTATACTAAGTAGTTGCTACAAAAACTTTGTCAATATTTTAGTGAAAGTTTTTTTACTTGATGATTGTTTCTCCCTTATAGTTAGTTGGAGTTTGTGAAAACAGCTTCATCACCTCTATGGATAGGGAACTCTATAAAATTTGGAAATTTTTAGTCTATGGAAAGAGCAAAAGGCCGATAAAATGTAGATATACAAAACCTATAGATATATTTGAAGATGACTGGATGGAGTTGAATAGATTAGCTAAGTCCACTATCAGCTTACACATGGCAAAACCAATTTTTACTACTATGAAAGAAACCACAGTGCATGACTTATGGAAAAAGGTATGCAAAACATATGAGAAGTAGACTGCCTCAAACAAAATGTACCTAATGAAGTGACTATTTGAGTTGTTTGAGTTGCAGATGAAGAAGAGCATTAGTATGGCCTCCCACCTCAATGAGTTCAACATATTATTCAGTCAGATATAGGTGCAGAAATTGAGTTTTCAAGATAACGTTGTCATATCAAGAAAGAATATTATACGTGAAAGAAATAACAAGAGGGTAGAAAGAAGGATGAAAAGGATGTTGACAAGCAAAAGGCAAAGGTAAAGTGAAGATTGAGAAAGTGAATGTAGTACTACACATGAAGATGATCGTTAAGTATTGTCTACCTCTAGTCTTCTTGAAAATGTGTTGGTTACATTAGATCAACACTTGACCCAAGTTTGGATACTTTATTCTAGTGTTGCTTTTCATGTAACTCCTTATAGGGAGTGGTTTTGTTCATATTACAATAGTAGGCATGGATCTATCCACCTTGGAAATGACTATATGTGTGACATAGTTGATGTAAGAGATGTGCAGTCTCCATATCATCATGCTTCTGCCTTCACTCTTCAGAATGTATGCAGCAAAGCTCACAAAGAGCTTAATTTCTATTGGTCAGCTTGATGACTTCGGATATTCCACTACTTTTAGTAGTCAGTCATGGAAAGTCCACTAGTGCTTGCTTATTGTATCTAGAGGAGCCAAATGTGGAACCTAATATCCTCTTTTTGTATTCACTGTAAAAATCATGTAATTGCAATAACTGAGTAGCCAAGTGTATCTTAGTGGCATTTTCAATTAGGTCATGTGTCTAAGAAAGGAAAGGAAATGTTTTCTCCTTTGGGTTACTTGTCACCTCTTTATTTTGCTAATTTTTCTATATGTGAGCATCACATATATAGTAAACATGCTCGTTCATTCCATAAAAAGCACTTAAATAGCAAAAAGACTGAACCACTTGACTTATGTACATAGAGATATATGTGGGCCTATGCCTACAAGGTTTTTAGGGGGGCATCATATTTTATCACATTTATTGATAATAAGAATAGAAAAGTGTGGGCTTTTACTATAGCTAGAAAAGATTATGCATTGCCTTGCTTCCATAAATTTTTTACACTTGCAAACAATTAATCTAGAAAGAGACTAAAGTGTTTTAGGACTAATAATGGTGCAGAGTATATCTCTCACAATTTTAGAAACTTTTGTGAAGTGTGTGGCATCAAGAGAGAGCTCAATCCACCTAGTAATCCAACACAAAATAGATGTGGCAAAATACATGAGTAGGACAATTAATGAAAGGGTGTTAATTATGCTTTCAAATGTTGGTCCTACTCAAGGTTTTTGGGTTGAAGCTATGGTGACGGTTGTACAATTGCTAAATGGGTAACCAAATACTATACTAGATGGTGGTATTTCTGTTTTGTTGCACATGGTCCTTAAAAAGTCTTGATATCATTAGAACAGTCATTTGTTGATTTTCTACTTGATTAATACAACATGTTCATTTTTTACAAGTGTGGTAAAAATATGAACAAGCAGTCTTTGCAGGGAAAACTTTGCAAGGAAAAAATTGTTGTTGCATGCCAAATACATGACCACCATACCTCTTGACATATTCCTTTGGCTATCACAGTATCTAAGCTTTCACCAAATGTTTGATCAAATTCAATTGTCCCATTTATCTGTGCATGGTTGTAGGTTATGTCTTAGTTTAATTTTCATCTCCATTCCAAATAACTAACAAAACAAGGAGCTTGGGAAATAAAAATGGTGTGTCAAACATTATGTTTTGCAATAGGTAAGCATATGTTCACATATCTCTTTGTAGTTGCAATATTTCTTCTATGCACTATATAACCAAACAGTGTACAAAATAGGATACTTTTGCATGATTCTTGAGAAATTTTGAGAATAAAAGTGTCTCTCTTCATATGCTCAAAGTTGCCCTACAATCTTTCCTATCTCCCTATGGTGTGTGGATACTCTCTGTCTATATCCTAGAGAGATTCTCTGCACTAGAGATGTCTTGTAGATCAATGGTGTGACTACACCAGTGCACCTCACCGTTACCATTTCACATGTTGCCCTTGGTCTTTGAAGTGATTACAGTTCTGTAACTTCTATCTTTGTACTTCATGGTGGATTTTTGGTGTCTCCCACAATAATATCGCAGCATTGTAATTTATACATGGTGAGGGGGTTGAGGAGGCTTGGATAGGCAAGAAACCTTCATGTGTGTAGTGACAAGTCGGCACGAAGATCAAGACAATAGGTGTTGATTATGTGCGGAGAGACAGAGAGTGAGAGAGAGCAAAGAGCAGACAGTGCACGATTTTCAGTACAATGACGAGTGTACCACTTTAGATTTTTAGATAGATATATATGTGTAAGTACAAGTGTTAAGGGTGTATTCACACCTGAGCACATTTAAAGGCACGAGGGCCTTTATTCACAACAGTTTCCCACCTAAAGGCAATGTGCCTTAAGAGGAGAAAAGAATTAGCTAAGTCTAGGTATGTACAAAGCTGAAATACATATATCTATCCAACTCCCATCATCTGTCGGCAATGAGCAAACCGCTCTGCTGGAAGACCCTTCATGAGAAGGTCTACAGGATTGTGGGAGCTTTCGCTCAACCGCCAAGACCCACGGACCGCTTATTGTTCAAGAGTTCCAAGCGAGCTCTAATGGCTATCTCTCACCTAGCCGACGCGCCGTCGATCCTACAAGTGTAGTGAGCTTACCTTGATGCTTGATCGAGTACCCTCCTCTCCCTTGCACTCTGGTAGCTCCACGATTCTTGATGCTAGCTCAAGCATCCTCAAGCCTCCTCCATCTCCAAGCTCCATCCTCCATAGCCGCATGCGCAAGAGAAGAGAAGAGAAGAGAAGAAGAGGAGAGGAGATGGTGAAGAGCTTCATCCTCTTGATCCCTCACTCCCACACACACTCACTCCCTCACACTCACACTCCCTCTCTCAAGAGCACACACAAGCAAGAAGGAGAGAAGAAGAGAAGAAGAAGAAGATTCTTTTTGCCACACACCAAAGAATGAGCTTCTCATTCACTTTTCAACTTTATATACAAAGCCCTAAATCCTTTTTGGGCGATCATCCCCTTTTCCCTTTTTTACATGGCCGGTCGTAGCCTAGGCCCCTTTTTTCCATTTCCCACCATTCTAATTTATCCTATCCCCAACTAATGCGTACACTTTGCACAGGAGCGAGCCTGGCACTCTTTTACAAAGATTCGGGGGCGCTCCCACATTTTAATGGTGCGCCCTTTTACTCTTTTGTTGTCTCGGGGCGGCACCGAGGCTTTCTGAGGGTCGTGCCCAAACATTTAAATTTTTTAGGGACTGGTTACCGGTCAAGGCGCCTTTTTCTGCTTTTATCCTGCGCCTTTTTTTTCTATCCCCCTTTTTTTTCCATTTTTCGCTCCTCTGTGCTGTAGAAAACACGGTAACATTACCCCCCTCCTAGCCAAGTGCCAGTCCCATGGCACTGTGGTGGGACGTAGTGGCTAGTTAGGTCGGCTGCTAGGCGGAACATGTAGGTGGATAACACTGCTTTCGAGGTGGTTGAGTGAATGACAGGTGATGGAGTTTAAGGACGATGACCATGAGAGATTCCGGCATGCTTTAGGTTCCATGAAGATACGCGGCATCTTTCATACTATTGTGGTGCCCCTTATGTAGCCGGTCATCCTTCGAGTATTAGAAACGCTTGAAGCAATAAGCAATCCCTTAGGAGGATGGTATTGGAGGGATTTATTCTGGGGAAACCCCCCGAATGTTGTTTGCCTTGAAAATCCATGGCTTTGATTGAAGATCCTTGTCTTTGAGTTGAAGGTCTTCAGCTTTGAGTTGAAGGTCTTCAGGCTTGTGGAATCAATAAGCGATCCGTAGATCTTGAGGCGTTGGGCATGGATCATTGGATGATGAGGTTCCAAGATCTATGCCAATGGCAGTTCTACCTTGACTTGGTTCAATCATGGTAGCCATCAGCAGGCAGATGGCTGGATACCGGCACATGAAAAGAAGTTTTGGCCATTAAAGGATGCCGTGGGTGATCCTCTTCCGCAGAGTAGCCATTTCTTGAAACTCGAACATAACCTGCAAGAAAAGTTGTGCACTCCCTAAGGGGTGTGTCTGTCTCGCCGTGTAGTGTGTGGTGCCCATGGCAGTGGAACTGGGAGATGGGTCTAACCTTGGGCAAGCCCCTTGGTAACGTCCCACACTTGAGGACCCAGTTCGTGCTTCATTGGAGGTGCAGTGCAAGTCTTAGGGTGACAGGTCTAAAAGTCCTGCCCTTGATGTGCCCTAAGTGTGAAGTGGGGAGGGGGCTAGGGAGAACCCTAGGTGCAGTGACTATGGTGCTTCTTTTTTCTTCTCTCTCTCTTTTTTTTTTATATAATAAACATAAAGAGGCGTATACATGGAGACATGTGATACAAGGGCATGACGGGAGTTTACTCCTCGTCATGTGAATGGGGGGTAGGGGATGGCGGAGGGCAAGGGGCCTTGTTAAGGAATCTACGACTCAACAAGTAGCCCTTGAGGTTGAGGCGGGTTTTGAGAGTGGTGGTAGAAAGGAAGGGGTAGTTGCACTGGGTGAATTTGCTATCGCTCATATCTTTGAGCAGTGCAACACAGAAGGATGGCAAAAGAGAAGCGCGCATCATGAGGCGAGTCATGGTGCTGCTATCTATGGCGTTGGGATCAAAGTAGAGAGGTGGGAGGTGGTGTTCTTGAGGTGCATGCTCTTGGTGGACTAGGATCCTAATTAGTCTAAGATAATTACAAGTGGTTATGAAGGCGAGGTCAGGACAGGAGGTGAACTCGCTAAGAAATCTATCTATAGAACTATACAAATCAGGGAGGGTAAAGAGAAGGGTGTCCCTATGGGAGGTGCTATTGGTGTTATAGATAATGGGAAAATCAAACCTATTGTGGATGGACGGATTAAAGTCGACCCCTACCCTTCGAGGATACGGCATGAAAGTAGGGTCATTTCTCTCAAAAGGGAGGGTGTTACAAAATGCCATCCACGCGTCAAGGTTGACGTCAAAAATGCGTCTTCTCCAAGTGGGTTGGCAATTATAGCCTCCCGCTGATCTAGGCACTTGGAGGACTTTATCCTGCCAAAATTCGCGGTCCTCGGCTCCCCAAGCAATTGCATGGGCCTCTCGCTCCGCTAACCACTTGGCTTTGAGCCTTGCACCCATAGCGATGACGTCGTTTACAAGTTGAATGGGCATTACTCTGTTCAAGGTAGCGGGAAACTCAAAGCTCAAGTCGAAGGGGTCACGGTTACATTCCTGTTGTTCCCAGATAATCAATTCGGCGTGGAATTCAGCAAGGGGATCTTGAGGGCGCAGTAGGAGAGGGGCAGGTTGTCTTGGAATAGGTCTAACATTCAGTTTTTTCCTTGCCTTCTCTACCATTTCTTTCCTGCGGTTAGCCTGGGCTGCTTTTCTCTCCGCAGACGTATCAGGGGGCTGCACTTCCGCTTGTTGTGGCTGAGGGGGTGGTGGGACATATTCCTCCTCTTGATGTCCCAGATCAAACTCCAGTTCACCCCCTTTTGCTTGCACGTCTTCTTGTGCCTTCGCCTCTGTGAAACGGAGTTCATCTATTTCCTCCGCCGTCAGGCCTACCTGTGCAAGATATCTTCTTTGCTCCTCTAGGCTCTGCAGTGGGCCTCCTAGCTACAGTGGCACGTGCAGGCCTGCTGTTACAGCTCTGCGTGCAATGGTTAGCTTCTTCTGTAGTTGATTATTGGCTTCGTTTCCTTCCGGTTTGGTGGAGTGGAGCAGTGTATTGAGGAAGGTGTGTTGTTGGGCTATCATGGAGAGCTGGGCCGCCTCTGTCTGATTCTCAGCCAGCACCCTATCTCCTTCGGTTTTGGCTAGCCAGCATGCCAAGTCCCGTATTCTCCCCTCATTGTGATCAGTCCATTCTTTTGCTCTTTTTTCCATATCTTCCAAGCTCTCCCCCTGATGGAGGGTCATAGCCATGAGTTGTTGCTGCTGGGCCTCGAGCTCACGGTGCAGGCGTAACTGCTCCTGGCGTTCATCGACGATCTGTGCATTGAGCTGGTCCAGCTTCACCTGCATCCTTCGCATCTCCTCTTCCCTTAACTAGTCCAGCTCTGCAGCCTCCTGTCTGATCTTGTCAAGCTGACTTTGTGCTTCCAGGTTGACTGCAGATAGCTGATCATTCTTGCACCGCAAGTGAGCATTGGTCTCCCTCTCCCCGTTGAGACGCTCCATCAATATTTTTCTCCTACCTTCCCAAGTAGCATCACGTTCCTTCAGGGCCTTTAATTCCTCTGCATCCTTATTGCTGGCCTCCTCCCTGAGCGCAACAATCGACCTTTGGTATTCTGTTATCTGCTTTATTCTCTCTAGCTGAAGAGCGGCTCGTGATTCTCATTCTGCTGCTGCTAGCTCCTCCACAGCTGTCCTCCTTTCTTCCCTGGCCCTTTCTAATTGCAAGAGCAACTCCTTAACATATTCGTCGTATTGGCCTGCTAGAGGTGGGGGGTGGGACATGGTGGTGGTGGTGGTGGTGACAGCGTCCTCTATTTTCTGCCTCTTCAGCTCCGGCCTTGGCTCCAAATCAGCCGTGGCTGCCCTTTTGACTCCTGATGCTGGGGTGGCCATGGCCGCTTCTCTTGCCAGCTCCTGTTCCACCAGGAATTGTAGCCAAGTGACCACGTTGCTCTCATCGACTTTTGGGGTGGAACCTTGGGTGGCGGTGGCAGTGGGTGTCGTCATGATAGGAGTGACTGGCATGGAAGGTATGAAGAGGGGGAAAGTTAGCATCATCGGATCTTTTCCTTTTCCTTCTGCTGGGGGCAGGGGTGTGATTTTCGACACACTCGTACTGGAACCAGGTGCCTCCGTTCGGTACGGGCTATATGCACCTTCCTTGTCTCTTTTGTGCTGCTCCTCAATGGAGCGACGGGTGGCCAGCTCTATTTCTTCCTCTTCCTTTCTTCTCAGCTCCTCTTTGGTCTTCTTTTTTCTCTCCTCCTCATCCTTGACAGACTCCCTTCGAGCCCCCTCCAAATCTTCATTTTCTTTCTTCTTTCGCTCCTCTTCTCTCTTTCCATGCAGGGCTTTGGTTCGTTGTTCCGTGTGCCTCTGTGGGGTGCTCTGGGACTCTCCCTCTTCGTCTGCGTCGGTCTCTGTTTCATCTGACGACCTTCGTTGCTCTTCTATGTGAGGTGGGGATTGTGACGGTGACTCGTCACTTCCTTCGTCACCCCCCTTCCTGTATTCTCCTTCTCGTCCTTGCCCTAGTGCTTCTTGGATGATGGCTATAAGAACACCTTCAAACCCTATGGTTGCGGCTTTGGAGGATGATGCCTTGCGGGTTGATCGGGACGACGGGGACTCCCCTCCAACGGCTCTTCCTCCTGTTGCCACGGCCTTAGCCGAAGCCTCTATTGTTTTCCTCACAAACCCATTAAGGTCCACCTCATCCAGCGATTGTGCCGCAATGCTGTCGAGCAAAGGTACGTTGATTCGGCTCATTATGCTGTTGTACCTCTGGCTTGAGAACAAGGCGTGCACCATCTTTGCCTGCAGCTGGATTTCTGGGTTGGGGATGTCTGCCAGACTAATCCCATCATTGGTATGGACCTTCACCTTGTCCATTCCCAACATGGCGTAGATGTCTCTTTTGGGCTTTCTTTCCACCTTATTCGGCAACCCTAGTGCCCTTTCCACCAACTCGAGGGTTAGCTCGATCTGCACCTGTCTGGTGGCTTCATTGTCACGCACCGTGATGGTGCCTCTATTCCTATTGAAGGTGCGCAAGAAGTCAACGCACTCGGTGTAGTCCACCCTCCGGCCCACTGCATCCAGGTACTTCTGCAGGTGGCACTGATCTATGATTTAGTGTACTGCCAACTCTTTGATGGCCACGTCTTCAAGGTTGAAGACGTGATGGAACTTCAACTGGTTGAAGGCTCTCGTCTCCACTGTGAGGCCGTACTTCGCTTGTTCCTCCTCCGAGAAGGGGAGCTTGCCCGCTTTGTCCTGGCTTGCCATGATCGCTACCTGCAAGTTCAGCCATTTCCACTTTTAGTGCTTTTTGACAACTAATTTGCTGGAGGAATAAAAGCGTAGCAGATTTTATTGAGCATAGCCTTAACTTTGTTTTGCATACTTTTACCATTACATCTTACCCTTGCATTTCAAATTTAACTGACGTTTCATACTTGGTTTACTTTTTAGATTTCCCTTGTTTATTTTTTGCATTCCACCTTATTACCCCCTTCCCCCTTTGGAACGAGAAGAATCCGTCCCAGGATTGGAGGTTGAGAGGCCAAGGGCGTTCAGCATAAAGGGTGTCGGTCTACTTGTGCAAGAGCCAGGCGTAGAAGTTGGGGTTATACTCTAGCTGAGCTTCCCTGTCTAATTCGAATGGGCGAATACCGACATGCGTGATGTATGTCAGAACATCCGTTAGGAGATTGCCAGAATCGACCCTACTTGCAATGTGGAGCTCTTCCTCGGTTAAGAGACGGTCAAGGTAGGGGTGCCCTTTAATGTGCTCGTCTATGGGTTGACCACGAAGAGTGGTTAATACACGATACGAGGTTGGCGCGACATAGGTGGGGTCATACTCTACTGTTTTGATTGCGTGACGCTCCTCAGCGTTGGTCATTATGCAACACCCCTCAACTTCCCATTGCAGCCGAAGAGTGTACCAACGCTTCAAAAACGTGGAGTCTGTATAAGTGAGCTTGGATAACTCGGTGATATCCTGATCAGTGATAGCCAAAGTGGTTCACTGATCATAGGATGTGATGAGACGTTGCTTAATGGCTTGCTCTTTGGAGACCTCGCTACCGAGCAACTCGGTAGCAGAGCGAGAAGCCTTTGCAAAGGAGAATTCAAAAGTCTCCCAAGAGCAAGGCATGTTGCGCACTTCCGTTGCAAAGGGTTCTTCTAATAGACCCAAGTCCAAGCGGTCATAGCTGAGGGCTAGCGACACGAAGGTGGCATCGAGCCGTTTAATGCAGTCCACCACATCATCTCCGATGTCCTCCACAAGGTCAGTGGCTAGCGCTAGAAATGGCTTCCGTTCATAGCAGGGCGTAAGGCCGACGGGCGGTCGAGGTTTGCTAGAACTAGAGGCCTTGACGGTACATAGTTACAGTTGGGAGTTTCCTTGAGCCTGCAACCAGGCTATTTGGAAGAAGGGCGGGTTAGGGTCAGTCACAGCAACTGGGCTGCTGCAGTCAGCTTTGCTGCTGAGAGTCGGATTGACTTGGTCGGATGATGCCACCTGTGACGGTGGCTGTTGCTTGGGCCGATAGGTTTGTGCGACTCTCTTGGGACGAAGTGTAGATGAGTCGAATGGCTAGGGCTCTGGCGAGCACTGCGGCCTATGGGTTTGAGGTGTTGGGGGACGTGGGCTGATCAAGCTTGAGGGTGGCGTATGACTAGTGCCTTTGGCCGCGGGGGCCTTAGGGATCCACAGTGAGCCATTTCCCTCATAGTAGCCTTGCGCATGCAAGAGGGCTTTAGGGAACCATCTTTGCTTAATCACGCGGCTCTTCCAGTGATTGCGTCTTGGCCTCCTAGGTTTAGAGTTCTGGGTCTTATGTGGGTAGGAGCGTCGACTCCTAGGCGGTGGTTGCGGCTGTTTAGGTACCCATTGAAGGCGAGGCTGTTGGGTCTTTGCTTTGATCACTGCGGACTGCGGTTTATGGAAGTCGGGGAGTGGCAAGGGAATGGAGTACTAATTGTTTCCCCCCCCCCCCCCCCAATATTGAAATGTAGCAACATGTCGCTAACACAATCGTTTTGGGATAGATAAAGTAATTTCTTTGTTCTATCCCTAGGTATACACATACCAAGAACGTGATTTGCATGTCCCAAATCCTTCATTTCAAACATTTCCATTAACATTGTTTTTAGGGCATGAATCTCATACATGTTTTTTCCCCATCTATCAACATATCATACACATAAAGGATTAGCACTATCTTTCTAGTGTATAAGAAGTGGCCTATCTCACTTCTCTTGCAACCACAAGACTACATAAAGGCATCAAAATTTATGTACCATTCCCATGGGGCTTGCTTCAAGTCATAAAGACACTTCGTTAACTTGCAGGCAAGTTTTTCTTTTCCATTTTTCACAAAGCTATCTAGTTGGTTGTATGTAAATCTCATCATGAAGATCACCATGTAAAAATGCCATCTTGACATCCAACTTCATAAGGTCCATATCTTTTTTAGTCAGATAGGCAAGCACAATGCGAATAGTAGGCATGGCATTTTTACCACAGGTGAAAAAAACTCGTAAAAGTCCACACTTTTCTCTTGCTTAAAGCCTTTAGCTACCAAGCATGCCTTATATTTTGTCTTAGCATTATTCGTTGTAACCTTCAATTTGTAAACCCAATTACATAGCAAAGCATTCTTGCCCTTTGGAAAAGGAGCTAACTCCCAAGTTTGATTCTTCATGATAGAATCCATTTCTGACTAGATAGCTAGCTCCCGCTTAAGCTTGTCATCATCACGAGTCATGGCCTCTTTATAGCAAGACGGCTCCCCACCACAATCAATTAGCATAATGTAGTCAACCCTTAGTTGAAATCTCTTAAGGAGACAAGAGACACAAGTTAATCTCCATAAGACAATGGGTTGACTTTGAGTGGGAATTTTAGCCTCCACTTTTTTCTCACGAGATATCATAGGGCTCTCAACTTGTTGCTCAAAAAATCTATATGCTTCTTAGTCACTAACAAAAGCACCACTTGAGCTCTCTCTCTACAAAGTTGATGCACTAATATTTGCCCTTCTTGGCACGCAATCTCGTGGATGCCTGGCTTGCAAAAATGTGTAGCATTATTTGCCACTGAGCCAGAGTATGTAGTAGCTAGAGGGGCATGCAAAAAAAGCTATATTGCTTACTTATCTATTGGAAGATTTGAGCCTTGGAGAAGACGTACCATTGTTGCACAATGATAGCTAGAGTGCCATTATGCTAGCAAAGAATAATGTGTTTCAAGCAAAGATCAAGCACATAGAAGTGAAGTATCACTTCATTTGTCAAGTTCTTGAGGAGAAGCACATCAGGCTTGTTAAAGTTCATACTAATGATAACCATGTAGACTTTCTCATTGAGACATTACCCTTTGAAAGGTTTGCACATTGTAGAGAGTTCACTGACATTGAATGAGTGTATCTCACATGTATTTACCTCACATGTTCTTCTATTTTTTATCTTCCTTGAAGCCACATTGGCCCTTTAAGTGGAAGGTTATTAGGGTAAAGGCCCATATGGACAGACGCCCATCTTACTCACTAACCTTAACTATAGATATACACACTCATTTATTATTTAATGATAAGGCAATAAGATGCTGCTCACAAGGTTTGCACATTGTAGAGAGTTCATGGACATTGAATGAGTGTATCTCACATGTATTTACCTCACATGTTCTTCTATTTTTTATCTCCCTTGAAGCCACATTGGCCCTTTAAGTGAAAGGCTATTGGGGTAAAGGTGCATGTGGACAAACGCCCATCTTACTCACTAACCCTAACTATAGATGTCCACACTCATTTATTATTATAAGTGATAAGGCAATAAGATGTTGCTCACAAGAGAGCTATTGAGGCATCAATAAAGAAGCACACACACACACTCTCTCTCTCTCTCTCTCTCTCTCTCTCTCTCTCTCTCTCTCTCTCTCTCTCTCTCTCTCTCTCTCTCTCTCTCTCTCTCTCTCTCTCTCTCTCTCTCTCTCTCTCTCTCTCTCTCTCTCTCTCTCTCTCTCTCTCTCTCTCTCTCTCTCTCTCTCTCTCTCTCTCTCTCTCTCTCTCTGTGCATTCTCCATGCTCCCTATAGCTCAATTAATCATGATATGACTATCCTGATCAAGATCTAACAACAAATTGGTCCACAATGAGTATATATGTATAATTAATCACATATTATACATAAAAAGAAGTAAGAAGAGCCACTTATTTAATTATAAGTCTTCATTTCTTGCGTTCACCACTTCTTGCCTTCATCTGAGCTACTATCCATGTCAAGATTATAACTGTATCCTAAATTATCATTATACCCATTTCTGAAAAAGTTGAGTAGAGATGTCACGTCCCTGTTCTCTTCAAATAGTTTGTGGGATAGAGCTTCCTATTGATCCATAGACCTAATTCTTTGCTCCTTGCATCTTACACAACTCTTTTCATTGCTAAATAAAGTGAAATCCTTTTGTCACTTACAAAGTGATCGGTCTTTAGGATCATGCTCAGTGTGAAGATTGTTGACTGCTCTCCTTTTGCAAGCACCCACTTCCCCTATTTTTCAAACTGTAGAGAAAATAAGATGATTTTCTTCTATGGAGAAAGAAAAGCAATGATGGATAAAGAATATCACTAGAATATCATTGTCAGTTATAATAGAACGTATATGAAAGAATGTGAAATGAGAAGACAAGAGGAATAACGGCATGAGAAACTATTTAATTATTAAAATTTTGAAAGATCTACATGATGGCTCAATTTTTGAGACACTGGTCATTAAATTCCACCTTCTAAATGTTAGTATTTGTAGTCTTCAATCTAACAATAAAGTTATGAAATGTATTCATCTAGCAATTAAATAATATTTAAAAATAAATAAATTTGGAGATAAAATATCAAAAATAAGTTTCCTCTTGTTATAATTTTTTGGATTCTCTCTCTAATATGAGTTGGCATTTCTTAGGAGACGTTTTTTCTTAGTCCAAAGTAAACTAATGGAGTCCTTCTAGACATGGATTGCATGTAAACTTATTTTATGATGTAGATTTGTTAATTATCTAAAAAATACTAATGATAATATCTTGTTTATCTTCAATCTTCTTATTAGTTGTAGTCACCCTCATTTGCCAACTTTCCCTACACATGTGGCCTTTGGGAAGAGAGTCCTTTACAATCATACTCTCTACTTCCAAGTGGCCATTCATTGGTGTAGATACCCCTCCCATGGGCTTGGCTCTTAGGTTGGCTTGGATAATGTTACCAACATTGTTGACAAAGTATTTAGGAAGCATTTATTGATATAATACCTAAAGGTACTTAAAACAAAAACACATCTTACTAGCGAAAACACTTAAAAGTCTTACCATTGTTGTTGCTATTTCACTATGCGGAGATGATGGAAAAGCTTTAAAGGGAAGAGTTATTCATGTATGTAAAATAAAGTTGGGATGTATGTGTGCATGTACACAGAGAGAGAGACAGACAGACACACAGAGAGAGAGAGAGAGAGAGAGAGAGTAATGTCATTTAAATGTCTCACAAGAGGTATGTGACAAAGAGACAAATTTAGGTTTTAGTCACAACCCAACTTCAAGGTGCCACTTGCACAAGTGCCATGATAACTCAAAATTAACTTAGTGCTTAGTTTTTTTGCACTCCTCTAGGATGACTTTGCCACCATGATAAATGCTCCATCTCTGCTTCCTTCATACTTCAAGATTTCACTTGGGTATGTTTTGAGCCCTACTTGTGTAAGTTTATTTGTGATCCATGTTTTATTTCTCTTCAAAACATTTCGATTCCTTTTAATACTATCTTGCATCCTTTCAAACTCCATAGTTGCTTCATTCTTTTCTTACTTGAAAAAATTCCATGATATCATCCACTTCCACCGTTTTCCTTCCAAAATTGGCCTTAGTTTGATCTCTAACCTATAGTGTTTGAACATCCTCGGCAATCTTCACCATCTAGTTCCTTGTGTTTCTTCATACCATTCTTTAGAAAGGCCTCCTAAAGGTGTATGGTATGCAATCTCCTTTTACAATGTAGCTTCTTCAACTATTAAAGAGAGTGTGTTTATCATGCCTTTCTTATCTACCTTCTTCCTTGTTCAATTTGCTTCAATACTTATTCATTAGCTATTAATTCCACGAGATCATCTTAATTATTCCTATTATATGTAGCTAGTTTCATTTCCTAGTGTGTTAGCACTCTAGTAGATGGATATTCAAAACCCCGTTCTCTTCCTCCTAGTTGCAAATTCATTGATGCAAGTATTCCTCCCACCAACTTGGTAGGCTTGGGCGATGACACCAAGGTGCAAAGGGTTTAACTTCAATCACTTGTCATTCATGTTGCTAAGGAATTTCTTAGTATTTGGACAACTCATTAAGAGATATTCTATGTTATATCATGAGTTAGCCCTACCAACTTTTGGCTCCTTGGAATCTTAACCTTGTGTCCATTCAGACCTTAACAATTTAATAACTCTTTAGTTTTCTCAATAGCTCCTTGGCACTTGGCAAGAGACTTCATTGTGTATATAAAATAAGTATCCAACTTTAAAAGCTTGTCAAAGATACAAATGAGACAATGTGAAGTGCAAAAATAGATATTCTTAATATCAACTGAGACTTTGGTTTTCCATTTTTCTCAAGAAGTGACCTATTTTGTGACATCTTTCTATTGCATAATAGTGCTCCTCTATTCCATGCAATATATTCTAAGGCCGTAGAATACTTGTTTGTTTTCATACAAACAGGATAAGGTAGCAATGATAATCCTTTAATATAACAACTAAACATGCATGTGAATGTCTTAAGATGATCATCCAACTACCAATTGGCATTGAATTCTTCGACTCCTACATAGAGCTTCTCACCACTTTCTTGCTAGAAATTATGTTGAGATAAGAAGTTCGTTACAAGATCTAAGAGAGAATGGTGCATGCCTTCTTAGGCACTTCAACTGCCACAAGCCATCATTTTTTTTTTTAATTACACATCAGAGGGAGGAATACAACAAGGCAAAGTTCTCCATACTAAAGATTCTCTCACAATGACAATAAGATACTTGCATTTCAATAATTCCTTAAGAAGCTTGAACTATGGACCCTCACCTTGGCCATAGTATCATTAGAAGAGTCCCTAAAAGTAAGCTTGGATAACATGGGATATAGTAAGTCAAGATCATTTACTAATGGGATATTACTAACCTCAGTGCTTGCACACATCCCTTTGATTATTCACCATTCATTTATAGAGACAACATTGGTAGTAGTTGGCATTTTCTTAACTTGTAGCCCATGGGAGTTTGCTTATGCCTTTCCAATTTCAACCCTACTATGTCCTTATCCTTCTCTATTTGCTCCAAAAATGCTTTGAAATATACATTCTCCATCTCTAGAGGATGATTTCCTTTATAGCTTCTCTACCACCATCGCTTGTTTGACATACTTGAGATTTTCTTTGTATGTCTTTCATTCGTCTTTTAGCTTAAGTACTTTGTTTTCCTGATCTTGCAAGCATTTTGAAATACATTTAAAGAACCTTGTAACTACAATAAAGATTGATGACTAGTACATAATATTGATGTATACAAATATTAGCATGTAAATCTTTCAAACAACCTATTAGACTATGTTTGTCATTACCAACATAAGCGAGCAATGAATAAATAGAATTAAAGAGGTTGATTTCACCTACTACTAGGGACATTTGGATGCAAGGACCCATCAACCCAAACATCAATACTCTTCTTTTCCAATAGTGGAAAGTTGTTATTGGATCTAGACCACACTTACAATAAGGGGACTTTGTAATAGCATACTTCTCGTCCACACACATGCAAAAACACTATCCTTAAATGGTTGGTTATGTATGTAAGCAATTCCATGAGGCAATCTAAGATAGGAGAGGTAAGTGTATAGATTGATTTTCTAAGTGCAATATTTTTTTGGAGGGACAAGTGGACAAAATAAAGTAATGAAAAATGCTTAATTGAATATATCATATAGTTAAGCACATTTATGAAGAATACATTTTTAAGGGAGGAGAAAAATAAAAATTTTTGGGCTAATTTTGCACACATCATACGATTAAGCTCGTTTATGAACAATTCTCTTTGAAAGGGAGAAAATAACAATAATTTTTGACACCAAAATTAGCCAACCCTACTAATGTGGCATCCGGGAGAAGTGGTGGAGCATCAAGTAGTTATGCAATTGTCTTCGGTGGACCTGAGGTACCATGTACAATGTGAAAAATGTAATATTTCTTTGGAGGCCTTGCAGTGCAAAATACAATACAAAAAATAGATACTCTTTAGCATGCAATATAATCGGATGTCTTTTGACATAAAAAAAGCTTTTTCCTATGAGAAACAAAAAACATTATTTTTTTGTATAAAAGTTCATTTAACTTGTTAATGTGGCACTTTTGGAAGAGGCAAAAATTAATATGACTTGTTGATGTTGCAATTTTGGAAGCGAGGTGAAGTTATGTAACTCCTTTGTTGGATTCTAGCTTGGAAAAGAGGTGTTATGTAACTCCTCTGTTTGATCCTAGCTTGGAGGTGGAGCTATGTAACTCTTTGCTTGGATCCTAACTTGGAGTTTATAGGGTCCAAAAGAAAGGGAAATCCCCTACTTACTAGGTTGGGTCCACCACAGGAAGTAGGGGTGGAGCCTAAGAATGTAGTCGAGCTAGGGGATAAAAAGACATGTAACGATGATCATGGAAAAGGACTAATCCAAGGTTAAGGTTTCCTAATCTATTCCTTACGAGACCCATTTTGAGTCCCTATTTTCCCTAATGCCTTTAGCAAGCAAGTCCATCAAGACCATCCTCTCTACTTCCGAGTGGAAATTTTGCTTGTGTAGGTTTTCATTCCATGGTCTTGGAACTAGTCTGCCAATAGTTATAAAAGATGTATCAATCACCATGCTAAACCATTAACAATGTTGATCAAAGTCCATATAAATAATATTGAATAGGTGGGGCTACTTAAGTTATATCTTTGTGAAATAACATTTGAATCCTTCAATGAAATTCTTGATTTCTTAGGTTGAAAGTTTATGTAATAGTTGTAGACATAGAAGAGCTTATTGAGAAAACCAAGGACCATCCACATAGTTCCTTGATGAACCTTAAGCTTGAACACTTTAATCATCATGACAAACTTTTATTACTCCTCACCATGCATTTACTAGTTACAACGAAAAGGCCTAGATCCCTTTTATTCCATTATAAGCTAATGCCACTCTGCATTATAAGAATGATGCTTAAAGTGATGCACGCTATGGACTTTGTAAGAAAGTAGGGAAAGGGTTTGCTTGTGGATTGTTGTCTTCAATTAAACAAAAAGTTTTCTAGATAGTACACAAGTTTTCTAACTACCACAACACAGCTCATGGGCACTTTGCACATAACTACCTTGTCAAGGTAGGGGAACAACAGATGGATCATGCGCTTGGAGCTACTACCAAGAAACTGGATGAAAAAATCCCATGCAACCAAAGGAGCCGTAGAAGGCTTCGAAGAAATATCTACATCCAAAGTGTTGAAACGACGACTTTGCTTAAAAGATGTTTGAGGAGTCAAATATACTTTGCATTTGAACCAAATAAGTTCATTTTGCGCTAACCAAGCATTCCCTTTTGGAGGATGTGGTGGCTTCTAACCACATCTCTATCATGGTGGTCTTTAGGGTAATCCTACAGGTTGGGAGTTGCAATGGACCCCCTCCATTTCGTTTCAATACGTCATTCTTGGATAACCAACCATTTGTTGATGCCATTTCAGAGGCATGGGTCCAAGATAGACATATCATTCTCTCACTTGACTCTAGATGGCTAAAATACTAGGGAGGGATCACTCAAATAGCCAACATCTATGGAAGAAGAAAGGCAAAAAATGGCAGAAGCTCCATAGCTTTGGCCACACAACATAAGGCTTCTATTCAAGTTGCCCTCGCAATCAACCCTCAAGATGCAATGGTCACTCATAGGCACTGAGGACTTCCTAAGATTCCAAGATCTTTAAGCTCTAAATGCTATTGAAGTGCAGCTGAAGGCGCAATGGGAGACTAAAGGGGATGCACCCAATGAATTCTTTCTTTCTAAGCTAAGAGCTAAACAAAAGAAAGAGAGATATGTCTATGTGGGAGGTAGGAATGAGATCCTTGTCATTCAACAAGTGTCCACTCCTCAAATATTTATGGAGCACCCACCAACAATTGCAGGAGAGGAACCCCTAATGGTGGACTACAAGCGAAGGTTGCACGCCTTCTTGATCAACATTGTTTCACCCATTATGCCTAATCTGGCTCTCCTGTTAGAGAGATCCTTCACCTTAGAACTGATCAAGGAAGTGGTACTCTACTTTAAAACATGCAAGTCCCCAAGCCCTGATGGACTTCCGACAAAGGAGTTTCAGAAGTCTAACCGCTGTGTGGACTTGATATGGTTGCCCTACGAAATCATATAAGAAAGGCTAGGCAAATGCCAAAGATAATAAATCAAGGAGTAATCAAGCTTGTACCTAAAGTTTTGGATAGAATTAAACTCACCAACTGGAGCCCTTTGACAATGTTGAACTTTGCATACAAAGTGCTAGCTAAGCCACTAGCCTTTACAATCAAGAACCTATTTGCAAGGATTATTCATGGCAAGTAATATGGACTCGTTCATGGAAGAAGGATCCAAGATGTGATACTATATCTTGTCTATTCCAAGGACTATGCCATGGCAATGCAAATTGATTTTCTCCCCATCAACATGAATTAGGACAAGGCTTACAATCAGATCAATTTTTGTCAATTTATAGAGGATCCTTTGCTAGTGTTAACATTGATGGTGTTTTTTATTCTCCCTTTATGCGACGCAAGTCCACTATACAAAGATGCCCACTAGCACCACTACTCTTTACCCTCACCAAGGATCCCCTGCTCCATAAAGTTTACATCGCCATCCAAAGAGGAACAAAGGACTCCCCCGACCAAACGGCTCGCAAGTGGCTACCCACCCAAGGGCACCCATTGGGTTGGGGATCTCTCTCTCTTAGCACTTCCAATGGCTCTTCACTAAGTTTCAAGATAAAATGAGAGCTTGGAGTTCCCTCTCATGCTCCTCAAGCAAGTTGGTTGTTAAGAGCATAATCACATCATCAATGCTCTATGTGGCTCACTCTTAGCCTTCAACCAAGCAACATCATCTAAGGTGAATAAGCTCATGAGAGGCTTTCAATGGTCTTACAAGGATGAACAATCCCCAATGCAAATCAATTGGGATGTCCTAACGAAGACCAAAGAACGTGGAGAGGAATTGGAGCCTAGCTCACAAACATCGAAACTTACACATGAGCATACTTAACAGTGTATACTCTAGCCTATCATGGATGACTCTTTTGGAGAGATGAATTACATCTACAAGAATCAAAGGTATTGTGTGGAATGGTGTCACAACTAGCAAGGTCTCTTAACTTGTCCCCAAGTCAACATCAAGGCATCGCAATCAGAGGCAACCCAAGAAATGGCAACAAGCTAGTAAAAAGTGCTTAGCAATGCCTCATGGAACTCAAGGGGAGTCGAACAAGATGACACTTCACTGAGCAAGAGTATATGCCGTTCTTCATAAGCCTATGACCCTAAGACATCCACAAGAAGCCTTTAATTGCGATCAATGAGCAAGAGTATATGCCTCTCTTAGGGTCATAAGCCTATGAGACCATGATATTTTGTAGTGATTGCCATAAAAGGAGCCATATCATTCACTTGAGCTTCAAGCTTGTCTTTGATTTGCTCTAAAGCACAATTTCTTTTGTACAATCGTTTCTTTAATTTAAATTTTAAAAAAAAATTCAAATTTTATAAGGTAAAAACTATAAGGATATTTGAGAAAGTAAAACGTGCACTTTCAAAAAAAGCATGCTAATTGCATTGGACTACAAGTATCAACTACAAAGATCAACTCCTCGACCTCTTGATGCTCACTCAATAGAGTGTCGCCCATCAACTTAAATGCATCAACATTCACATGTCCAATGCACAAAAGATTGTAAACATGTAATGGCAAAGTAAAAGTCAAAAAAACAAGTTAAAACTTGACTTATCATTTTAGATTTATGAATCATCATCTGTGGTTAAGTGTTTACCTACTTTGGACCAAAAACAAGAAGTTAAAACTTGACTTATCATTTTAGGTTTATGAATCATCATTTATGGTAGTGTTTACCTACTTTGCACATCATTTATGGTAGTGTTTACCTACTTTGCACTATCCATGCTAAGCATGGCCTTCAACATATGTGTGTGAGTGCAACAATAACCTAGATACTCTCATGTGCTAAGTCAATTGTGAATCTTCGTGTATATAACACTCCACTTTCTCAGATGCACCCAAAGAGCAATCCTTGGCTACGACTCTCATGGCCAAGGGCCAAAGAGTCTTCACCATGTATCCAAAGTTCTACCACTAAAAGAGAGGCTTCACACCTGACTCCCTCCTTCAACAAGTAGCAAAATCAAATGGCATGTTCTCTCGTGTATAGCATCCAAGCTTCTCTAACATTACACTATGGTCATCCACAAATAACACAGTCAAATATGCAACTTGGTTTGTAATGGAAATCACTAGCATCCATGATCATCTCAGCAACTTAAAGAGCAAATGTATCAAAGCTACAAAACCATCAATGGGCTTATGTATCCATAACATCTCGTCTCTACTCTCTATAAATCGTACACATATTGTCTTTGTGATCACTATATAAGCCCACCCCTCCACCAATGCCACTTTGAAGAAGTAAACAAGAAAGCCCATGGTGAACCCCTCGCAATCATTCATATACAACACCCTATAAAAGGGAATCATGACAATCACAATCGCATGGATCTCCTGTAAAAACTATTCATTAAGACATGATCATTGTCTAGCATTGGCCACCTCTATCTCGTGCTTATCCCATTCATTCCAGAGTGGACCCCATTATCTTGACTACAGCTCACAAACACACTCCAATCACCACCACATGAAAGCAAATCAAGTTGAAAAAGACACTTTCAACTCAAGTATGATATACTTGTGATACATTGTAAGCACCTTTATCTTTACCGTGAAAAAGGTGATAAATTGCATAGCTTTATGCACCACCCTTATCACCCATTTGGACCTTGAAAAATGTGATACTTTGCATAAAGAGAGTTGTGTTGAGCCTTGAAAGATTCAAGAATTGAAACAGAGGCTTTTTAGAGGGGGGAGGGTAGGGAGGGAGAGAGAGAGAGAGAGAGACAGAGAGAGAGAGAGAAAGAGAGGCTTCATGAATCATGATCATTTAATAAAATATAATACCAAACTTAAAAGGTTATAAAAGTAATAACTTTAAAAATACAATCTATACTTCGATGTGGCTTTTCAAATGTGACGCTCGATGAATGCACCCAACATTTGTTGCTAGTATCTATGGCCCGCAAAAAGTATGGACCCAATGGATATGAAAGGAGTATGTTAATGATGCCATGTTTCTTACAATCACTCCATCCATCAATGAGAATAGAATAATTATACTTTGTCCATACGGCCCAAATAGAACAAAGGGCTCTAGTAATCCTCTTCTCTTCGTAAATCTTCTGGGTCCTCAAGTCATTATAAATAACACCAATCCATCCTTTTAGTAATGCCTTTTCGCATCTTCTTCCATTGCTCTTGCTTTAACACAATGAATGTAAGATTGCACTCAATCATGATGCGTGCAATTTTGATGCCACGTGAGTCTCCACTTCAAAGCAAGATGCAGATGTGGAGTCAACATTACCCATACTAAAGACATTGATTAAACATAAGCCTACATTCGAGGCTTCCTTATAATGAGCAGCCATAAGTGTTGGTGCCAATGTGCCACTTCATCCTTCCCTAGTAAATCCCACTTTCTTCATAGCGAAAATCTAGTCCATGAGGAGGGATTTTCTTGCATGGAGCAACTTGCCTCCCATCTTGAAAAGATATTGGGAAAGTCAAGTCATACAACTTGTATAGTACTTCCAACAATACTTGCTCGTCTAATGGTTAGGATCTGGACTTCTCTGTGTCCCCACTCCACATCGATGGCAAGCAAATTGAAGGCCAAGTGCTCATGAGTCATAATGCTAATGGAGGCTTCAAGCTTGGAAGTCCAACAGAAAAGAGACACAGAGAGAGAGAGAGAGAGAGAGAGAGAGAGAGAGAGAGAGAGAGGAAGAGTGAGAGGCTTGACGAGAGAGAGAGAGGAGTGTGTGTGTAAGAGGCTTGATGATTGATGCTTGAACATGAAGGGAATGGGGGAGAAGAGGAGAGAGTGAATGTGACTACCAAGATTCAAGTGATGCTTAGGAGAGAGAAATGAGAATGCTTGCTTATTTAGTATGGAAGGATGGAGGGGAGGAGCGCCTTTTATAGAGTAGAGTGTGGGAGAAGAGAGGAATCCAAGACCGAAGAGCGCAGATGGATTATGGCTGGAATCCAAGGTTGAAGGGCAAGGGCCAAGCTTGGAGCTTCAAGTGTGTGAATTCAAATAATCAAAAGTTCAAAGAAGGGTCCAAGATCAAAAAGCTGGCTGAAATCCAAGGGGGTTGGAGAAGGCCTGCACAGCTAGAAAAGGGGGTGGAATGTGGTATGCAAGGCCTAGAGAATCCCTAAAGTGCCATACAAGTGCAAACATTTAAAAAACGTGCAGTTGGGACAGGTCCAGTGACGCAGGAACATGCCCAGATGCAAGAGCAAAAAAAGGCCAGTTTTTTCTTATAGAACTGTAAGGATACCTACAGTACCATACAGTACAAACAATATGGTACGAACTTGTCCATAAGTACTATGAAATAAAGAGTTAAGAGCACAAAAACTATGTTTCTTGTTACAAAGATGTCAAGTCAATCCTTCAATCATCAATGCTTCAACAAAGATATATGTAATCAGTACTTTTTAATCATTCTACATTCAATTTGGAAAGGTTTAACATTGAAAATGTCTTGCTCCAACCTCTTTTCAACACTTAACTTAGGTACTATGATAACAAAGGTAGCTCTTTCGCTATGTAATCCCAATAACGTTGTATATTTGACATTCTTATTTTAATTGCACTCTTAAGTCATCTTTTTCAGGCAAGGCACCATTGAATAGCAAGAACAAGACCTTGATCCCACAATGTAATAAGTCACAATACAACCCTACCAATTGGTGAAAGTGGTCTTACTCGTCTATGAAGCACCTCAAAGGTGCATCCTCCAACGAGATGCAAAAAGTAGTGATGTCACCCTTCATGAGAAATCTATGTATTTCTTTCAGATGAGGTTCTGAACTTTTGCTTGAGAGTCCAGAAAAGTAGTACTATTCTCCCAACCACTCGCATTTATGCAAACAACTATGAAAAACTACACCTTCTCTAATGTGACTTACCACTTAAAGTTTCAGAACTCAGTATCCTGGGTCTAGTTGAGGCCAGCTTAAAACATCTGCTTTCATGAGAAAAATTCTATTTCATCCAGATGTACTTAAGATGGCAAGTTGTTAAAACCTGCAGTTGCTTTCTTATAACAGCTTTGCATTTCCTACCTGATGTTGATTAAGTATTACACTAATATGGTTCATGTAGTAGAAAGCTACCTTTCTGTCCCTACATTATGGCCCACCAATGGTGCTTTCACACCAATCATCAAATAATAAACCCCTCTCCTTTTTATCATTAGAGGGTTACTGACGTAGCACCATTACTAGCATGTTGTATGATGTTTAAACAGTACATTTTACTACTTGGAAGTCCACAAACTCATCAAGTCCTATAAGAATCTTCCAAACAGATTTGCAGCAGAGGCAGCAGTTGACATTTCAGTTATTTGTTTGACTGATGAGTACAACAAAATCTAGTTTCCCTGACAAGAAGTAAACTGACTTTTGTCTTAAAAACAATCGAATATGTCGTTTATTATGCGAGTCTGATACATACATGTCAAAGAAGGGAAAGATATATATTGAACTGGCCAGAAAAATTAGGTTACCTGATTTGGGGCACAAAGAGTCGTAGCCTTGGAAATATAACATGCATTAAAATTGGATTTTTGTCATCAGACAGAAAATTGTTGAAACGTTGAAATTGCCAACATGACCTGTCTGTCCTCTCCTGTCTTGGTGAAGCAGTACATTGGGACTTCATGAGAGAGAGTGATATTTGTAAAGGGAAGTATCATATATCGGGTAATCACTGAATGCCTGTTGTTTCATATACTGTCAAAAAATTCTTCAAATTTCCTTTTAGAAACATTGTCAACACCGAATGTACGAGGCCAACATTCCAAATTTTAAGCAGTCCATGCAGAAGTGCAGCTCCTTACTTGAAACTAACTTCTTGCAAGGTCGCAAAGGGCATCAGACATGATTTTTGTATAGATGCCTTCATCGTTTATCTAACAATGGCTGGGTGAGACTGCTTGATCTCTTCATATTATGTGTCTTGTCTGGCTTATTAGGAACTTCTCCTGAGATCTTTTGACTTTGACTGTGTCTTGAATTCTATAGACGACAATATACACAATGAGAAAACAAGAACTAATTGCCCTATCAGACATTTTACACTCACACAAGGCATTCACACTCAAACAAGGCAAAACATTCTTCTCACTCTTGATATGGTCAGGAGTCTTGCAGCCGAAGCAGATCTCCTTGGTGCAGAGGATGCAGCTGTTGCTGCAGCAACCCTTATTCTGCAATCAAGCAAGCAAAAGATTGCTGTTCTATTGAGACATTGCTAAATTAAGTGAGTACAACCTATGCTCACACATCCCCTACAGCACATGCTCTGTTTACGAAAAAATGCTGAACAGTTAGATTTCTCAACATTATCTGCATCTCAAAATGAACACTGTTATCTTTGACATTGTTAGATAAACACACAATAGCTCTGCATACATGCAGCAGCCAACAATGCAAAGTCCACCAAATTCCCCAATGCATAACGAGTTGTTGCTCCTGTTCCTCCAAGAAGTGGAGTGAGTTGTTTGCTTTCTCACGAAGCATGTAGATAGGGCTGCAGATAAGCTTACACAGATCTCTTAATGCTCATGCATCTATTTCAAAAAACTCTGAAAGAACCCAGCAGTAATGGCTTCAACTATCCAACATTGAAGACAAAATGGTATCTTGGCCAGGCTCAAAAGCTGGGTTAAGAGGAGCTTACTAAAGCTAGACACTACTAATACGTAACAAGGAGAAAATACCACGTAGCTCATAACAGAGACTGGTGCAATCATACATCAGGACAGCAGAATCACTACCAATTACAAAAACTAATCATTCACTTGGCTGCAAAGAAATACATGCACATAAATGGTTTTGTGGAGGGTGGTTGATTTTTCCTTTTTTCCCCTGTGCAAGAAGGTTGGCACAGGCCAGGCAGTTTTCCCTTCTTTTTTTTTTCTTTTGGTTGGTTGGGGGGTGTGTGGGGGGTTTTTCCCACTTTTGGGTTGTTGGGTGGTGGGGTGTGTGTATGTGTTGTTTCTCCATATCTCTTTAACACCCATCAGCCTCCCCTCCCATAAGGGCAGCAGTGAACCATCTTTTAGCAAATAGAAGACACTCCGACCACAGCACATTACTATCCATATACTACTCACTCCAAAAAAAAAGGCATACCTTTTATGTACGTCAACATACTCATCTGTCTCATCAACGATCTCTTCCTGCATATATCATCAGCACCCAGAAAACAGGTCAAACCTGAGCATCGATAGTAAATTTCAAATAGTCAGCAAACATATCTGACAAGCTGAAGATGTCATTAATAGGAAAGCTAGAAAGTCTACAAAAATTCCCAGCAAAAATATCAAACCTTTTCAAGAACAAAAGCATGTTAAGGTAATATCCCCTATCAGTATGAGTCTCTTGGAATGTCTTTTACACGATATCACTATCTTGTTGCTAAATTTGTCCTTTCACCATGAGTCTGTAGAAATTGAGAGAGAGAGAGAGAGAGAGAGAGAGAGAGAGAGGAATGTCTGCCACCTAGATATTGCCCTGTGGTGCTCAGTTTTGAGACCTTCCTGTGCCTTCATCTACTCATCCAGGGTTTCTGGTTGTCACCAATCTGTAGTCCCCCTTGTTCTGGTGCTGTAGCTCCTGCTGTGGCCTCTTAGTGCTCTCATGATCAAATCTCCTCCCTGTGCATGGCCTTTCTCTGCAGTCATCTTCAGTGCTCCTGTGTGTGGCCTGCTGTGTGTCGCAATTCTCTGCAGTCCTCTTTTACATCTTGATGTGTGTATGGATACATACATACATACATGTGTATGTATTAGTTAGTGAGAGAGAGAGAGAGAGAGAACAGCAGCAGCAGCAGCAGCATGTACACTTGATATTCTGGGTTACAAGTCGGGTCTGATTGCCTACCTGTGGTAAATAACTCGGGTGGCTTGGTATGGAATTTTTGGGCCAGCACATTGATGCTGGAATGGAGAAAGACACTGTGTGGATACAGGTGCAGAATCCCAGGCTAAGAATTTGCAGGATGACAGAAGGAGGAGAAGTAGGCAAGCTCAGACATTCCACAGGCTCCTCAGCCTAGGTGGAATCCTCTCATCAAGATTTTATTTCTACCCTTAAGGCAAGCAAACCTAGACCCTCTTACTTGATACTTGGAGAGTTGTGATTGGGCTGTCACTATGCCCCTTTGACTAGGTCTTTGCTAAGGCAAAATATCCCACTCCAATGCGGCCACATATGAACATTGTATTTCACTATCTCAAATTTTGGGGTTGTTGACACAACTAGGTCACCCGGAATGCATTTGTTTTTTACAAAAACCTCTGGTGTCCAAGGACATATTGCTAGGCTCAAGAGCCTTCTATATTGCTAGTTAGATCTCATTTAGTGTGCCAATCTTCTTCCTTCGGAAAACTAGGTTCCTTGGCATAAGGAAATTTCTTCTATTTCTTTATTGTGACCTTTGTATTCCTTACGTGATTTGATCTAATATAACTACTCATTACCAAAACAAAACAAAAAAAGGAGCTATTGCACATACACCAAAAACTAAATGAATAGATTGATAATAATAAGTCAGAAACAAGTACAAGTGATGGAGCCTGAACATATAGGCTAAGTTGTGTACCTAACCCTTTGGCCCTTATTTAATGCTAAGTGGTGTAAAAGATGTTCAGACCTTTAACACACACACATACACATGGAAGGTGTGTTCCGTATACAAGTGCATAAGCCTCAAGCTTTGTCTCAACAAGACTACACACTTTCTTTGGGCAAAATGGGCGAATGGATTTGCATAACCCTAGGCCTAAACGTAAGCCTCATCTTACCCCTCAAGAACAAGACCCAAAGAAAGCTCCTTGGATGTCTATGGTAAAGCACCTTGCGCTCAAGAATCCCGTTTGGCTCCATTGCATCCACCCCAACCAATTCTACTCAAACTTTTTAGCAGCAACTCAAAGGATTTTATTCTAAGCCCCTCTCGTCTCAAATGCCACAATAAAAGTACTTTAGATTTTTCTTTGCGACTACATGCTCAAGGAACATTGCTTACTTCAAAAGATGCTCTTTGTAATCAGCAATAGCAATATCCTTGCAAAGGGGGAACCTTGTGGGTGTATTCTAAGCAATGGAACACAAGCGACACCCAATGGTTGGTGCCACCAACATAAATAAGGATTATACTATCTTCTTCAATGATCATGCTCCTTGTATATCTAAGGTTATGTTGGCCATTTGTTCTTCGTTACGGCCATCATTACTTTGCTCAAGATATTCAAGGCATAATTTCGATAGTGGAGATTATGCATGAGGACAAGATTTTATGGTTAATGGGGGTGTAAGCATCCAATGTGGCTCAGGATTACCATCAAATTTGGGAGGACCTCCAATATCTCTCTATGGCCTGTCCAAGGCATGTGATATGTGACTTCAATACTTGCAAGCATTGATTACACGCAACTCAACCACATTCTCTAATTGATTGTCCAGACACCGAGCCTTGGATGCTTTGGCAGTTTCCTCACTGAAACAAGATCTGATCTTGGTTCCACCCTTCTTAGATTTACAAGCCATTCTCTATAACATCCCGATACATGGGAAAGATTGAACGAGATGTATGTTTGGCAAAGTGACTCTTTCCTTCCAATAGTGCTAAATATGTGGGTGGACTCTAGAGCCGCAACATGTTCTCTCAAATCACTACCCTTTGATATTAGAAACGATCCATCAGCTAACAAATGCTTTCAAGGCCTTGCTGGGCTCTTTTCCTTTGTGATTCAACCAATCTTTTTTGCTGCATAACCAATTTGCACAATTGATATTGTGGGAGAATGCACAAAGGTTGTCCTAACAATATGGGATTCAGCATGCATCTACTGTTAGAGCTGAATTGCAATACTTGCAATCTTTGTTTGAGCAATTCCTTGACCTTGCAATAAGCTTTGAATAATTTAGATGACTTGGTCACTTGCAGTGAGCAGTTGACATGTAGAGTTCAAGCTCTTGTAGATAAGCAATATGCAAAAAGTAAATTCCTGGTCACTTAGAAATATTACATGACAAAAATTGCCACTAACAATTTTTTGCTCATCTCCATAAGAAACATACGCATCAAAATATTGTCCCGTTGCAAAAATACTTGACAAGTTATGCTTTCTAAGCCTTAAACCATCATTCAAATGAGCCTACATTACTTAAAAATTTTGTAGGTGTACAACAAATTCTTGCTGATATTGTATTGCTCAAGTAACTATATTGAGAACATGATGCCTGGCCAAGTCAAGGTGAAATGGGAAAATTCTACAAATATTGATATCACTGAGGTAGAGGTAGAGGGCTTATCCCATCTTCCATGCACGAAAAGCCTCGTATGGGATAGCTTGCCAAATGAACTATTCTCAGCTTACATTGATAAGCTCAAGGATCCACTCGCTCAAATCTACCAAGAACCTTGGAGGACATATACCATCCCATTGGAACATCGTAGTCCTTTGATTGTTACCCAAATTACTTCCCCTCAAGTTCCTCTTGCGGCATCATTGAATAAATATTCTCCAACATCATTGCTAATAGGCTTCAGAAAATTTTTTGAGAGTTGATTCATCCAAGGCAATATAGTTTTATTAAGGGACAGATATTCACACAATATTTTTAATCTTTAACAAGATCATTCCTAATAGGCTTGAAAAACATTTTCTATAGATGATTCACCCAAGAAAATATGGTTTTATTAAGGGACAGAATATTATGTGCAATATTTTGAATCTTTAATTGGAGATAGATTATGCCAAAGCTTCTAGCCAAGAGGTGGTTATGATTCAACTAGATATTAAACAAGGTTTTGATAATGCTAGTCAGTCCTTCCTCAAGGATTATTGTCTTCCATGGGTTTTGGCCCTTGGATAGCTTCTCTTTTTGATACAATCAGATCTATTGAAGTGGCGCATGTAATGCTTAATGGGAGATAACTGAAGAGATTGCTCTCACTTGAACCCCTCATCGGGGACGTCCTATCTCCTTTGTTATCAGCATTGACAACTCGTAAGCTGGAGCTGATGGTAAAATATAAGGTCTAGCTCTTCCTAGTGGGACTAAACCTCTAGGGCAATCTCTTGTAGATGGTTCCTTTATGTTTCTAAAGACTGCAAAGTCTAATTTAGATAGAGTAATGGCCATTTGGAGATTGCTTGGTCTGGCCTTGAGCCTCAACATCAATGCACCAAATCCACCCTCATCAATTGTACAAAGAGAGACCTACTTGCTTTGGGCCAACAAGATGGGACTATTTCTTGGGGAGGGATCACTAGATACTTGGAATATCCCATTGGGGTGAATGCCCCTCAAAATTTCCTTGATTGGATCTCATCATGCATTCGCAACAAGTTTACGTATTGGAAATCTTAGGGCTACCCTCTCCATATATGACTCAAAGTTGCACAAACGATGGTGATAGTATGATCTCCTACTTCTTGCCTTTGCTTCCTTGGACACAAAAGTCATTGTATGATTTGGTGTAACCATTCCGTTTATTCTATGGAATGAGCCAAAAAGGCTACAAAAGCCCACAATGACCCTTGAGACCTAAACATGCAGTACAAGTCAAATGATGTCCCATCATGAAGTACAAATTTAAATGAAGCTAAACAAGATCAAACAATCGAATCATGTGTTCTAAATAGTTCTAACTAAATTTAACGAGTATGTCTAACTAAGTCTATTCCTAGAAAGTGTTACTATATGTCAAATAGACCTGTCATCCGATGCTACCTCCACCTCAAACATGGATACCTCTTGTGCCTCGATCTAACGATGATGAGGGTGATAAGTTCACGGAATCTCACCTAGAATAAAGTTGTAGCTTGCGATAGGGTAACTCCATAGGATGGCCAATCAATGGTTGGGAAAGCTATAGTTACTTTATTGAGTTTTTTCTTTTTCTTTTTTTGGAGTGGTTTTTTTTTTCTTTTTCTTTTCTTTTTTTTTTGGGGTGTTGGGAGGGGGGCACACTCGTTACTCACTCAACACAGCACAAAAAGGTAACACGATATATGAGAGCAAGGTATACTCTTGTATTATTCAATCAAAGAAACGGTACAACATAGGCACATCCCAAGACTACACCCTAGTGACACCGCACATGAGAGCGTTCAGCATTGGGTATAGGGAATCACATGTAGAGTGGAAACCAAGCAGAGCTCAGAGTCACTACTACTCCCTATATAGGTGTTTCTGGTAGCAACGCCATGGTATAGCTACAAAGCCCTTACACTCGCCCCTACTTACTGGATTGCTATCCTCAACAATCTACGGGGGGTAGCGTTTATTTGACTCATCCCAAGTCTTAACATAGCTTTTCCTAACAAGTTGCCCAATGTATGCCGGCGGTCTAGGACTTGGTGGCACCTTCACGGGCTCTTAACGCAATCTATACTATCAGACTGGACAGTGTCTGCCTCACTAGGACTTGGGGGTCTTAACACAACTCTTTCTAGCAAGTTGGTCAGTGTCTACCCATCTAGACTTGGTAGGGGCTCTTTGGGTTTAATGTTTGGGTTACCATGTGAGTCCACCCTCGACTCAATTACATTTGAGGAGTGGAGGCATTACTGGGCCTACCGTTTGTTTGGGATGACTCAAGGGGCATTGGAAGAATTGGTGGGATTCTCCTTGAGCCAGATGACAAAGGCGTATTTGCCACATTCGTGCGCCTCCACTTTCGAAATCCAAGTGGCTTCCTTGAGAGGGCGCCCGCGCCACTTGGTGAGATACTTAGGGTATCCTTTTTGTTCCGAGTGTCGGAGAAATGCTTCTACTTCGAAGGGGCCATTGGAATGGAGCATTGGTACATGCCGCCCCCATTGATTGTCGGTATAGAACCTACCCAGAAGTCGAGCATGAAAGGCATTATGAACACAAATACTTTCTGGCAAGTCATACTTGTAGGTGACTTCATTCAATGCTTGAGTGATGCGGTAGGGTCCATAGTAGCGGTGATTGAATTTGAGGTTCATATTCTTTGGGAGTGACATATTCTTGGAGCTGACTAGGACTATGTTGCCCTTGGTGAAAAGTACAGCTTTTCTCTTTTTGTTGGCTTGCTCTGTCATGGTGATTTTGCTCTGTTCTATGCTCTGTTTGGCCGCCGCATCCCGGTCTCTCCATTTCTTCAAGAATTCCTCCCCATCCTGATCTTCAGCTTTGGCCGCTCCAGATGTTAAGGCAAGGGGGTTGATGACTTCTTTTCCTGTGGGCAATTCAAAGGGTGTGTAACCTGTGGCGGAGTGGATGGAGCTGTTGTAGTGCAACTCCAGCACATCGAGATACAAGGTCCAATCCTTTTGGTCCACCCGAGCGTAACTCCTGAGATAGTATTCAATGCCTTGGTTGACTCACTCTGTTTGCCCATTTGTCTCGGGGTGGAAGGATGATGAGAATCACAACTGTGTTTCCAAGGTATTCAAGAGTTTCTTCCACATGTCACTCATGAATCTTCCATCTCTATCCTATCTGACACTATGGCTAGGGGTAGGCCATGTAGCTTGAACACGTGTAAAGAAGAGGTGGGCTACCTCTTTGGCATTCAATGGTAGCTTAGCAGGGATGAAGTGAGCTTGCTTAGAAAAATAATCCACCACTACAAAGATAATGGTGTATCCATGGGATTCAGGGAGCTCCACAATGAAATCCATGCTAATTACATCCCATGGGGGCGACTAGGTACTGGCATTGATTGGAGCAAGCCTACTGGCTTAGAGCGTGGTGCCTTCACAAGTTGGCACATAGGACATGTCTTGATGTAGTCAATGACTTCTTCTTTCATGTTTGGCCAAAAGAACTACTTCTTGAGGGCCTCAAGTGTCTTGCTCTCTCCTTTGTGTCCACCTAGTTTTCCATCATGTATTTCATGTAAGATGAGTTTTCTCAACTCCACATTGTTGGGGATATACACTCTCTTTCCTACAAATAGGATTCCCTCCTCGAGGGTATACATTCCATACGGTGTCTTGTTAGCTTCCACATCTTATATAATTTGGAGCATGTCTTGGTCCTATTCCAAAGCATCCTTCACTAATTCAAGGAAGTGGTTGCTGACCACACTGACGGCTTTCGAATCGGCATTGTGGCTCAAGGCATCTACTATCTTATTGGTGGAGCCGAGCTCGAAGTCAAGGAAGTTGGTCCTGTTCCAAAGCCTCCTTCACTGATTCAAGGAAGTTGTTGCTGACCACACTAACGGCTTTCAAATCAGCTTGCGGCTCAAGGCATCTGCTATCTTGTTGGTGGAGCCAACAAGAGGCTTGTGTTTGATCTCCAAGTCAAATTCAGCTAGGAAGTCTAGCCAGCTAGCTTGTTTGGCCAAGAGCTTTGGTTGGGATTGGAAGCATTTGAGGGAGATGTTGTGGGTAAAGACTACTATGTGTTTGTCTTGAACATAATGCTTCCATTTTCTGAGGCCGTGGATTACTGCAAGCGTTTCCTTCTCATATGTGCTCCATCTAGTTTTAGCATCTATGAACTTCTTGGATTCATAAGCTATGGGGTGGCCGTCTTGCACCAACACACCCCCCAATGCCATAATATGATGCATCTGTGAAGACCTCAAAGGGTTGGTTTGGTGAAGTTCTCTCAAGACAAGGGTTTGACTCATGCATTTCTTCATCTGTTCAAAGCATCATGTTGCTCGCTGCTCCATGTAAAGGTGTTATCTTCTTTGGTGAGGTGGGATAGTGGTGCGGTGATGAGGCTATAATCTCTGATGAACCTTCTACAGAGTACTGTGAAGCCGAGGAACTCCCACACTTCCCTTATAGTCTTCAATACAGGCCATTTTCAGACAGCTTCTACTTTCTTGGGGTCCACTTTGATACCAACTGCTCCTACAATGAATCCTAGGAATTCTAACTCCTTTACCGCAAACTCACCTTTTTCTAGTTTGGCATACAGCTTATGTCACCCCACCTTCTCAAAATCTAAGCGCAAGTGTTGTTTGTGTTCTTCTAGGGTTTTGCTATATACTAGGAATTCATCAATGTAGATAATGACAAAGACATCTATTTTAGGTCTAAAGACTCCATCCATGAGGCCACAAAACGTACCTGGCCCATTACTTAGACTGAAACCTAAGACTAACCATTCAAAACTGCCATATCAAATGCGGAAAGTTGTTTTGGGGATATCTTCTTCTGCTATGCAAATCTGATGGTATCCTAACCTAAGGTCTATGCAACTAAAGTACTTGGCTCCATGTAGCCTATCTAAGAGGTCCTCCACTAGGGGCATGGGATATTTGTTTTTGCTGGTGATTTTAATTAAGGGCCCTATAGTCTGCACATGGTCTAAGCCCCCCATCCTTCTTCTTAACAAACAACACTCGAGCACCAAAGGGGGATTTGCTGGGGTAGATGAAACCTTGTTCTCCTAATTCATGCAACAGTTTCTTCAATTCCATGAGTTCTATGTGATTCATACGATAAGGGGCTCTAGCCGGTGGGTGGGATCCTAGAATGAGTTTGATTTTGTGATCCACATCACTTTAGGGTAGTAGGCCCTTGGGTAGCTCTACTGGCATTACATCCTTGAACTCCTCAAGTATTTCCGCCACTTCTATGCTGTTGGTTTGGGGTTTGGGGTTTGGGCTTCTTGGTCACCTCCTGCTCAATGGGTCCAATCATGCATAGATAAACCATGTCTCCTTGTTTTAACTAATTTCTCCACTTGCTTAGCACCGCACGTCATGATGTGTGGCCTAATAGGGTTCACTTGACACAATGGTGCTTGGGTTGGTAATCTTGGTTGGTTTGGACTTGACTTCACTGTTTGGCATGAGACTCCAAGCTTATTCTCCTTCATTTGCACTTTGATCGGTGTCCTGTCTGGCAACTGCATTCTTTCAAAGGGTACTCTGATGCCTTCTCCTTGCATATCTAGCATCATCTCCTTAATTCCCTTTCCAAACATTGCGATGGCATATTTATCATAGAATTCCAAGCCTAGGATAAGTTCAAACTCATCCGTGGGGATTACTAAGAAATTGAGTTTTGTTTCCCATTTCCTGGCTTCTACTTGTACTGCAAAGACCTATTTCACTTCCTTGGCCTCTCCTTGTGCAAATGTTACTGTTAATCCTTCTGGGGCCTTAGACAATTTCAACCCATGTTTGGCTACGCACTCCAATGTGATAAAGTTGTGCGTGGCCCTTGTGTCCATCATAATAGCTTGATTCTCTTCGCTCACTCTGCGCTTGATGCATAGGTGGTGGACTGTTGCTACCTGAGCTACCATGCATTGAGGTCACACACTGACTGTCTCCACTCTTGAGTCATCCATGCTTTCATCACTTCTACTTGGGATTCCTAGGATGCACGAAGGTTGTGGATTCCGCTTGATGAGGTTATGTCTTCCATGGGACATCTGTTTTGATAGTGTGCTCCCCTGCATTTGAAACATCTAATCCCTGTGGTTGGGCCTAGAGGTCTCCACCATGATGTATTCGATCCCGTGGGACCATATGATGCACTTGGGATTGGCCTATAGTGGTTCCCCCATTTGCCAATTGCTCCTCTTGGTACTAAGGCGAATTGTGACGCAGCTAGGGTGATGCTTGAGGTTTGGCTCCGTGTCTCTATGAATGGGCCTCTAGGAGCATTGGGTCTCGAGGTCCATGAATTGTTGTTGAGGTTGGTGTTGAATCTATTCTGGTTTCCCTGGGCTGTGCTCCTGCCTTCTAGATCCACGAGTCTTTCAGCGATTCTCATGGCCTCGGCTAAGCTGGTTGGCTCCTGCCTCTCCACATCTCTTCCGGCCCATTCTTGCATCCAAAATAAGAATCCATGTAATTTGGTGTCAGTGTCCATGTTGGGTATTTGCAACACGAGTTGCCTATACTTGCTGACATACCCTTTCATCTTCCCTTGCGTTTGCCTGAGGTTTCTCCACTCATCTCTGACTTTGAATTTCTTCATCTTTGGAATGAAGTAATCTTTGAGTTCCTCTTGGAGTTCTTCCCATGGAAAGATGGTGTGTCCCTGCTCCTGTTCCAGCAAGTACCAACTAGTAGTGTCCTCCTCCAAGTAGATTGTTACCACCTCTCCCTTGCTATCTTCGGTGATCCTGGCATACTTCAAGTATCTATCCACTTTTGCAATCCATTTCTTCCGAACCAACCCATCTCTCTCTCCTTTGTACTCGGCAGGTTGGGGCATCTTAAATTTGCCATAGTTGTCTTCTAAACTATTGCTATCCTTCTCTTCTCTATGGTTGTGTTTTTTGTCCTTCTTCTTACTTCCGGCTTCTACTACCTTCACCTTGTCTTTTCTTGTATCTTGCGCCCTCCTAGAAGTCGCCTCTCTCCCTAATCTATCCATCTCCTCTTGTATTTTTTGCCTTTTCTCCTCTTTTTGATGTTGTAACACCCACTCTCTATAGCCCTACACTTCTAATTTTCTTCTCCTTTCCTCTTCCTCCTCCTTCATCTGCATGTTCCTCCAAATTGACTCCAACATGTTACATGCCTAACATGCCCTCCAACTACCTCTCCAATTCAGCTATCTTCTCCTCTTGGGCTACTCTCCATTCTTGCCCTCTACTCTTCTTTCTTTCTTCCATTGTTGGGATGGGTACATTCTCTCTGTCGTCCTCCATGTGGTCGGGGTTGTCGATATGGAGAAGCCGTGTTTCGCCTTTGGATGGTGGTTGTGCCGCGAGAAAGCCACGTCACATCTTCTATGAGGTGTCCGCTAGTCTCAATCCACGGCACACCTTTTAGTAGTCCTTCAGTAGGTTTTCCAAAAATGATGCCGCCCGGTGCTCCCTTGGAACATCATGGGGTTTGTCACTTAGGCCCTACTAAGTCTACTTCGCAACGGGAGAGTTCCGGCCGAGCCCACTAGGATTGACCTGAAGTTTTGGGTTCCTAAAATCAGATGGGTCTCCTGACAGCCAGCTAGCGCCAGTAATTTCGAGTCCCACTTTTAGAGGATTACTCAATCTGAAGCAGACTTGCCATTGCACTTGGTTCAAAGAGAATGGGAGACGGAGGGAAGTGCGGTACGTCAACCCTCCTGCCCATAAGGCAAAATCCCATTCCGGCCCCCTAAAACAATGCAAGTCGATTCTACCTAATGACTAGTTGGTCAATTTACGGTCTTCCTATTTCTATTGCCGATTTAGAAAAGCTCCCATCTAACCTGGACCACCCTACCATTGGACGAACCCGTCGAGGGTTACGCCCACCCGCTTTCCTCTGACAATGGGTTATCTTTAGTTTTTTAATTACCTACAACACATTTATTGGAACATATACAACCAGCTTCCTTAATTAGTCCATTAAGTCACAGGTTCCTTCACATAATTTATCTCATCAACACGCATACAATGTGAACAGTAAAGCAAGCTTCTTTATTATACTGGAAGTTTACTACAATTTCCATCTTTCCGTCCCAGCGGAAGATACACATAATTCCACAAGGATATTTTGTCCACCAAGATTCCACCCTTATAACTAGTATTTAGGGTTCCAGGATCCCATCCTGGGTCACGAAGAGGCTCGTCAAATTCTTGAAACAATGCAGGATTTACAGCCAGAGCCCCCTCTAGCACCTACAATTCCTACTGTTCGAGACTATCCCTACTGACAGACCTTTCGCCTACGGAGCCGGTCCAAGCCTCTCATAGCAATAATCATGATCCCCTTGCAGTAGGGTCTCGCCGATAGCTTGGGGGTAGCCTAGAGCGATCCTTTCTTTTATTCTCTTTGATAATAATTTCAATCAAAGATCTAAAATCTAGCAAACATAAACAGTCCTTTCAAATGTGTATCAAATGATGCAATGACAATCACCCCAACATGTAATTCACAGCTTCACATAGCCAAGGTAGACCTTATCCTAAGGTAACCTTACATTCTAATGAGGATTCTCCTCCCCATAAAGAACTGTTGAGTACATCTCTTATACCATGTTAAGCAAGGCATGAATTTCCTGTTTGGGCTCACTTATTCAACATAAGCAAAATTTCTTAAAGAAATATATTGTCTCAATAACTCAACGAGATGACCTGTAGGACTCTTAAATAGACAATCAATTCCTATAACCGTCTCTAGTCAACTCTTAACCTTGTCGCATTTGACCATAACTATATCGAATGTGCATAAAGACATATGTACAATAACCTTTGGCAATTAATTCTAACCTGATTCTATGACTTAGAATCTCAATTAATCTAGCTGCAAATCATAGTGATTAATTGTTTATGCTTGTACTAATATGTTTTCTAGATGAGTTATCAATTTGTGTAAGTGAAAAATATGGAAGCTAATATCTTATGTAATTAACTTATATAGCAAAATAATAATCTAGTACTGAATAACCTGGTTTGGCAGCATGACGACATTAGGAACTTTGTCTTTACTCGCGCTCACATTAACCACACCCGATGTTCCGTTGGTAGTGGCGACTCCCGTAACCTCGGACACTCCCGTACCATTGGCAATACCCGTTGCTTGACCAGTTGCGTTGGTCCCCATGGTTTTTCCACTTCGTCGCTTTGGAGCCATCGTCTCCACGAGTGGTTCGAGAGATAGAGAAGGTGGAATAGATTTGAGATGAGAGAGCGTAAGAGAATATGGCTTAGTTAAAGATCGAGACAAGGGATTTGAGCTCTCTCTCTCTCTCTCTCTCTCTCTCTCTCTCTCTCTCTCTCTCTCTAGCTTCTTCTCATAGCCTCTTAAAGGAGTATCCTTCTTCCTCTCTTCCTCTCTCTCGCAGCCTCTCGAGGTCTCCTTATGTCTCCCTAAGTGCCCTCCATGCCTCTTATTTATAGTGAATTGGAGAAGAAGGTTTGTGGCTGAGAGGAGGAGCTCTTTGTGGAGGGGGATCTTGGAAAGATCAGTGATCTGATGCTCAGATCATAAATCTGATGGTTCCATTGGCTCTAAAAGGAGGGTAAAACCCTAAGACACTTCGTTAGAAAGCTCTCAATTCACTCCTTCTTCTTTTCTTTGTTCGAAGTGCTGTCTATTGCCTATAGACTGTGATCGCGGCACGTGCGATTTTGCCAATTACTTTTCTTTATTTTTCTTTTTATAAAATCTTCAACTAACTAAAACATCACTTATCTTTTCTTTTAAATGACATCTAGTTTTAGAAATCTCCATATCTCTCTTTTATTTAAATAAATTTAAAAGATAATACCTTAAATATCTAAAATATTCTAGTCTTATTCAAAAGTCTAATATTCTTAGACCATCCTTACTACACACATTAACATTAGTGATTAATATAGCTCATATCTCTTGTTCACGTTATAACTTCCATGAATGAAAGGTTGCTACGGTCCTTGTTAATTCATAAGAAATATCGAGTTACGACTCTCGGTTTTATTTATTTATTTATTTTTAATGTTAGTTATTAATGTTAGTTAATTTTTTACTTTAGTTAGTAACCTTACTAACTTATTAATTAACTAACTAACTTTTAAACTAACCAACTAACTTTTATTGCTTGGGAATATTACATTCTCCTCTCCTTAGAGAAATTGACATGTCCTCATCTCGAGAGAAACCATGGGTACTGTTGATGAAGAGCATCCTCATCTAACCATGAAGCATCTTCTTCAGAATAATCCTTCCATTGGACAAGGTATTCTCTAAGGGTTCTACTCCTCAATTTTCTCTCCCTTACATCAATTACTTTGTTAGGTTGTAGCTCAAGGACTCCTTGGCTAGGTATTACAACTTGTTGATCATCAAGGATATGGTTAGGATTAGCTATGTATGCTTTTAATAAGCTAACATGAAATACATTGTGGATTTTTATATTCTCAGGGAGTTGTATCTTGTAAGCATTTGATCCTAAGCACTTGAGAATCTTATAGGATCCACAATATCTTGGACTTAGCTTCTTAAATTCTCCTAAAGACAAAGAACTCTTTTTTGGATGGACACGGATGAAGACCATGTCTCCCTCTTTAAAGATTCGTTCTTGCCTTCTTAGATCAGCATACGCCTTTTGTCGGTCCTTGGCAGCTTGAATATCCTATCTAATACTCTTGATTTGATCATCCATTTCTTCTAATATTTTTCTGGAGGCTTCTACCCTTAGAGTAGGATCGGAAAAATTAAGTGGCATACGGCAATCTTGACCATATAGTGCTTGAAATGGAGTCATCTAAATACTTCCATGATAGGAGGCATTATAGGCAAATTCCACTAAGGATAGATACTAAATCCACCTTTTAGGTTCCTTGCTGCAATATGCACGCAAAATATCCTCAATTACTTGATTAACTCATTCTGTCTACCCATCAGTTTGTGGATAATAAGCAGTACTGAAACAAAGTTCGGTTCCAATGGCCTGAAATAAACTCTTCCAGAAGTGTGATGTGAAAAGAGAATCACGATCACTGATGATCCTTTTAGGTTGTAATTGGTTTTTGTTGAGAGAAGATGAGCGACCTTTGTTAGCATGTCTACTATCACCATTATTGAGTTATATCCTCCTTGTACAAAAGATAACCCAACTACAAAGTCCATGCTAATAAATTCCCATTTCATCTCGGGAATGTCAAGTAGCTGGAGTTTCCCTGGTACCTTGATACGTTCAGATTTTACCCTTTGGCAATTTAGACATTCAGTGACATACTTAAGTACATCACCCTTGAGTTTTTGCCAGTAATAACTTTTCCTGACAGCATTAAGAGTTTTTGCATACCCTGGATGTCCTGAAAAAGGAGAATCATGTGCTTTCCAAAGTATCCTTCTCTTGAGAGTCTGACTTGAAGGAATGCATAGTCTCATTCTGAAATAAACAAGTCCTTCGTCTTCATCTATAGAGAATTCCTGATACTCAGTCTTCAGTTTGGGATCTTTTTCCTTATTTTGAACTTCCCAAAGCAATTGTTGATAGTCTGGGTCCTTATTTGCTTCATCCTTGGTCAACTCGATGATAGGATTAGTTGGCATTGATACCATTGTAGCCAGAGTTTCTGACCTAGATGGTTCTTCAGTGATAAGAGCATTAAGAAAGGCTTTACGGCTAAGGGCATCTACTACTACATTTTTTTTACCGGGTCTGAACTTAATTTCAAAGTCATACTCCTGTAGAATCTCGATCCAACGTCGTTGCCTCATATTAAGATCAGGCTCAGTAAAAATCCACTTAAAATTTTTACGATGTGTGACTAAGGAAAACTTATTTCCAAGCAAGTAATGTCTCCATAATTTGAGAGCATGAATCACAGCTAATAACTCCAGGTCGTGAGTAGCATATTTCTGCTCATGGTTTTTCAATTTTCTTGAAGAGTAAGCTACAGGATGTCCTTTCTGCATTAATATACATCCCAATGCAAAAGAGCTGGCATCTGTGATAACTTTAATTTCCTTGCTTAAGTCAGGTAGCCTTAAGATAGGAGCAGTTACCAAACTATGCTTTAGTTGCTCAAAGCTAGACTGTTCGATTGGCTTCCAATTAATGGCAACTTGCTTTTTAAGTAAGTTTGTAAGAGGTGCTGCAATTTGAGCATAGTTTCTTATGAATACCCTATACCATCCTGTTAAACCTAGAAAACTTCTCACTTCCTTGATAGTGGTTGGGGGTGGCCAATCTTGAACATCCTTGACCTTGGCAAGATCTACTGATATACCCTCAGCAGACACTATGAATCCCAAGTATTCAATCTTCCTTTTGAAGAACGCACACGTCTTCTTCTTGGCATACAACTTGTGTGTTCTCATTGTCTCTAAGACAATGCGAAGATGTGGTTCATGATCTTCTTCCTCCTTAGAATAAGTTAGGACGTCATCAAAGAATACAAGAACAAAATCATCAAGATGAGGTCTAAAAATGTCCTGCATTAACCTGTTGAAGGTAGCTGGAGCATTTGTCAACTCAAATGACATCACGATGAATTCGAAATGACCGTATCTTGTGTTGAAGGTGGTCTTTGGAATATCTTCATTCTTGACTCTAATCTGATAATATCCTAACCGAAGATCAATCTTAGAAAAGATCTTTGCTCCTTGTAGACGATCAAGAAGCTCATCTATCCTCGGGATTGAATACTTATTCTTTACTGTCACCTGGTTTAGCCCTCGGTAGTCGATGCAAAGACGGAGAGTTCCATCTTTCTTCTTTTGGAATAATACTGGGGCTCCCCATGGTGAACTACTTGGCCAGATATACCATTGTTCTAGCAATTGCTTGAGTTGCTCTTTTAGTTCGATGGCTTCAGGAATAGATATTTTGTAAGATCTCTTTGCCACTGGAGTGGCTCCTAGAACAAGTTTGATCTCATGATCAACTTCTCTTTCCGGAGGTAACTCAGTTAGTTCTTCACGAAATATGTCGGCGTACTCTTTTAACCAAGATGGTTCTTCTTCTTCATGACCATCTTGATTTATCTTGTTAAGCTTGATCAAGTAAACAGGTAATCCTTTCTTCAAGCCTTTCACAATTCGAGAAGCTTTTGCTAATTGAACTTTAGGTTTCCCTGTTTCACCTTGTATAGTTGCTATTTCACAATTCGAGAAGCAACTGGGGGGGGGGAGAGAGAGAGGGGGGTTGGTTTGTTTTGAAGAAAAGTATGATCTATCCATGTGGGTCTAAAGATGTTACACCTCCATCTCTAAAGAGGGTCTCTCGTGCTATCTGAGCTCTAGTAAAAATAGTCCTAGATCCTCATCCTCCATGATCAATTGTAGAGATCCAAAACCACCTTGGAGAACCCATTGATATCTCCCACTAATCTCATAATACATAGTGCAGAGGCATATATAGTGCGCTTCAACTCTAACTTTGACTTCAAAAGCTAGCAAATACAATCCTGAGTTGCAATGCCCTCGTGTAGATTTCACGCCTTTGTCTTTAAGTCATGTGATGATGTGCGATATGGCCAGCACCACAATTGAGGCCATGTGACATGTAGGCTAGATGTGTAAGAAAGCCATCCTTCAAGAGGTACAAGAAGTGTGTATGATACTTTGTGCATGTGTGGATACACACGTGTGCCAAAAGAGAGAGATATATTAACGTCTACTAGAGGCCAAGATCCAACTATGAGAGAAATCACTATGAAACAACAATACATGTCTCTGATATCATGTAAACAATCCGTGTCTAGTCAAATGCAACCTAGAATACTATAAGAGTACAATCATGATCAGTATTGAGTAACAAATCACTAGCTCCATCTACTGGCTTTGATAAGGTGTAGCATATTATACATTGAGCAAGGAGCAAGAAGGGCTTCCATATCTATTCCACCCTAGTGTAGACTCTACCTTCTCTTCTTTGTGATTCTACAATGTTCTGCAGAGATCTAATTAATCTGTGCCTAATAGGATCGCACTAGCCTATGTTTAAGTAGACTTGGTCTCCCCGATATCCGAGGCTCTGTGTACCAAGTCCCTACTGTGATATCTAAGGATGTGTGTGTGCGCGCGCGCGCAGGAACGCACGCATATGCATGTGTGCACATGCACGTGAGAGAGAGAGAGATATTTACGAAAAAGAGAGAGAGAGAGAGAGAGAGAGAGAGAGTCTTAGGCTTTGGGCAAGATGCTCTCAATGGCCACGTTACAATCCCATTATCCTTCCCTTTTTTAGTTCATGTGATGAACAGGTCTTTGGCACATCTACAAACTTGCAATGCTTTTATCTTTGATTTGGCCTCATGCATCCATGGTCATGTGGATCGTGTGCAAGGCTTGCTATTATGGCAGATCACTTCCACGGTTTCAGCTGCATTGATACTTGGAGAGGTGTCTGCTCCATGTATGGATATTGTTCACTCTACCCCTATTCTGCCCACTTCATGATCCTTGTCTTTTGTTCCTGTAGTATGGTGTTTACATAGCCTTTTGGCTTCATAAGTGTTTGTTGCCAGTTTTTGGTCATGCTTGGTTGGCCAAAAGGCCTGATGTAAATATTTCTATACATTAATTCAAACTCCTTCACAAAAAAAACAGAACCCAAAGTAGGATACTTTCAACAATTAGTACTCCACCTTTGACATTTTAGATTTTGAGAATTAAAACTACACAAATGAATGCTGAGGCCACCTATGACCTGGTCGTGAAAATCCTGATGCTACTTCAATTTCAAATCATGTGGGAGAATGCAGTAAGCTTTCCGGTTATCTGAACATTTTCTCCAAATGCCTTCGTTAGCTTTTGAACACAAGGTTGAACTGCCACTAAACATCATACACAACCTCCAGCAACACATCCATAACCCAAAATTAAAAGCTTAAATCTCCTGTAGGCTTGAATCAAAAGACGTACTTGAAGTAGCTCTTCAATAACATCCTCAAGAGTGATGATCCCTATGATTTCGCCATCTTCCAGACTATCTGAAGCCTCTGTTGCATTTGTTCTCGGTGTGGATTGGTCGGTTGAACTCTCTCTATCTGAAACACTATTTTCAGTTTGCTGCTTATCTACAGTGATCTTTAATTCTGAAACATGATGCCCACTCTCTCCTTGCGGAAGTGCCTTTGCATCCACATCAATTGATATCAGATTCTCTGATGTATGGTGGTTCTCGGTCTTGGAGCTTGTAATCTTTCTTACTACGGCTGCCATGTGGCTCTGTCCTTTCTGAAACTCATTTAGTATATCGTAAAGTGGCATATCTGCAGGCACTCTATATAGGCAAATGATTATAAATGGTTATGCGCACAGCATTTATGATCATCAAATAGTCACAAAAACAGCCATACCGAGGTATTTTCCTTATGGACACAGCACTAACTGGGGTCTCAGCCTCTGCACGCACAGTTAACAGGCTTTTTACCTAATGTAGAACAGCAGTTCAGGATCAGAAACTAACAAAGTCTGCTTACAGAAAGAGAATGGATTACGGGCATGATCAGCCTATTACAGACCAGCAGCAGTCCAATGATGTTTTTAGGATTTCCAGAATAAACCGGGACACGACTGTGCCCAGTAGCCAGCACTCTGCCAAGTGTCTCCCTGTAATTGCAAGGTCAAAAAGTAAAGCATTGTTTTAGGCTGTGAAACGCACAGAACTGCATAAACATCTATGCAAGTGGAACAAAACTTTGTGCTGAAAATAAGGACAACAACAATAATCCCTGTCAAAAACTTATTACAACAAACCTTATCAATTTTCTTAAACCAGATAGTGGTGTATTCAAACCTAAGTTTACATAAAACATTATATGAATACTTAAGAAATGCTGCATACATGAGAAATACTGCAAATCAAATTGCAACAATGTAACAGGATAATACTTCTGGCACAATGCTATGCTCCACAGGTTACATCCTTATGGATGGCCACCTGCAGCAAACGGGTCAATCCTCCACCACATGTTTGAGTCCCATACCACCAACCCATCACACAATAAAAGTGCGCAAGTGAGCCTAGGGTTCCATTTATACCAGTCCAACCCTCAACTGCCCCAAGTGTGTTCACAATACAAGACGACCACCCTAATTTTTAGGGTGCATCCACACCTAGTAAACTCAAGTGACCCAATGGTCAGTGGTCAGTGGTCAGTGGTCAATGGCCAATGCCGTGGGTGCCATTCATCATCTCCAAGTATGTAACAACATCAGCTCCACTTTCAAAGGTGGTGAGTTTTTATCCATGATATCATTCATATCGAAGATTAAAAACTCTCAACTCCAAGAAAAGAGAGAGAAAATGCAGGGCAATGAGCTCCTCATACACTCTCCATATTGGAATGCATGTACGAATTCTCTATTGTGACAGGACCTGGTATTGCACCAAGTTCCAAGGATCAAGCAAAGATTCCCTCGTTTGCCAAGAAAATAGGGAAGTATGAACCCTATAGCTTTGTAGACCAACTCAAGCAAGTATGTGAGGCCAATAACCTCACCTCCCACTCAAAGAAGGCTCATGCCTTTGAACTTTGCTTGGGTGACAAAGGAAGAATGTAGTTCACAGGGCTAGATGCTACCAAGAAGTCTCTCCTCTTCCCTCAAGGATTTGTTCATCATGCGCTTTGGAAAAGCCAGATATGGGAACAACCTCATTGTATGGTTCGTGCATCTATAACAACAAGATGGAGAGAGTATGTGAGACTACATCACCAAGGTCCGGAGCCCAACAATGAAGAAGATCCTTTCCGGTATAGCTTCTATGGCACGATCTTGGACCTTTTGGCTCGGGATTGAGAAACAAATAATCCACCATCCTGATGCACCATCATCACTAAATCTGATCTCAAATTTTGCAAGTATGAGGCACAACAAAAGTGCACTTACTATGTGCAATCCAATTCTTGTAGAATATTTCAGAACGTTAGTGTCAACAGATGTTATAAATGTTCATAATACCCACGCCATCATGGTCCCTGGGTAAACAATGTTGAAGCTGCAGAGTTAAGCTTGTTCTAAATCCAATCTGTTGGCAATCTCACTTCATATGTAGCATTGGATCAAAATCCATGAATTTATGCTTGTACAAAATATTAACCAGCCATCAGTTTAAGCCAGCACCATTGTTAAAGTGCACCCTACAGTCTTACTCTTAAGCCAGTGTATAGGCTGGCAGTCTATCTGGCTAGTGTTTTTGGCTATTACAATTGTGTTTGCTCTCCAGGACTAATTGTTGCTGTAGGAAAGGCACGTACAGTGGTTACGTATTCTATGACTGCAAGACTTAGCTCTAGGCTATGCGCGAGCAAAGATTCATAACATAGTATTCTACAGAGAAGATCATCACCTTTAAAAACATTACCAAGAGAAAGACAAGTGTCACCACATAATGCCCCTCCCTTTGGAAAATACAATACCTATTCAATAAGATATGAAGAAACCCAGAACAATGTCCTCGTCTGAGGCAGACAGGATTAGTGAGAACTATGGCAGGTACTGAAGTTTGTAAACTAAAGGTTGGCCAAAGTGCAAGAGTCATATCCCAGACAGGCTAACAAGGATTGTAGGGATGCCCATTGTCATCTGCAGCTATTACAGAAAGTACCCTGAACAATGTCCTCCTCATCTGAGGGAGACAGGATTAGTGAGAACTATGGCAGGTACATAAGTTTGTAAAGGAAAGGTTGGCCAAAGTGCAAGAGTCATATACCAGACAGGCTAACAAGAATTGTAGGGATGCCCATTGTCATCTGCAGCTATTAGAGAAAATACAAGGGGAAAACTTGGTCAATCTAAAGTAGGACTACATACAAGGGCAAGGTTGAAGTAGTTGGGAATTCAAAGTTGGCACAACTACTAGGCCATGGAAAACACTAGCATAACCCCACGTCCATACATTGAGGACCACAAGGAAAGGGCAGACTGGGTAGCAAATCCTAAAATGGTAACAATAAAGGAACAAGAAAATAGGTATGCCCAAACACAATTTACTAACCAATCCACTCTCTTGAGGCTGATCATCCTAAAGCTGTAAGTCCACATCTTGTGCTTCAGCAATGGTGAATCGAGTTGCATTTCTTAAACTATATGTGGACCCCTGTATTATTATATAGAAAACATTATCCCAATCCCCCTCCCTCTCCCTCCCCCCCCCCCCCCCCCCCCTCTCTCTCACGTATTTTTTGTCAAGAAGGAATTCATTTGATGTAAGAGAAGAGAATACCAGTCCAGTTTTGCATCAACATCTAGTGAGAAGGTTGACTCAATAGGTGTCATTGCTTCTTCTGCAGTCTTTTACAGTTCCAACAAGGGTGGCAAAAAATAAGATAGTTGGGAAGGTAAACCTAGATAAGCCAAAACATGCAGTATTCCCTAATGATGACCACCTTTGACGTGAGATCCAGCGCTCCACTGATAATGGTAGTCTCGTCACGTGTTAGCTCGCCTCCTTTACCTTCCTGGCTTGAGATGCCAACAAGCAAGAAAAATGTCAAACAGACAAAAGAAACAGATAGTTTTTAACAGTACTTCGGTAAGGAAAAGTTAAGCAAAATGTGTCCCCAGTACCTCTTTTCCATGGATAGACACCAGAGCCTTCAATTGAGCTCTTCTGAATAAGCCAGCATCATTGTGCCCTAACAAATAATCTAGCAGCTGTAGAAAAGAGATTTAAGTGGCTGTCAGGAACATTGGAATATACACATACTAATACATGGATAGCTTAATTTATACCATGGATAATAAAGTCATTCTAAGAAGGGCACTAACCATGCATGCAAGACAGGCACCCAGTCATCATCAACTTGTGATAACTATGTTAGGCTGCAGTAGGAAAAGAAAAACAAGTTTGGAGCACACTCTGAAGTTTCTTTACTCTTGCCTATACACTGGGGACACACGTTAAAGCTTGGATTTGACAGTTTGGCCTTGTTTTCAGAAGGAAAACTTGGCCATGATAATAAACTTTGGGAAATTGAAACAAGGGTGGTTCTGGCCAGATGCACTTTAATGTGCTTTGGAGATTTCATGTACTTTCTTATACGACACTGCAGGACTAGTAAGGGACACACACAAATTGCCCACGTGACATATACATTGCACTATGCTACTTTGCCTGCACAGGCTCCACATATGCTACCCAAGCAGAGTCACCTTACCTATCATTATATGAGGACATTTTGCATTACCCCAGTATAGGGCGTGTTCTGTTAGCTGGGGAATATAATGCACACACATCAAGAAGACATGTATCATTCTTTGAGAGGGAGGACTCTATGTATAGAGAGCTACCATTGTAGGTGATGCGACTCAACAGGACACTGCAGAGTGCACAAACTATGTAGTATGGCCATCCTTGCCCTCGTATGTAGTGCGGACCAGTCTGTTTCATACTATCCGTACCATATGGTACTGTTCAGATTCACACCATAAAACTGGCCACTTTTGGCCACCCTGTCTGGCGCGTTCCCGCCTGATAAAAAGACGTTCCAAGAGCATGTTTATGCAACAGCGAACTCTTGTGTCCTATGTACTCCTCCCCCAGCCCCACTGGATTCCAGCCAGCTCTCTTTGACAATTTGACCCTTCTTGGATCCCTCTCTTTTCCCACACTCTTCTTTGACCCTTCTTGGTTACCTCTCTTCCCCACACTCTTCTCTCGTCTATAAAAGGTGCTCCTCTCCTCCATGCTTCCACATCAAACCAGCAAGCATTCTCATCTCCCTCTCCTAGGCATCACTTGGATCTTGATGGTGAAGCTCTCTCTCTCTCCTCTTCCCCTCATCCCCTCCCTCTTCAAGCATCAGTCTATCAAGCCCCTCCCACCCCCACTCCCTCACCCTTCCTCTTTCAAGTTTCCCCCAACCCTCTCTCTCTTTCTTGTCAAGCCTCTCACTCTCCCAACCCTCTCTTTGTCATTCTCCTCCCTCTCCTCTCCATTGGCATCATGACACATGAGAAGTATGAGGCCTTCGATTTGCATGCCATCCATGTGGATTAGGACACAAAAAAGTCCAACTCCCACCATTGGACATGCAAGCATTGCAGGAAGTGCTACACAAGTGATGCAACCTAACTTCTCCAACATCTTTTCCAAGATGGGGGGACAAGTTGCTCCATACAAGGAAATCCCTCAAAACATCGCGGACGAGATTCTCACCAAGATGAGAAGGGGATCCACTAGAGGAGGAGGAAGTGGTGTATCACACCAACACCTATACCAACTCTTGAGGAAGCATCGCATGTGGGCATATCTTCAACCAATGTTAGTAAGGCCTCCACCATTGGTGGTGCCGGCTTCACATTTGCATCCGTCTCCGGCAAAAGACAGAGTGGAGGTTCATGCAGCATGAAAGAGGCAATCCTCTCTCTCTCAAGCTCCTGGTTGTGTGAGGATCAGTCGCCTTTCTTAGAGACAGGCAATGACCCACGAACGTTGACATTGCACGCACGGTGATTGAGTACAATCTTGCATTCAATGTCCTAAAGCAAGAGCAATGGAAGAAGATGGTAAAAGCCATTGCTACGATTGGATTCAAAAGTGTATGAATCATCATACCAAACATCTGAAAAGGTCTAGTATGATATGGTATGATATGCCATTTCATACTCGACGTTTTTTTTTGCCCATAAATAAAAAAGCCCACGACCATAATGAGGTCCCCCCGCCCACCCCACCTACACAACCATTGCCTAGGAAGCCATCATTTTGATTATGACAGTAACTTGATCAGTGAGGACAAGTATGAGAATGTTTCACCATCTGATGCCAAAGAGTTATCTTCAAACTCTCTTGATGAGGACTCAGATGGTTCTGATGATGATGATGATGATGCTAACAATAGTGATGCCTCATTCTACGCCTCTCTCTTTTCTGTATCATTATATCCACTCAAGTCATACCCATAATCTATGATCCATTTATGATGTATATTGTTGTATCATATGTTGTGCATGCAACCGCAAGGGCCTAGAATATTCCACCTTTGGCTTTTGATATCATGTATTCATCTTATTTCCTAGTAGCATTGCTATTTTCACTTTAAACATGTGTTCTATCATTATATTTTTTTAAATAAAGTTATTTATAAAATCTTAAATTACCATTTAGTATTGTATTTTATCATACCGTACCGTATCGTACCTGACAACTATGAGTATGGCAAACATAGAGAAACGCAAAATATGCCACAACATGGAGAACACGATTTGAAGAATGCCAAATGAGAATGAATGAATAGGAGGTGCACATGGACTAGCTAGCCATTCGTAATGGCCTAGCTAGATGGCAAGATTGGCTTCTCTCACATGCTTTTCACACAAGTATGCATCAAGATGGTTCAGAGGAGGCCCCTCTTTTACCCTCTCCTTGCATCCCATTGCGAAAACCACAAATCATGTCTATCTCCATTTTAGCGTCGCTGATATTATTTAATCCCACCATGGAGACATCCTAAGAAATACCCCATGTAGCATTTTACCAAATAGACGACAACTCACTCCAACTACTTGTATTGGGCCTTGCATGACATGACCCATACACTCTTAGAGGAGTTCACAATACAGCTCACCTCCACACTTTGTACCTCACCTACCATGTATTTTCCTCACCCAACCTCTCAATCCGGAGTCCCCTAAGCAAGAACCTCACATAGAATAGTTGGTACAATGAGGAATGTTGGGAAACTCCATACCTCAACTACCATGTGTTTGCCTCGCTCAACCTCTTAGTCCTGAGTCCCTTAAGCAAGAATGCCGCATAGAATAGCTAGTACAACGTGGAATATTGGGAAACTCTTGCTCACCTCTCACCAAAGGAAGCACGAGGGAGCTATACACATAGCCAAGCATGGGCGAATCTTCACCCCCTAGAGCAAAGGAAAAAGGTCTACTTGGCCAAATTAGAGCATGAGTTTATCAGCTATTCTTGGGGTATGACAACAAGGTGGCATGGAAGGTATTCCAAGAGAGTCCATGCCCCTATTATCTCTCTAGAGACACAGGAAACATATATCAAGTGTCTCAATAGCATCCTTTCCCTTCCCAACCAGAGGGCAATCCCATCTTTTTCTACCCATTGCAAGGTGACATTAAGTGCTAATATGCTTAACAAACACATGGTTGCTGCTACGTGGGCTACATATGGATCATCTTATACCTCTACAATATAACTTGGACTCCCCTTTCTTAACGCTCAGTTGAAGCTCAGCAAGATCATCAGGATGGACAAGCCAAGACTCGGTTGACAACTACTAAAGATCTAGGGATAAAGATGGCTTTCTACCGAAAGCATCCTTTGCATTTTCCCATCATGGTTTTGCAATTTGGCAGAGATACATAGAAATACACCTATGCCATGGAGTGGTATACCAATGGTTAGCTTTGAATATCCTAACGCCAATTATTGATACAAACTAGTCACTATGGAGCGAATTCCTTCCCCTGAGAGGACCAGATATGCCAAATTTGCCAACTAGAGCCAAAGATTGAGGAGCACCACATATGTAGATGCCTAATGTACTATGAGCTTAGCGAGTGCTTCCATTGCCTAATACTTCAAAGCATACCGGAGATCGTATTGTGGTTTCATCGCAAGGAGTCACCTTAGACAAAGCTACCAAGAGGTGCAGCCTATAGAGCACACCACCCAAGGCCCGTTGATCCACATCCGCGTTCCAAGCACCACCTAAGGATACAGATAATCTTAGCACCCCATCGAGCAGCCATATCTCGATGCTTTAACTTATCCACAATGGATAGGTCCATGAGATATATATTGGGATGTTATTGATCCTCGTATCACTTCCACATTCCATTCGATCCTTGAGAGTTTTTAGTCTTTTTAATTATTTTTCGTTTTCTAGGTAGACCTTTACTCTCAAATTACGGTTTCTTTATTCTCCTTGGGAAAGATGATCACTCCTTAACTTTCAAATGTATCAATTTTGTCTCGGGCATATCACCCTCTTGCCCCCACCCCAAACCTCCTACCCTACCCTATAATCCCCACCCTCACCCCTAGCACTCCTACCCTCACCCCCAGCCCCTCGCCCCTAGCACCCCCCAGCCCCTAGCACTCCCAACTCGCCCTCTACCCTCTGCCCCACCCTTGCTCTTGCCCCTACCCAAACCCACTGTGACATTAATGTGACATTAAAAGTGATATTTAATGTCACATTAAGGTCATAAACATGGAATGTGACATTAAAAGTGATATTTAATGCCACATTAAGGTAAATCTAGGGGAACATGCACGAGAATGACCGTCCGGGCTCTTGGGCGCCCGAACGGGGTTAAGGGGAGCCTAGAGAGTAAGAGAGTCTAGGAATAGTAGGACTCCAGGAAGTTGACGGCTGGCAAAGGGATCAGCTTAGGGGGCCAGCACTGATCTAGGCGTGGTTAGGAGGAGAAGGACTTGTGCTTTTCATCGTTTTGTGTTTTCTGACTTTCCATCATCTATCATTGGTATCAGAGCCTATGGTTCTATGTTTCAGATCGATAATCGTTTGTCAAACTATCAAAAATTCGTCAGGTTGTCAGTCGCCAGTCAGGCCGTCAGTCTTTGTAACGTCGCGTGAGCACCAGGCGACGGGCCGTGAAGAAAAACGGACAGAAGAAGTGCCACGTTACATCGCGTGAGTGTCTGAAACCAGGCGCCGTGAAAACACGACAGGCCGTCGGAACGGGCCGTGAAGGAAAACAAAAGAGAGGAGTAATGCCACGTCACATTAATGTGACATCTAACGTTACGGGCAGAAACGTTACGGGCAGAAAAAAGAAAAGAAACGGGGACCCGTTTCTGGTCCGTCGACTGGCGAAAGGCAAAAAGGGGATTTCGTTTCTGGTCAACGCCTGCACAACGAACCAGAACCAGCACGAGATAACACGATTCCGTTTCTGGTCAATAAAAGAAGAGGCGTCAGCTGCATCAGTCGAGAGGCATCAACCGTGAGGCAAAAGTGATCTGATGGTGCTCAACGGAGGCGAAATGTGTCACGATTGCTGTGCGTGAGACAATTGCTGTGAGACAGACAGAAAAATATCATACACGACTGAAGCCACAACCTGCCATTAAAAATCAGGGAAGTACTTTACTTGTATGCAAATTTCTTATTTTTCCTTTCCAATTCCAGTGTATTAATGGCAGAAAAAGGGAAAGAAAGGGTAATGGAAAGTTCTAGTTCCGGGGATCAACCTATGGTAGATCCCCATGAACCAGATATACAAGAAGAACAATGGGAAGAATTTTTTGCCACGCGAGAGCAATTCGATGATCTTACTGCTCGTGTGCAAACTCAGAGGGTTCAAATGGAATTTTTAACCCAAACACTTACTGAAATAAAATCTCAATTAACTTTATTGTTGGAAAGAGATAAAAAGAAGATAGAAACCTCGGATGTCCCATCTTCATCGAAAGATTTAGATGTGACTATGCGAGATCCTAAAGAACCCCAAACTTACCATAAATTGAGGGATAATCCGGTTTTAAAGGATATGAAACCACCTCAATTTTACGGGGAGGAAAAAGATAGGAATAAAGATACAATCTTTAATTTCCTCCAAAAATGGGAAGATTTACATAAATTAAAAAATACCCCACCATATCTCCAAGCACTGGAGGCCAGTTTAACTTTGGGGCCCAAAGCATATAAGTGGTGGCGAACTTTAAAGGAGGCGAATAAAATACCTGAAACTTGGGCTCAATTTGAATCCGTCTTTTTAAAAGAATTTCTTCCTGAAAATGAAATGGAAAGAAATTGGGAAGATTGGGATTATGTCAGACAAAAGGGACGACCCCTACTGACATATTTGGAGGAATATCGTGAGATAATCCTCAAACTGGAAGGAATTGATGAATTCCAAAAAACAAGAGGATTCATTAGGGGACTGAATAAAGCCTGTAAAAAGGAAGTAAAATGGAGTTTACCTAAGACGCTTGAAGAGGCAATTAAATTTGCATTAATTTATGAAGATGGTATGCGTCCAGGTACACTCACTAGTCTCACTGATACGGAGCCCAAGTCTAAGGAATTGGAAACCTCAAAATTTGTGGGCAAATTTAAAAGAAAAATGCCATTTTTCAAGGATAAAAAACAACCTTTTGAAAAGAAACCATATATGAGGCCAAAGTTAAGTCCTGATGACTTTGATAAGGCCAAAAAAGAAAAATTGTGTTTTAATTGCCTATCCCCTAACCATGCTGCTTGGAATTGCCCTCAAAAGAAAAAGGGGGAAGACAAAGGAAAGGACAAGGGCAAGGGAAAAGAAAAGCAAATCCATGTAGTGCAGACCTTAGAATTAAAGGGCCATGAAAAGTATAAATCTTTAGAGGTCTTGCACATGGATGTACAACATAAGTGTTATATGTCAACTTCTATGTGGCAGCCTACTTTTGGGCCACATGATTTACTTAGAGTACATGGATTGATAGCTGGAAAACAGGTTAGAGTCATGATTGATGACTCTGCCACACATAATTTTATAAATTATACACTTGTCAAAAAATTGAAACTTCCCCAACAAAACAGTGAGCATCAATATGTTGTTCGTTTGATGCAAGGCCAAGACAGTCAAATATGGGATACAATGGTATCCAATTTGGAAATCGAGATTCAAGGATATAAAGATAAGCTTGATTTCCAAATAATGAACATGGGAAGAGCTGATATTGCTCTAGGGAGGGAGTGGCTATGGGGATTGGAACCATCCTTAAAACGCAGCTATCACCATAATACACTGAAATTTGAAAGGGATGGTAAGACTTTTGTCATTCAAGGTGAACATGAAGTATCTGATAATCCTTTGCTGTGTTCTGCTGAAGTTCAGAAGCTGATAAAGAAGGAAATTTGTGAGGTATATATGCTATGGTCTCTTCCTGTACAGAATACTTTTACTTTCTGTAATATAAAGCAACAATTTTTTTATATTTGTGAATTGAATGTTAATAATGAATTGAACAGTTTGTTAGCTGATTTTAAAGATGTGTTTCCTTCTGATTTACCAAGTGGCCTTCCACCAGATAGGGGTGATATAAATCACCCAATTGATATAAATAAGAATACACACCCAATTTCAAAACCACCGTATAGGTTAAGTGAAACACAGCATCAAGAAGTTGAAAGACAAATTAAGGATTACCTGGATAAAGGGTTTATTCAACCCAGTAATTCACCTTGGGCTTCACCAATTTTATTGGTAAAGAAAAAAGATGGTTCTATGCGACTTTGTGTTGACTATAGAGCACTTAATAAAATAACAGTGAAGAATAAATTTCCTATGCCCAGAATGGAAGATCTTTTTGATCAATTGCAAGGGGCAAAATTCTTCACAAAGATAGACTTAAGATCAGGCTATCACCAAATAAGAATTAAGGCAGAAGATGTTTCCAAGACGGCATTTCGTACTAGATATGGGCATTATGATTTTTTGGTGATGCCTTTTGGCCTCACTAATGCACCAGCTACCTTTATGAAGCTGATGAATAGTGTTTTACGGCCCTATCTAGGACATTTTGTAGTAGTCTTTTCGGATGATATCTTGATCTTTAGTAAATCAAGAGAAGAACATTTGGAACACTTACAATTAGTATTCCAACTGTTAAGAACACATTCCCTTTATGCGAAGAAAACTAAATGTGAATTCTTTGCACAAGAGGTCAAATATTTAGGGCATATAATCTCAAAAGAGGGAATCAACATGGATCCAGAAAAAGTAAGGGCAATTATTGAATGGCCACCTCCAAGGAACCTGGAAGAGCTGCAGATCTTCCTAGGTTTATCTGGATTTTATCGTAGATTTATTCGAGATTATGCCAAAATAGTTGTTCCAATGACAGACCAACTTAAAGGGAAAGGGAAAAGTTTTAATTGGGGAACAGATCAAAATGAAAGTTTTCAAAAACTTAAGGTAGCTATTGCTACAGCCCCAGTATTATTAATAGTGGATCCCAACAAACCATTTGTGGTTGAAGCTGATGCCATTGATAAGGCAATAGGCGCGGTCTTATTACAAGAAGGTCGACCAGTTGCTTTTGAAAGCAAGAAATTAGATCGTGCAAAACAGAATTATTCTGTTTATGAGAGAGAGCTGTATGCAATAGTACATGCAATGAAGAAATGGAGGCACTATTTGTATGGTGCCAAACTTTTGATTCTATCGAATCATGAAAGTATTAAGTGGCTTAATGATCAACCAGATTTACACGGGCGTAAAGCCAGATGAGCCGAACTTCTCCAAGAGTTCGACTATGAGATCAGATATAGAAAAGGAAAGTATAATATAGTAGCTGATGCACTCAGCAGAATGCCCATCATTAATGAATTGAGTTTTACTCAATTCACTTCCAATTTGCTTGAATCTTTAAAAGGGAAATGCCAGGTTGATCCGGCATATTCCAACATATGGGAAGCAATAAAAAATGGGGATCCAAATGAAAGTGCTTCTACTGAGGAAGGAATATCTGAGGATGTTCAACAAGGAAATGGAGCATCAGGGGTTGCTCAACCTGGATTCAAGTGGAAGAATTTTACCATTGATAATGGTTATTTACTCTACAGGGGTAGGGTATGTGTCCCGAAAGATATAGAAATAAGGCGCCAGATACTCTTTGAGTGTCATGATACCCCTAGTGCGGGACATCCAGGAGTTAATAAGACTTATAGTCTTATTAAAAGGCAGTTCTATTGGCCTGGAATGAATAAGGACGTCCTTGACTATGTGGTCAAATGTAATAAATGCCAGGTTAATAGGGAGGACTTCTCCATCCATTAGAAATTCCTTCGGGAAAATGGGAGAGTATCTCCATGGACTTTATTGTTGCTCTACCTAGAACACAGAGGGGGCACGACTCTGTGTGGGTGATTGTGGATAGGTTAACCAAAATGGCTAGGTTTATTCCAACTTCAACTGATGTTAAAACACCAAAATTTGCTAGATTGTTCGTAGAGAACATATACCGATTGTATGGCCTTCCGGCAAATATAGTTTCTGATCGGGATAGAAAATTTGATAGCCATTTTTGGCGTGCAGTATTTAGGAAATTGGATACTAAACTTAGCATGAGTACGGCGGATCACCCGCAAACAGATGGGCAAACTGAAAGGGTTAACCAAATTCTTGAAGATATGCTTAGGGCATATGTAAGTAAAAGGCAAACTAATTGGGAAGAGTATTTACCGATAGCTGAGTTTGCATATAACAGTGCCAAGCACTCTTCCACTGGATATAGTCCATTTATGTTAATGTATGGGTTTCAGCCCAGAGCTCCTTTTGCAGTAGGACTGCATAAGGAAAAGGTTCAGGCAACTAAAGATTTTTTGGAGGATATGAATAGTATGTTAAAATTTGCTCAAGAAAATATTAAAAAAGCTCAAAATCGAGCTAGAGCATATGCAGATCCTCACCGAAGAGACATCTCCTTTGAAGAAGGAGAATTGGTCTATCTTAAGGTGCCTGAACAAACCAAAACTATGAAAAAGGGACATTGTCCCAAGCTTTCACCAAGGTATTGTGGTCCTTTCATAATACTTAAAAGGGTGGGAGAATTGGCTTACAAGCTCCAACTACCTGCTGATAGTAAAATACATTCAGTTTTTCATGTAAGCAAATTAAGGAAGAAGCTGGGTGATTTGGATAATCTAATCTTAAATGATGATATTGAGGAGTTATTCTATGACCAATCTAATCCACATGAACCAGAAAAAATATTAAATGTTCGTAATAGACGAACGAGGAATACTATTTATCAAGAATGTTTGGTTAAGTGGAAAGATTGTTTAGAAGAAAGCTCAACATGGAAGCGAGTAAGTACTTTAAAGCAAAGGTTTCCCGATTTACAGTTAGATCTTCCAAGCATCGTTTTCGAGGACGAAACCGATTCTTAAGGGGAAGGAAATGTGACATTAATGTGACATTAAAAGTGATATTTAATGTCACATTAAGGTCATAAATATGGAATGTGACATTAAAAGTGATATTTAATGTCACATTAAGGTAAATCTAGGGGAACATGCACGAGAATGACCGTCCGGGCTCTTGGGCGCCCGAACGGGGTTAAGGGGAGCCTAGAGAGTAAGAGAGTCCAGGAATAGTAGGACTCCAGGAAGTTGACGGCTGGCAAAGGGATCAGCTTAGGGGGCCAGCACTGATCTAGGCGTGGTTGGGAGGAGAAGGACTCGTGCTTTTCATCGTTTTGTGTTTTCTGACTTTCCATCATCTATCACCCACCCCGCCCTCACTGCACTTGCACTTACACTTGCCTGCCCTCAACTTCATCATGGGAGTTTTACCTACTGCAAGAATTGAGAAAAGCCCAAGGAGAGCTGATGAAAATGTAGCAAGAAATGATCAAGAAGAAAGAACACATTGAGGAATTGCAAGAACAGCTGCAAGGCACGAAGAAGGAACAACAGAAAGAAAAGGATGAGCCCATATCATAGTCATTGCAAGAAGAATCGGCCAACCACATACAAAATTAAAACTCATTTGATACAACACACTCTTGTACAGAGGTTATATAAGTGTTCAAGGAGAACGAGAGGATTGACAGTAATAAGAGAGAAATATGGATTGGTGATCTCTACCTCGAGCTAGGATAAGGAGAAACTTGCTTCAAAGTTAAAACAAGATTTCATCCTAGAAACACACATCCAACGAGCACAATAAGGCAAGGTGGTCCCTTTCGTAGATTTGCAAGAGCCCATCAAAATTATCCCAGAAGGCACACAAGCATCCTAGAAACACACATCCAACGAGCACAATTAAGCAAGGTGGTCCCTTTCATAGATTTGCAAGAGCCCATCAAAATTATCCCAAAAGGCACACAAGCAAAGATCAACTACATATATATGACAAAGAAGATAGCAGTGATGAAGCAAGCTGGGTCCCTACAAGGAACAAAAGTGTGGATAGTGGAAGAGTTGACCCCACTTCAGCTCAAAAATTGATTAACAAATTAGCCAAAGTCAAAGAAGCCCGAAGACATCACAAGTGGATAGTGTATTGAGAAGGAGAAGTAATCATCAAGGAGTTCTACACCCCACTTTCCTAGAAGTAAATTTAACTTGCAATGGAATTTCAGTACCCTCTATATCTGTTATGAAACATGATGATGTAATTAAAGCTCTTATGCGTTGTAAAAGCTTAGAGTTTATCATGTCTAATTTTCTTTTCCTTTTTCATTTTGTGTCTTCGCAACACCAATACCCCAAGTGAAATGTAATGAGCTATCTAATTTATCCTATAGGTCAATTGTACACACACACGCACATTATGTGTATACACATACATATACACACGCACACATATATATGTATATACACACACATGTATATATGTGTGCACACACACGTACGTACATATATATGTACATATACGTAACATATGTACGTATGTATGTATGTAGGTATAAAAAACGCACAATACATCTCCCTAGGATCTGACAACAGGCATGGAAAGACCTCATGCACCATGAATGAATGAAAGTACAAACAAAGTCATCTCATGATTCGCTCTGAACTACAAATTATAAGACAGGAGTTGAAAAAAGAAATACAAGCGCGGTCAAGGCCGAATTAAAAGCAGATTAAAAGGCACAAATGCAAGACTCCAACCTTGACTGCCCTACACTTTCTCTCAATTGATCATAGCTAAACCAAGTAATCAGAGCTGATATCTTCAGAATTGAGACAGCAAGGCCATGGATCCATCCACTACTTGTATATATCAATTATTACCAAGACATATTGGCTCAATGATTCCAAATTAATTTTATGCTCATATACTTTGAAATGCAATTTGTATTATTTAAGTGTTTCAAAATATGATTAAATATTCATCTTTATATTTAAGGCTCGTAAATGGGTTGAACGTCCTATAATTATACTTGGGTCATCATTGAAGAGATGCCCAAGAGAAATTAAAAGTTTAGTTGAGCGGCCAGATTAACGAGAAAGCTCAGATGACTTAAGACTTTTACGCTCAGATAGTCACATTGACTACAAGCCTATATAACAAGTGGTTTCAAAAAGTGAAACCAGATACTCATGATTGAGGAGACAAACCATGAACCGGTGAACCTACATAATGAAGCTCTCCAAAAGCTAAATTTCCCAACTCCTAAAATTTAGGAGATTACTATTTTTGAAAGTTGCTCGAAAGAAAATTATGTTTGCGTCAAAGGCTCCGAAATCTCACCAAGAACAATTTTGTCTTCAAGAACTATTTCAAATTCTTAACCATTTGAGAGATATTTAGAATAGAACGTTTGGAAGCTTCTTTCTTTAAAAAAGTGACATGTGACATCTAGAAGAGGACATCTGTCATTTTGAAGAGAAAAATGTCCCTACACTTATCATTTTCTACAAACACTTGTCATTTGTAGTCTCTACCTTACACTTTCGAGCATCCAAGCCCCACACCTATATATTGAAAGTCTCTCTCTTCATTTGGGACAAGCTCTCATGCTGAGATTTTTGTTGCATACTTTGTACTCTCCGATCTATCTCTCATCCAAGAAACACTTTCTACATAGCTTAATCTAATCCAAGCACCAAAGAAGAGAATCGACTTGCTGTCCAAAGCTTGCTAAAATAAGGGTTTCAAAATCTTAGTTTTTAGAATTGCAACACATCAACCCTTTTGTATATGGTTCTAGCATTTGATGCCTGTGGGTTTGTTTCAATAAATTCCTAAAAAAGGAGAAGAGACCGATTCCCCTCTCAACATAGTATCGACTCTTTTCTCTCTCTATCTCTATCTTCTAATTTTCATGGTGATAATTGATCAAGTTGGTTAAGTTCAAAGTATTGTCATTCTCACGTTTTTTCCCGCACTTGGACCACTCCCTCTAGGATTGAGGATGGAGTTCTACCAAAGTCACTTCTTGTCTCTCTGATTATGGATTCACTATTAAGCTAGCATATATGGACACCCATCTCTCCCACACTATACAAGCCACTATCAGACAAATTTACACCTCCTCACATAGGCTATAGATGGAGACAAATAGATAGACAGATCATAGTTATCAAGAACGTGTTGAGCTAAAATATGCATTACTTGCCGATTAGCCTCTTAAACAATCCCAAAACACACTAAAAATGCTCTTTTAGAGTAAAACCCTAAAACCGAAAGCGGTTCAAGAGAGTTCAGTGGAAACCCTAAAACGGGGAGCGGTTCGAGAAAGTTTAGTGGGAACCCTAATTTTTGGGGCGCCCTTCCACATCTATAAATAGACAGGCTACCCCCATTCAGCAATAATCCTTGTTTGCATGTTACACCAACCCACACACCCTCTGCTGCTGTCGACGCACATATGCTGCAGCATGCATAGGAAAGTCATACCCATTTAAGCTGCTGATGCATAACTCCTTGATCTGCTCATACCTATCTGCATTTGGTTCCAAACTCTCCAACATCTCAATCATGCAATCCATACCTTCATAGATCTTCCCAATGGATGGATCCATGCCATCTGCAAGCCTCAACATATATATAATAGGATCAACCATTTGGTTGGTGCGATTCACCTCATCCCCAAAATCTCTATCAGAGACATATGCATTATATAACACAGCAGTAGCAGTGGCAGCCCCAATCCAATTTTCATACTCATTACTAGCAAATAGCTCCCTAATTACACCTTTGCAATAGTGCAATCGACCAAACTCGACATGCAAGTACTGATGATTACATATAAATGTGATAATCTTATTCCCTTTCACAACAAGAGATGCAATCCATAGCAAGTCCCCAATATCCTTCAACAAGTTATTCAAACAATGCGCCATGCATGGACTAAAGGTGATATGTGGATACATTGCCATTAAAATGTTTCTTGCTGCCATGTTTGTAGGTTCACCATCTGCCACAAACTACACTACATTTTCTGTCCCAACAGCCTGCACTGCCTCACACCACTCAGATGCCAATACGTCTGCACTCTTTCCAGTCTCTGAAGCATCATGACTACCGATGAAGTATACATCCCTACGAGAATATGCGACAACACCACGTACGGACCTATGGCGTATGTCACTCCATCCATCTGCTATCAATGTCGCTCCATTTATTGCCCATTGATTGCGAATATTTGTTGTTGCAATCTCTATAGCTGCTTTCTCCTTCTGAAGCAATGTAGTCCTGATAGTTTCTAATGAAGGGGGCTTATATGTGGGTCCATACTCTGCAATCTTTGTCATCATATTTAAAAAATAAGGTGACTTGGCTGATTTGAAGGCAATATGGTCATGGTAAAAAAAAGCATGCCATTGCTACATCTGTTTCCTCTTTTTTCTTCGATTCCCATGAAGTGTGCAATGAACTCTGTCTAACACCACAACCTACTACCATTAATGGTCCACCAGAAGGCTGCGTAGCCACTAATCCTGGTGGTCTTCTACATGAAGCACCATGCCTTGTTGGCCTTGGGGTCCATGATGTTGGATCCACTGCTATATTTGGCGTCCTCCTGGTATGTGAATTCCCCATAGAAGTGGCTATGCGGTCGAGTAACTCCTGCCTTTTCTCAATTGATACATTGGTGCAAAAACGCACCGCTTTCCCCTCCTCGTGTAGAAGATGGGCTCTCACTTTATCAGCCCCTAGTGCGAGCATAAGAGCAAAGTTTGCATTTCCAAGGGCGAGCCCCTCCACCTCTCAATGGCACCCCTACATCTACCTCATCCCACCATGACCAAGTAGTGCTTTGACTTCCTCCAGTTGTTGACGAAGTACTTGTTGAGAATGATGAAGATCCCATGGATGTCAATGCTGCCATCTATATAGAAGTGACAAATAATCAGTAAACTTCAATGAAATTGTAGAAATTTGCAGCCAAAATTTCAACATCCATGTGTCAAAGTTCAATGAAATTACAGAAATTTCAGCCAAAATTTCAATACGAGCGTCGAGATTCCTCAGGCCTCACCTAATCGCAGGCGGGAGTCACGCCAAGCAGGCAAGAGAGGTGGGCTGCACGCCAAGTAGGCAGGAGAGGCAAGTGGGAGAGGCAGGCGAGAGCAGGCAAGGCCCAAGTGAGGCAAGTGTGGCATGCAGAAGCAGGCAAGGCCTAGGTGAGGCAAGTGTGGCAAGTGGAGCAGGCCGAAGAAGCGAGAGCAGACAAGCAATACAGGCGAGGCAGGCGAGAGTAATAGGAGTAGGCGGGTGATACAGGCGAGACAGTCGCATAATGCAGGTGACAAACGCGAGAGGCACGGGAGAGGCGAGAGGCGCGGGAGAGGCGGGAGAGTCGGCGAGCCAACGATCCAACCTTTTTTTTCCTTTTAAATCAACTACTGGAACGACTGTTCCAAACAGAAAACGGCCAAGGAACAGGAGGTAACGGGACAGGGGACAAGCTGGAACATTCCGCCAGCATTTCTTGGGCTCGAACATCCTGGAACGCGTTAATCCGTTTCTATGTGTCGAAACGGGCGTCCCCTGTCTCTATGGGACAGATATTCCAATAGAGGATAGAACTTGCTAGCTTTGTGGCCGAAAGCCTTAGACAGAGGAGCATTACATACGCAAATGTACAATATAATATGATATATGAGGATGGTATCATTGTATCTTCCATGATGGTTTAGAACTGCCTCATTGTTTTATAGAGTACGAGGATCAAAGATGCCTAGGTCTCTTCCTCCTAGAGCTCCACAGGCACCACACAACATTAGTGTGAGATAGGAGGCTAGATCACCCAAATAGATCCATATAAATAATAGTGACAAACCTTTTTCACACATTAGACCCTACTAACACTACTAACCTTGCACAAGCCACCCGCTTGACACCTATCATTCCATATTGTGGAATCACATTGGATGGTCATTTCACTTCATCGAGCACAACGACCCTATCTACCAAGACCATGTCCGAGGAGGCATGCATAGCATCACAGCCGAATCAGAGCCATTATCACAAGACATCAAAGATTCGCCACTAGGCCTATCAGTGGACAGTTATGGACTGCATCATAGTTAAGATCATGCACAGATCTTACAATCAGCTTTAACCTATAGTCTGCAACTCATTAATAGTTCCATTAGATTAGGTTTTCCTTTTCTTTCTACCGATTGGACAACACTAGGTATTGTTTTGCACTAGCATAGTCCCATTGTACAAATATTCTCAGTATTGCTTTTTAAACCAATCTTCCTCCTTAGATAGGGCTGTAATAACCTGATCATGCACACTTCACCTCTTAATTCTTAGACAATGGACAGCATGTTGGGGTCCCAAAACTGACACCACTTTCGGTGTTTCTTTATCTTTTATTGCAAATGGAGGAATACAACTAAGATTCACCAATCTCCTCCACTAACCCAAGCGCCTCTTGTTGTCGTCATAAATGACTAGCAACACTTCAAATATTGGTTTGCTCGTGGATTGGCCTTCACCCTACTCCTTGCAGAGGAAATTTAGCCCCAAATTGAGATTGGTTGGCTGGCCTCTTGAATGTTCTTAAAATACTTCAATTTCAGCTACTGGAATTCAAATCTTAGGCCTTTAATTTTGAGCAACCATCGCGAGGTAGCTATCAAAACCCTAATTTCAGCTATGAATTATGATTTATAGTAGAGATTGATTGAAATCTTTACTGCAAAAAAATGATGAGGAAAGTTGAGAAATGGTTGGAGAATGATAGAGAATGTTGTAAAGAGAGAAATTCTTATTTTCTTGGAGGAAACCACCTCCAATTTGCTACGGCCTTGATCAAGAGAGTCCAACCTAGGTCTTGCAATCACCTTCAGTCTAGGAGCCCAAAATGGCCGTCACCAACTTCCAACTGCTGTCACCTGCCTGTGTTGGCCCTTCTAGGGCTGTCATCTGCAATTGTAGGCTTTCAAACAGTTGTTTCTAACTTCTGGACAGGTCTCCCATGCTATAGAATAGTTCAACAATATCTCTTTCCCTCTCCAACAGCCTCCTCCCCTCTCACAATTGGCTCGAATAGACTTCCAACAGCCCCCAAAAAAGTCTCTCTCACCTACATGGGCAACGTCCCCACTGATGAGTGTTCATGCATGGAGGTGTAGCTTCTGAATTTCGTGCAATTTTGGCCCAAAAATTTGGGGCTTTTCCTGAATTTTGGGATCTTAACACAGATTTGGACAATCTGACTCAAAAATTGCAAAGTCGGTGCACATTTGCTCGTGAATTTTTTTTGGGCTTTTCACATTTTAGTGAAATTCTTTAAATTTCACTGAAATTAGTGCACGAAGGACTTGGAAAATTTGAAAATTTGTCCAAATTTGGTGCAAGCAAGATGTGACAGTGATATCCGTCTCAAAAATTGCAAGAATTTGTGACATTTTGTCCCCGACATTTGGGGCTTTTAATGTACATGTGCAAATTGGGCTGAAATTTCTTAACATTGATGCACATTGGACTCTGTGCAACTTGGGGCTTTTGCAGTTTGGGCAAAATTTGTGCAGCATTTGGTCATTTTATATACATGCAAGTTGAATTCTACGCAATTTGGACATCAACACTTGGTAAATTTTGGGGGTTTTGCTGAAATTGCTTTATTTTGGCAAAATTGAACTGTCCTATGCATGACAAGGAAATGCAGATGTGTGTTTGATGCTTTGAGCACAAAATTTTGGGGCTTTTGACCGTTCGTGTCAAATTTTATGCCCGTGGGTACATGTACAACAAAAATTGCAGCTGAAATTTTGGGATTTCTCATGTAATGTGATGCATATGCCCTTGAAACAGCTGTAATCAGTTGGATAATGCTGTAGCACATGGTTTGGTGCTTCTGAAAATTTAATTACAGATCTGAAATCTGTACTTCTGCGTGGTCATTTATTGCTGATTGGTACTTGTTTGTACATTGGTCAATTGGGTGACAGTTTGGGCCTGCATTTGCTGGGTTTTTTTTTTGTCACATTTGGGCTGAAAATCATGGCTGGCAGCAGTAATCTGATGCACATAAAGAAGCTTGAAGGCACACAAAATTTTGCAATTTGGCAAAAGCAGTGCTACAATATCCTGTTACAAAAGAAGCAAGCAAAGCCAATCAAAACCAAAGGGGCAAAGCCTGCGGACATGGATCAGGACGATTGGGATGAGTTGAATGAGCTTGCACGCTCAACCATAGAGCTGTCAATTTCTGATGCCTTGCTCTTCAACATTGAAGGTTTGGATTTTGCATATGCTATATGGACTAGACCGGAAGAACTGTATGCACACAAGAGTGCTGCTAGCAAAGTGTATTGGCTGAAAAAGCTTATGGATTTGCGTATGAAAGAAGGTACAGCAATGTCTACTCACTTGAGTGAGTTTAACTCCATTTTCAGCCAGCTAGTTGCCTTGAAGTTCATGATTGATGAGGAATTTAAGGCTACTTTCTTGCTTTGCACTCTACCAGAGAGTTGGGATACATTTAGGACTGCTATGAGCAATTCTAATGTAATCCTTTTGTATGCTGATGTAGAGAGTGCTCTACTTATGGAAGAGATGAATTGGCAGAACAATGCATCCAGCAAGTCTTCCAGTGCTTTGCATACTAGGGGTAGATCACAGCAAAAGGGCAAATATGATGGCAAGGGACGCAGTAAATCACGTGGCAAAGATGTTGAATGCCGTCATTGTGGCAAGAAGGGTCACTTTAAACGTGATTGTTACAAATGGAAGAAAGAGAAAGGAAAAGGCAAAAAGACAGATGATAGCAAGGAAGAGAAGAATGACAGTCAGCCTAAGAAGAGCAGAGTAAAAATTGAAGAGGTGAATGTAGTCACTCATGATAATGACAATGGGAGTGACGTACTCTTTGTCTCTTCACACTTTGGTACACATGCTTTACTTGCAGATACAGATGATGACATGCATACCTGGATTCTTGATTCAGGTGCTTCCTTTCATATCACCCCTCATCGTGAGTGTTTTTCTGCCTATACAGGGGGTTGACATGGTGTTGTCCATCTTGGGGACAACTATACATGTGAGATTGCAGGTATTGACAGTGTGCAGTTACAGTTTCAGCCTGGCTCTGTCTTTACACTTCAGCATGTACGGCATGTACCTCAGCTTAAGAAGAGCTTGATTAGCACAGGGCAACTAGATAATGATGGTTTTCATACCACCTTTGGTGATGGAAAATGAAAGATCTGTAAGGGATCTAGGGTTATTGCCAGAGGTTGCAACAGTGATACTTTCTATCCACTTCACATATCTAGTGTGTGTGACCATGTTGTTGCCATGACCGTGCAGCCAACCGTTTCTTTGTGGCATGGCCGGTTGGGACACACGAGTCAAACTGGAATGAAAGTGCTTTCTCGTTTGGGTTACTTGTCTTATCTTCGTTATGCTAATTTTGAGCATTGTGATCATTGTATTTATGGCAAACATGCACAGACGTCTCACAAAAAGTCTCTTCCTTTGAAATCTTCTCCTCTAGAGTTAGTACATTCAGATGTATATCAAATGCCAAGATTATCTTTTAGGGGAAAGAAATATTTTGTCACCTTTGTCAATGATGCAACACAGAAGGTATGGGTTTACCCCATTCATAGCAAAGATGAAGTGCTTGATAAATTTAAAAAATTCTTGGCATTGACTGAAAATCAGACAGATAAGACACTTAAGTGTCTTCGCTCTGACAATGGTGGGGAATATGTATCCAAGGCCTTTCAGGCATTTTGTGATAGCAAAGGAATAAAGTGGGAGCTCACTGCCCCTCGTAATCCGCCCCAAAATGAAGTTGTAGAGCATATGAATCGGACCATACAGGATAAGGTTCGTACGATGCTATCTCATGCTACGTTACCCCATGGTTTTTGGGCAGAGGCTGTTATGACAACCGTTCACTTAATAAATCGGTCACCAAACAGGTCTTTGGGGAGGGAGTTCTCCAAGAAGCGTGGTCGGGCAAGCCACCTTCATATGCTCATCTGAAAGTGTTTGGCTGCGAGGCTTTTGTGAACATTCGTAAAGAAAAACGCAGCAAACTTCAGCCAAAGTCCTGTAGATGCATTTTCCTAGGATATGGTGACGAGGGTGAAATGGGGTATAAATTGTGGGATCCCGAGAAAAGGAAAGTAGTATGCAGCAATGACGTTATCTTCCGGGAAGATCGCATGCACAAACAGCCCGAAAAGACTGAGGAGGTCCGTAGGGTTGTATTCCGAGAAGAAATACCTTTTGGACAGTAAAATGTGCCCGCTGTATAGCAGAAAATACCTGCTGTAAATAAACCTGTAAATGCAGGAAAGGCTGCTGGAAACGATCAGCCAGCTATTGCCCATGAAAATGAGCCATTACATGTGCAGGAACAGCTAGGACAGCAATCTGTTAATGCTGATTTGCAGGCTGAAATGCCAGGACAGCATGCTGAAAATGGAATGGAAATTTGCAAGAACAGCCAACAAACAATGGCCATTGGGTTAGGAGATCGTCTAGGGCTACTAGACAACCTGGCAGGTTTGTTCCTGGTGCAATAAATGTGGCTGAATATGTCATGCTGACAGATTGTAGTGAACTGTCTTGCTTCAAGGAAGCAATGGACAGAAAGGACAGCAAGAAATGGTATAAAGCCATGCTGTAAGAGATGGAATCTCTTGAAAGAAATGGCACTTGGGACTTGGTGCAGTTGCCTAAAGGGCAAAAAACCCTTCCATGCAAATGGGTTTACAAGATGAAGGTCACTTCTGGTTCCTCACCAAAGTACAAAGCAAGATTGGTTGCAAAGGGGTACGAGCAAGAGCATGGAGAGCATGGAATTGACTTTGATGAGATTTTCTCTCTTGTAGTCAAGATGACTACATTGAGAACCATTTTGGGCTTGGTTGCAATTGAGGATATGGAGCTCATACAAATGGATATAAAGACTGCATTTTTACATGGTGATCTGCATGAAGACATATATATGCAGCAGTCTGAAGGGTTTGTTGAACAAGGGAAGGAAAAAATGGTATGTAAACTCAAAAGGAGTTTGTATAGGCTGAGACAAGCACCAAGAGAATGGTATCATAAGTTTGATACATTCATGCAGTCCCAAGGCTTTCATAGAAGTCAAGTGGATCACTGCTTGTACACCAAGAAGGCAACAAATGGCAGTCTGATTATCTTGGTTTTGTATGTTGATGGCATGCTGATTGCTAGCATGGATACTCATGCCTTGGATTCATTGAAGCAAGTTACCTGTTCTCCATTGTGATAGTCAGAGTGCTATCATGCTAGCACAGAATCCTGTCTTTCATGCAAAAACAAAGCACATACAGGTAAAGTGCCACTTCATTAGAGATGTACTTAACAGCAAAAGCATTGGGCTTGTCAAAGTGCATACAAATGATAACCCTGCAAACCTTCTCACGAAGGGTCTTCCACCAGAGCGGTTTGCTCATTGCCGACAGATGATGGGAGTTGGATAGATATATGTATTTCAGCTTTGTTACTCTTAAGGCACATTGCCTAATTTGTACCTAAAAACGTGCTCACTCTCTACTCTGCTCTCTCGCACTCTCTGTCTCTCACTGCGCGTAACGACTGTCTGTCTCGATCTCCGTGCCTAATCGGTCCCGACACCAATGTAGCCTTCCCCCCTCTAAATCTAAAAGAAAGAGATCCCCCTTAGAAGGAGATGGGGAATCCAAAAATTCACGAATCACAACCTCCAAACTGTCTAATTAAGAAAGAGTCACTGGCATGAGTGCTGAAGAGGGATAAGAGGGAGCAGATGATCTCCCTCATTGGAGTCAATATTTGTGAAGTCAAATGAGGAGGGAGGAGTAGAAATTAGCAACTCGTGAAGAGCCATAAGTACCAAACAACAGCCTCTATCTTTGAATGGAGCAACCTCTAAAGCTAAAGATGGTGATGAACAGCCACTCTCTCTCAATGGAGTGTGGACAACGAAGCTAAGGGTCGTGAAAGCCATTGAACCCAAAAGTAGGTGGGGGAGACCTCTATAGCACATTGTGGTCGTCTCCAAGAGGGGTTATGGCCTTGTGAGGTCTTAGTGCCTTTGGCTACTTAAAAGGGCTTAGTGCACATCATGGGCATCTTATTGCCTTCAGCATCGAACTTTAGCAACCGATGCAAAATGACCTCTATCACCAAGAACAATGAGGTGGCATGAGGAGTAGTTGGGAATAGACATATATACTTCAATAGAGTAGGGAGCAAACATCGATGACAAAAAGCTTCGGTGGAGTCTCCTACCTTGCAATAGTAGGTGCACCCAATGTTCCATGCTCCATCATGTGGAAAGAAGCCATAGCACCAATGTCTTAAACCTCTAGTGGGAGGGTGTAAGGGAAAAAATAGTAATGGTATCTCCCAAATGATGCAACAAAATAGAAAAGAATCTAAAATCGAAGAGAATGTTGCTACTCCTCAAAACCTATATTCGTCTCTACCAAGGATTAGGATCTTTAGCTCTTGTGTGGGAAAGAAGCCAATGGCACAGCGAAATAAAAAAGATTCTAAAATCTAAGAGAATGTTGCCGCTCCTCACAACGTGTATTCGTCTTTACCAAGGAATAGAAGCTTTAGCTTTTCGGGCACCTTCACTTTGATACCATGTGAAAAAACAATAGAGTTTTTAGAGGAAACACAAAGTGTGTATGGAAAAACAAAGAGACAATGAAAGAACTCAAAAACTAAGAGAATGAATGAAAGATAGACTATAATAAATAGAAGGGCCCTTGAGGTTCTGTGTCTTGTAGACTAATACTAAGGTAAGTTGAGAAGAGTCGATGATGTCAATCAGAGTTCAGAGATGATGAGTGCGCTTTCCTCACTGACTAGATGGCAGCACCTATGAAGGGATCTACATTGTGAAGGGATCAAAACACAATCCTTCAAGCAAAAGAGTGCCATTGATGAAGATGAGACTCCTCCCAATGAAGGCGATTGCAGTCTAATGATGGGGCGATAGCTGCAGATGGAGAATGTTGACTCTAGAAAGAAAGATGACGATGAAATGTTATAGTAGGTTTGGAGATGTGCCAAGTTTGGACCAAGCAATATGCTCTCTTCTTGACCGTTGGGGTTCTACTAGAAAGGAGTTGGACAACTACAATACAACTAGTGGGTCAAGGGGTTTTGCTAGAGAGGAGCTTGAGGAAGACTACAGTGAAACTAGAGTGGGTTGAGGGGTTCCACTAGAGAGGAGCTAGAGGAAGGCCACTATAAGACTAGTGGGTTTTGTTGTGTGTATGACAGAGCAAGAGCTCAACGCCATAGAGTGGCCTAGACTAACCTTGAACAAGAGAGAGAAAGAGAGAGAGTGAATCCCATAAGCTGGATAGCTCGTATGGCGACGGAAAGAGATATTTAGACGATAGTGTGAGAGGGCCCCGTAGACTGAACAATACACCAAGGGCAATAGTGTCATACATAGAGAGAGAGAGAGAGAGAGAAGTGAAGAAGTGAGATAGTACAAGCTCGAGAAGACACAAACTCCTCGTAATGATAAAATAAAGAGCTATATTGTTACCAAGGCAATGTTAAATGCACCTTGTATTTTCCTTTGAGTTGTTTTGGTGTGAATACGCCCTATCCACGAGCACTTTTTACCCTTGCATGGGAGGGGGTTTTTCCTCGTATGAACACACTTCAATGTATAGGTCTATATGACCTTAGGGTTGTTAGCAGGATTGTTAGCTCATGTGTGATTCTATGCATGCCAGTTGGGCTAGGCACACTTGTCATTATTTTAGGCATTTAATTGTGGTTATTTGAGTGGCACTTATTGCATTTTTATGCCAGTCGACCAGCATTTAATACTAGCTAACCAACTGCTGTATATGGCATACTATGTGTCTATTTATTGGGCTACTCCTCCTCCCTCACATACAACCATCATCATTCATCAAGTGTGGTGCCAGTGCCCACACAGCCAGTGACTCACTGTTGTACGCCACTATCTCATGTTTGGTATATGGATACCATTTTCCGAGCGCATCTTTGAGTCCTCTTCCTTTGCAGTGTTCTTCTATTTTCTTTCTCTTCTATCCTGTGTTCAGAAATTTATTTCAGCACTTGTCTATGCTTCCATTGCTGCACCACTTCTGCCATGGTATCAAATTGCAAGATCTAGGTGCTTGCTGCAATTTCTCTCTTGATTATAAGTCCTTCCCTTTTGCTGATTAGATGCCCTATTGCTGATCATCTTCAGCCTGTCAAAGGTCCAATAATAATGCCTGTGCTTTCAGCCTGCACAGTGCATTTTCAGCCTACACCAGTATTCCAGCCTGCAATCGTCAGTTTGCTCCATCAAATGCTCCATCAAATGCTCAACCAGCCTGCGTTTTTCATTTTTTGCCCCTCAATGTGGCAGGGCAACTGTTATTACATATCGTTTTTGCTGTTTCTGGCAGTTTTTGACTAGGTTTTCATCATTTTGCAGCAATTGCCCTTTATTTTTTAATCAGATTTCGGATACGCTGCATGTGAACTCTCATTTTGTGGAGTCTTTGCTATTGGTTTGGCTGTCTTTTCTCTCTCTATACCTTCTATTCTCTATCTTCTCTTCCTATCCTCTCCATATGGCTCCTCTATGCACTTGTATAGATGATAAGTTACATGTACTTGACTATCTTACATGGAGTGCTGTGATGAAAGCCTGGTTTGTGCAAAAGCAGATTTGGTACATTGTTAGTGGAGCTATTCCTCAACCTCAACGTCCTTTTCCTCTTTCCGACGATTTTGATCAAGACAACCATAAGGAAGCTATGATTACATAGGATTTGAACTATGCACGTGCATATTGTGCACTGCTTCAATGTATTTCTAAAGAAGTTCTACCGGCAATTACCTCCTGCAAGACATCCCCAAAAATATGGTCAAAGCTTCAGATGTTGTACGAGGCACCTTCCACCATGCGTTCAATGACCCTTGATGGCCACCTTCAGCAAATGGAGTTTGAGCCTAAGGACACTATCTAGTCATTTTTTATCTATGTTACATAGCTATAGGACCACCTTCGACACATGCAATCTACCCTTCTAGAGACACACCTCGAAGCAATCTACCCTTCTAGAGGCACATATCGTGGGAACGGTACTGACAAACTAGAATCAACCTTGCATCTTTTCATGACTTCCTTGTGAATTTCAATACTTATAATTAGCCATTCACAAATATGCGAGTCCTAACAAAGACATTGAATTATCAAGTCATGATGTTATCAACCTCATAAAAACCAAGTCCTTTCACTTTTCACTTCTTCATACCAAGCTTTATCAAATATGTGAATATGGCCAATACTGCAGGCAAACTAGAATTCTTAATACATCTAGCATAAACAGTTTCTAAATATGACATAAACAAGGATTGATGTATGGTTTCACAAACACTTATAAAAGGCTAAAACCAATAATCTGCAATTGAATATGAAATACCAGTTTAGAACCAGGGATAAAACAAAATAAAACAATTATACTTACCTTGCCAACAGGATAAGACACCGGAAAGCAGACAATCATAAGAATTCGAACAAGCCACACCAAATTCGCTCCTATCGCAAGTCCATATCTAGAGCATATTGCTTGTGGAATGATCTGCATAAGAGTATATAAATAGGCTTAGGTGTTGGAGGGCATGAAGCAATCTCAAGCTTCTTTCTTTTGGGGTGAAAACCACTATTTGTCAAATGTATGCTATGCTATAAACACATTCATAGATGGCTAGCAATGAGACTCGAAAACAAGTGAAACAAACAACTCTAATTGACATTAAGGAAGATCTCCACGTTCAAGGGAAATTGTAAAGACTGGAGAATTATTGACACGAAGTTAAGCTTCATATTCAATGGTGTGTTCACAAAAGCTACTACTATTGCATAGTACACCAAGGGCTTGGTGCTACAACCTGATTGTTGTTCCTCTTCATCTTAGTGATGAATTTGACCTCTCAAAAAATGATATGCACAATAGAGGTAGTGCTAGTTTTGAACCTGTATGTCCACATAAGACAAATTGTAACCATCTCACCACCCATTATTTGTTGTATCAAACCCTCATATGCCACTATAAAACTCGATATTATTGGGGGCTGCAACTTAATCGAGCCATGTATGATCGCAAGACTAAAACTAAAAACTTAAATGAATTGATGGGTACTTGTTTAGGTAGTGGAGCAATGTCTTTAAAAAAGGAAAACTTGGCAAAAGATGTAATTGAAACAATTACTATAGGCCTAGTTTCAGGGGTTCTTAATTTTTGGTGTAGTAACAACGGCAAAAACCTTTAGTGGAAACAGTTGAAAGAGTTCTTGAATCAAATTCTTTCCCAAAATTTATGATTGAAAATTCTATAAATTATTGGGTAAATATAACAATGGAGAAACTATCAAAAAATGACAAAGAGACCAGAGAGAGAATGGGGTTTGCGACGAGAAACAGTGTGTACGCAACAAACACTGAGAAAGAAGAGAAACTCAAAAACACAAAAGAACATGGTGATGATGCACCGAATCATGCTATAAGAAGAAACGCTGATACACTGGAGCCAAAGCTCAAAAGATGACTACATTATCCTGTCTGAATCAGGCGGTAGCACTTGTGGGGAATCTTCGCCGAGCAATGAGCTATCGAAGTAATCACTAAAAGGTGAAGGACAGCTGTGGAGGGAGCGAACCACAATCCTCTAATTCCATTAGAGATGTGGAAGATGATCACCAGCTGTCGAGGGAGCGAATCGTAGTCCCTAGATGCCAAGAAGATGGCCTGGGTGTCGAAAATAACACGTATGCTCTAATACCATGTCAAAAATAAGCAGCGACGCAGAGAGTAGGGCTTGTGGGGAGCAACACAATGTGTGTACGGCAAACACAGAGAGAGGAGAAACTCAGAAACACAAGAACACGGTGATGATGCACTAAATCATGCTATGAGAAGAAAAGCTCAGAAGATAATTGCACTGTCCTATCTGAATGAGGCGGCAACACTTGTGGGAAATTTGCACAGTAAAGGGAGCGAAATGCAGTCCTCCGAGCAATGGGCTATCGAAGTAATCACTGGAAGGTGAAGAACAATTGTCGAGGAAACGGACTGCGGTCCTCTAATGTTGTCAAAGATGTGGAAGATGATCACTAGTTGTCGAGGGAGCGAACTGCAGTCCTCTAATGCAAGGAGTGACCTAGGCAGCAAAATGCAAATCCCAGAGTGTCAAAGATGTCAAACACAAGGAGAGCAGCCCAAATGCTAACACAAGGTGGATAATGATGACGCCAAATGATGGAAGATGAGCCAAGCTGCAAAAACAAAAGTCCTAGCTACCTCTATCACAAAAGAGTGACGCCAAGTGATGGAGGAGAAGCCAAGCTGCAAAAACGCAAGTCCCAGCAACCCCTGTGATAGAGAAGTGACAACAGGTGATGACGTCAAGCAGGAGATGATGACACCAAACAAGGAGAAGATCTCCACACTGAAAAACGCAAGTGAAGGTGGAACCTAATGAAAAAGGGTGTTGATGCCAAGCAGATGATGGTGACACGAATTGAAAGATACTCCAAACACAAAGCCTAATGATGGAATAGGGCGCCCAAAGCAACAGAGGAAGGGTGAAGGCACTCACAAGCCACAAACTGCAATCTCCTCTTGAAGGGGTGAGAGGCCAGTGGAAGGGGCTGATGAGAGAATAGAAGGGCATCTGATAGCGGAGGAAGAGGGGTGAAGAATGACTAAAGAGTGATAGGAGTGGTAGAAGTGAATGAATAAAGTGATTGCCTATTTATAGGCATAAGTTGTCTAAGGTGGCACACCAGTGCAAGTGCCCACTAAAAAAGTGGCCAAAACATGGACACCAACCCTTTTTGGGGCTATGAATGGAAACCCTAAATAAAGTGTGTGAACTGAAGAAGTGGTTTTCAAATCTGGGCAGCAAACGCAAATCCTAGAGTGTGTCGAAGTTATCAAATGCAAGGAGAGCAACCCAAATGCTGACACCAAGGGATGGATGATGATGCCAGATCAAGGGACAACCACAAGGAGGGTAAACATAGCATATGAAGCCCTGTCAACCCAAAAACGCAGGTACTTGGGGCTACAAAGACTAACGCCTATGTCAAAGCTGTCAAACGCAGGGAGAATAGCCCAAATGCTGACACCAAGGAATGGATGATGATGCTGGATGAAAGGACAATCACCCAGAGGGTAAACGCAACCTATGAAGCTCTGTCAACCCAAAAACACAGGTACCCAGGGCTGCAAAAACTGATGCCAAATGTGGGGTGATGCCAGGCAGAAAGATGCTGACGCCAAGCTGGGAAAGGTGACACCAGATATGGAGAAGGTATCCATGGAGCCAAACGCAAATCTAGTGAAGCCTGGAGGGAGTGGAAGAGGTTGCCGGCTATGGAGGACTAACACCAAGGTAGAAGTTCTGTCACTAGCACTCTGATGATGATGATGATGCCAGCAAGGGGGAGCCTCCAAACACAAGACCTAACTGATAAGAGAGGACACCTAAAGGAGAAGAGGCAGAGTGATCACAAACTCCAATGTCCTCCAAGAGGGGTATGGGTAGCACTGGAGAGAAGAGGGAAGAGTGTTGGAGTAACAGAGGAAGAGGGGTAAAGAATGACTGAGGTGGTGTAGAATGAATGAAGTGACTACCTATTTATAGGCATAAGTTGTCTAAAATGGCGCACCACTGTGTGAGCGTCCACTAAAAAAAGTGACCAAAATGTGGACACTAGCCCTTTTTGGATGGCCAATGCGAAACCCTGAATGAAGTGTGTAAACTGAAAAAGTGGCTTCTCAATAGAAATATCAATCTAGTGAAAATTTAGATAATTACAAGCATGGTCCATATAAATGTGGAGGAAAATCAATCTGATGGAAAACCAAATATACATGGTTCATAGTGGTATGGAGGTTTGGAATTTACTCAAATTCAGTATGAAAATAAGATGATGCTTACTTTATTTATTTTTGTAGATTTTATCTATTTACTGCATGATAAGTGACTTTTTGCACACCTATGACACTAGTCACATTATGTCCAGTAGAAAGATGGAAGGGATACTAATTTGCTTTGTGTTGTGGTGAGCAAATTATTATGCAAATTTAGGTGAATTAATATTTTTAAAAATTTATCAAGTATAAATAATATTCAAGAGAATCCATACATTAAGCGTAACATATAATACTATGTATTTATATGATAAATTATAGTATATACACATGATATCATATATTATTAAAATTATTACTATACTTGTTTAAGCTTCTTTACTGGTAATTTTGATCAAATCATTGATCTTTAGTACTATTAGTTCATTGATCTCTTTAACATAAATAATATTAGGGTATTAGATGTAAGATACACTTTCATCATAATAAGCTATCTTTATAGAATGCTTTCTTGTTTTATTTATGTGGTTCATTTTTAGAAAGCTTTCCTGGCTTTCCTTACAAAAGCAATAAAATCGCGCACAAAACAAGAAAACTAGGTGAAAACTTAGTTTTGTTGTTTCTCCCTCATCCAGAGTCTAGATTGAGAGCTTTTGGAGTCATTTTAGAAATTTTGGCATTTTTCGAACGTGTTGGTGATGTCAAAATGCCATGATTCAATAAGCAAAATTATGTGCAACAACTACAACAAGCTATAGGAAACCTTGACACACAACTCTGTATTTTGATTAATATTTATATTTTCTTTGCAATTTGATGTATAATATGAATATAAATAGCCATGTAAATCTATATTCTATAATGAATGATGGAAAACCATGGCTTTTGTCATAAGGAAGTTGGGCCCTATCATGTGTTTTTTGTTATTATTTCTAAATTTATAAACTTATTCAAATTCTTTTATGTTTTATAAAGATGTTTGTATCTAAGATTTAAGATGCTAGAATTGTCACGTGGTTTCCTTTTATTCTATAATTCCATAACATTGACTTCACTATGAAAATAAGGTGTTTTTTACTTTACTTATTTTGTGGATTTTGTCTATTTTCCACGTCGCACATCATGCAGCAAATAGATAAAATCAACAAAAATAAATAAAGTAAAAATCATCTTCTTTTCATAGTGAAATCCATAATTCCATAGCAGCAGCATCCAAAATCAATCTACATTTTGAAGATAAATTTCTACAAAGCTATGAATAATTAGGTCAAAATCAATCCTTGATTATTGGCTGACTGTTTTGGCTGTTGTATGGGTCCAAAAAAATAAAGAACTAAATTCAAATTAAGATTGAAACTCAACAAGTTTTGTAGAATAACTAGTTAAAAAGTTGTATACAAAGGGAACCAAAGGTGTGCCCATTATTTAGTCCAATCATCTACACTATTTATTGCCAGGTTACTGCCATCACCATCATCTAGCTCCCATCGCCATAGTTCGGCCTACCTCACCATCACACTACCACACCTCCCCACATCATCATTTGAAGCTGTGAAGGAGTGAGCCATTGTTACTTCATTGTTCCAAGGCAAAGACCAATGTGTCATCCGGACATGCAAGCTAGCTAGACTCCTGCATTTTGCTATCATAGTACTACTCCTTCAACTACTGTCATCAAACACAGCTGTCACATCTTCCCGCAGCTAGATGAAGTTGTATTTTGCTGCTAATTGGCTGCCTACATAGTGATTTCACACAATCCAACACAAAAGTACTGGTTGGCTGCTCCGATTAGGATCCTTTTGAGTACAACATACACTTGCCAATTCATGTCATCATCAACTACTTATTGAGCACCCCTTAGCCCACACCACCAAATGAAAGAAGTCTTCGAGGGCTTCCTTCCCTTCACACTGCACCATTGAGTGACTGAAACCAACCTTTCTCTCAAAGAGAGTGGTAATAACCTATTAATCAATAATTATAGTAAGCAATTAAAGCACATAAACTAAAATCTAGGACAATGGATAGCCTATTGACACCAAGACTTGCACCCCTCGCAATATTTCTTTATCTTTTATTGCAAATGGATAAAGTACACTAAGATTCTTTAATCTCCTCCACTGTTCCAAGTGCCTCATGTTATCATAAATGACCAGCAAGCCTTCAAACCAATTTGACCCTTGGTTTGCTCAAGGATTGGCCTTCAATGGTGCTCCTTAGGTGACAAACTACAACCCTAAATGTCTGTTGGCTGAATGGCCACTTGAATCTCTTGAAATTCTGGAGTCTAATTATTGAAATTCAAGCCGCTAGGCCTTCATTTCTGAATGCGCTTCCCAAGGCAGCTATGAAATCCTAATTCCCTAGTGTCACCACATACACTAATGACCAATTAAATATTCTAGGCCAAATTCTAACACTAGATACCACCTTGTACCTATCAAGTCCTAGGTCCCACATCGTGAAATAACTATCCTACATAGCACACGCGCAAGTCACATTTACACATTTGATTCTCTTTATCAAATGCTACGCAAAGCATCAAAAATTCAAGTCCTCATGACAATAACTAAGGCGTGTTTGGGACCCATCCTTCTTCCTTTGCTTCAAGCTACCACCCCTGCTTTAGCTACATTGCAAGTGGCCTATTCATTCATTACCTCGCTTGTTCATTTAGTGCATCATTTTATTACAGTCTCTAAACATGCATTTGTTTGTTGTGATGTTCATACACCTTCATATATTAGCTTGACTTAAACAACCCCAAAACATGCTTACTTAATGAAGCAAACCTTTTATTTTAAAAAGAAACACGATCCTAGAGAGTTATTATGTCCCACATGCAAAACCCTAATTTGGGTGCCCCAAACTTTCTATAAATATGTATGCAAACCACCACTCTCTTCCAATCTCGTTTTTGCAAATTTCAAGTCTTTCAACTTGCTGTCCACAACCCGAACGTGGAGGACATCGCAGTCCAAGCTCGCCATTGTTGTCTACAATAGTCTAGCGCCTGTTTTCAGCCTACCACACAATGTTGAGAACTTAATTCAGCCTATTGATTGCTGCTACTAGTTTTCCCTACTATCACCAACTTGCCACGTCATCAACCAGCTTGCGTGGAGCTGCCGCCTACACAGTTTTTCTCTCTCCTCAATTGTCGCCTTCTACAAGCTATCACTCGGCCTTTGCGGGCTGCATTTGGCAGTTTTCTCTCTCCTACAGCTGTCACACAACCTAAATAGGCTGTGTTTGCTGTTTTCTCTCTCCTCACCTACGTTTTTAGTCTTTCTCTCTCCTGCACTGCCGTCTACATCAGATCCAACCTTTATTGGCTCCGTTTGCTGGTGTTCGACACTCGGAGCCTGCCATGCTGCATTTCGAGATCCGTTCAAAGTACAACACTCTCTCTAGCTCATTATCCCTACCCTAATCCTCAAGATACAAGATTTTGTGGTACAGTATTCACTCTCTACATAGTGTGTTTGTTGCATGAGCATTGTATATTCAACAATCATTCACTTTCATATCATCCTAGCTCTATTCTATGTTATCGATTTGTGCTTTGTCATACGATTGGTATTGTGTTTTTGTTTTTAGAGCATCTCATCACATTCTCATCAAGGGTGCTAGACCAAAGATCCTCAATTGTACCAGAGCATAAGTGCTCTTGACATAGAGTCACCAAGACCATTTGGCTTTCCAAGAGCACAAGAAATCTAATGCCTCAAATTTCCCCCATCATGGAGAATAGGTCGTGTACTCCTCATCACAAACAATAGGATCACATTGTCAAATGAATGTGGAGCAAGAAAACACAAAAGATGATGCTAATGTAGACACAAAACTAAACAAAAGAACAAAAATGCATGAACTCAAAAATAATAAGCCAACGAAACAAAATCCATAAACCAAAGCAAAGGAGTGCATACAAAGGCACAAGTTGTGGGATGTCACGTGGACGTGTATTTTTATTACTTTGCTTTGGTATAATTAAGTTGTGCACATGTGAAGTGCAAGCTAATTTGGGCATGGTGACAATCCAAAACCCAAGATCGGCAATGGGAACATTAGCAAAAGTTGTTATAAGTTATGCTAGACAAGTACTTGTGGGTGTTTAGTGAGAGTCTTGGTCTAGAAGATTAAATGGGCCATGAAAACAACTTGCCGTGTCATTTGGGCAAGGAAGAAATAAACATTTAATATTTAGACTAAGGCTGAGGAAAGTTAGAACAACTTTCAAGTTCAAAGGGCCCATTAGCACATGAAATGTGGATGGCCAAAGGCCAGTTAACAGCAAGCAAGGACAAGAGAATTGCTAATTTCCAGCCACTAATTAATTGCTGGAAATTAGAGTCTAGAGGCTAAGACTGCATTGGAAAATGTACCACTTGTTAGTCAAGGAGAGAACTTGCCATGCAAGCCTATGAGAGGCTATCTAGGTCTGGCTAAGGCTATGGAGGATCCAGCCTGGGCAGCATGCTAAGAATGTTGGATTTGATCATGATGTGGGTCCTTCAAGGCCTCAAAATGTTGATCATCCACAAGGTGATGAGGATTATAATGCTTAGTTTGAGGCACAACTAAGGACAGCAGCTAATATCTCTGCACAACTTGCAAAGGCCTCCGTTTAGGGAATTTTTGGATTCCCCAAAGAAGGACAGCAAGGGCAAAAAGAAGAAATCACCATCCAACGCTTCAGGACAGCATGAGTTTCCAAAAGGTGAGGTAGTTCAAACTCAAGAAGCACCATATGTGGAAAGATCTCAAGACTTCACGTATGAATTGGCCTCAATGCCAAAACTTCACACAATGATTTATCTCAACATTGATGTAAGAATTTGGCATGGAGGCCAAAATTCATACAAATATTTATTTAGTATTCAGAAATGGGTTCAACTTCAACATAACAAAATGAAAGTACAAGGTTGGTATTAAGAGAACAGATCATAAAATGGTCTGTTGAAGGTTCTTACAACATTCCACATGAACAGTCTTCCTGGTTCAAAGGCTATTTTTTCACTCACATGTAAGAAATTGACACCTTAGTGCATGGAAAAAGAAAAAATCCAGCCCCAAAAGTTATTTCACAAGAATGTGATGGCACTTTCTGAAATTCTCTTTTCTGGGAGCAAAGATTGGCACGCCTTCATGCATCTAGATAACTTCTATATTTTGACATTAAGTGATATAGCAAGCAAATTTACATTGGTCAAAACATTTAATGCATTGCAGCATTGAGTGATGATAAACCTCCTAACACTTGTTCTCCAATACATTACCCTTCTTTAATTATCTTGTGATAACCAATGTTACTATAATAATGTTACAAATTTCACGAGTGGAGATGGATTTCCCAGGCATCGCTGTGACATTATTTATCTATTTGTAGCAAGTGAAAATATGCCTTGAGGATAATTTCAAAAGTGCACATATGGCATCCGAAGTCAAAAGAGAAGGTTGTGTAGGGGTGTCAAAATAAATCACGTCAGCAAGGAGAAATTTGCTTATATTCAAATAAGTGCCAAATTTGTCTTGAAGACAACTAAATTTTGTGATATACCAAAGTGTTTCTGAAGAAAGTACCATACCTCTCCAAATGCTAAGACGAAAGTTACAGATAGAACAATTGCAACAACCGGGTTGAAAATGTTATCCAGAAAAAGAGGGAGAGCCTGCAGGCATTGAAACAATCTTATGCAAACCAAATACAACTTACACCCAGAAATTTAGTTTAAACATATGCTAACAAAGAGCAACGAGGTTAGCTTGACAAGAACAATGCTACTTGGATTCAAACAGAAGAAAAGCTACGAATTGGAAGTCGGACAGCAATCCTCACCTCCATTGCAATAGCATTGCATAAAAGGAGAGTCACTAATAACTGATGTTGCTTTTTCACTACTGGAAGAATGGCCACTGCAACAAATATAAATCATCAGTAATCACTTTCTCACCTTGCTAAGCTGTAATCACATCCTCACAAAGTTTAAACATTGCCACAGGGACCAAGTTACATGTGTCATACAAGAGTCTATTAAACCTAAATGCTACTAAGGAGCACGTCCATAAATGCTTTCAAATTTAAATACAGGTAGATTGTTTCTTATGGTCCATAAAGCTCCAAAGTTGCTTCCAAAACTAGCAGACCACTCCAAAAAAGCATTTTCAAGTACAAGTTTCAACCCTATGCCCAAAGTTGCTTGACAACTAGCACTCTTCACAAAAAGAACTTACTGAAAACAGCTCCAAACTCAAAGTTGAAGGTGCAAGGAATAAGAATTTCAATGGTCAACCCATCATGCATGGATTTAACTCATCCTTTTGGCGTAAGCAAAAATCTCAACTAACATGGTTGGTTGCAAAGAAATAACAATGGAAGAGAAGAATTATGCTTTGCTTCTGGGACTATGGATATACGTCTAGGGCTGTGGGGACTGCAAAACACACTTCTGCAGCAATAACATACTCCAGCATGGTTGCAGATGAGTGATCTATTCCACCTTCAAGTTGCCGGATACTTATATGCCCATACTTTTCCTATACAAGGAATAGGCAAAGAGGAATATTTGGGAAGTAAATTGGTTATTGCATGCAGCTTGAGGCAAAAAATCTCTGCATTTATTTGCGTCCAATAGCGGCAGACATATCAAGCTGTATGTTTGCATATGTCTTGAGTTGTTTGGTTGGACTGTGTAATTTCAAGATGAATGATGCTACATTTTTACATGGTATATAAGACATTCAATTTAACTGTATCAGAGTAAGCTCTCACCGATAACTTTACAATATGCAAGAGATGTGTTTCAAGAGACCTTCAAGTCAGGCAATGGAAATGATTGGGAAGAGAAGACTCACTGGCTTGTTTTTGTTCTTGTGGAGTGCCGCTTCTTTGCAGGACCTCCATCTCCACAAGATCCAATGACATCAGACCCAAGGTCAGGCCTGACATGGTTCCCCCAAGCAAGACGAGAAACAATGACACAATTCCATCAAAAAGATCATCCAGTGAGAAGGCGCTGCCACTGCCAAAAACAGGAACATCATAACCAAATATAAATTAGCTGCAGATTCCCAATGCACATTATCGACAGCGTCTACCCAGAGCAACACAATACCTAGCAAACTCACACGGCAACATCGATTGAGCAAATTGCAAAATTACTAACACAATAGCCAGCTGCGTCGAGCAGTGATATGCAAAATTCCAAAAAGAATGCATAACTTACACGATATTGAAGGCCTCCATGTTCAGAAATGAACCAGGGAAGGCAGTGAGCGGCAGCACTGTTGGCCGGCTGATGCCTGATCTGGTGACCTGTGGGCCTGTGTCTCTGACTGGATGCAACAGGAAATCTAGGGTTTTGAGGGGGAGGGGGGGAGGGGGCAGATAAAGAGAAACAAGGGAAGCTTTGCTCTCTCTCTCTCTCTCTCTCTCTCTCTCTCTCTCTCTCTCTCGCACAAAGATTCCAGTTGGTCCTCCTTTAAGGCGTCCCACGGAGACACACACAGACTGGCAGACAGGCGGATGGACACAGACACGGACAAACACGCACGCACACACACAGAGCTTCTGGGAAGTGACAGCTTGAGAGAAACAAGGAAAGCTTTGGTCTCTCTCTCTCTGTCTCTCACGCACAAAGATTCTAGTTGATCCTCCTTTGCGGCGTCCCACGAAGATACGCACAGACAGACAGACAGGCGGATGGACACAGACACGGACACAGAGAGAGAGAGAGAGAGAGAGAGAGAGAGAGCTTTTGGGAAGTGGCAGCTTGCGCTAGTAAGGTATATGATGGCCGCTGGCAGCCTGGCGGTCGAAGAAGAAGAAGAACGTGCTTGTGCTACGGAGACGTCCCTCATCTGCTCTCCTTCTGACACGTGTCGCCTCCAAATAAGACAAAAAGCGAAGAAAAACAGTAGAAACTAATTTTTGTCTTCTTTTTTCAATTTCTTTTTAAAATATAGGTTTAGTGAATTCCCAGAAAGTTAATTGAAAAAAAGGGGGGTAGTGGTATCCTTTAGAACTTTGCATTTCTAACATCGGACAAGGTCTTTGGTCCCCCATGACGCATGTGACCGTTTTCTCGCTACCTTTGGGCGAGAACTGACCGGTCCCGCCACCAATGGAAGGCATGCAGCCTTTCTTGCAGTCGTTGGATGCCTCGGCCAACACCTCTAGGGGTGTGGTCGAGGTGCTGCCTCCTCCCGCAAGGATTCCCCCTTCTCTTATTGCTCCTCTGGTGATGAGCCCTGCTTCGATCAATCATTGCCCTTCCCCTCAACTTTTCATGAACGAAGATCTGCTACCGACTGGAATCCATCCCACACTCAAGCCAGGACGAATATCATCACAGGGGCCGTCCCCTTTGCAGCAAATACTACATGCCTCACCCCACTTCTCTTCGCCATACGCACATGTTAACCCGCTTTTTAACATCTCTCAACATGTTAGTTCTGGACTGCCCCAAGGTCCCACCTTTGGCTCACATCTTGCAGGTACTTCGACATTGACCAACCATGGAATACCCCATTTCTCTGGCTTGAAAGGAAGCTATTCTCCGCAGACGAGAACACATAGCGCAGGCCCCGTTGCCGAAACGATACATTCCCACCCTGAAGCGATACACTCCAAAACAAGGTCCAAAGAGGAAACGCCCAGGTCACAAACCGTATGTAAGAACTCCTCCCCAAACCAAGAAAAGGAAGGTATGTGCTTCGTTACCCCTGGAAGATGAAGTAATAGATCATGTGTTTTTCCCATATTACTATCGTGCCCTTATTGGCCTTTGCCATGGCCGAAGACCTCCAATCGAGGTCTTGATATCGTGGATTAGGGAGCACTCGGCAACCTGGGATACAAGGTTGTATCTACCAGATATCTACCCAATAACTATTTCATTTTTGTGTTCGAGACCATAGACATGGCGGTCTCCGTTCTATCTCATGGTCAATGGATGTTGTGTAATGCTCCACTAACTTTATTCAAATGGTCTATAGATTTCGACCCTAATGGCCCCAAGCCTACAAAAGTGACTGTCTGGATTGAGCTCCCAATTTTACCTGACCCCTTCCACTCCCTATTAGGCTCAATAGTAGCCCCGTTAAGTAAAGTATTAGGGCAGAGACCCTCCTCTAATATCAATCCGAGGTGGCATCCCTAGATTTTAGTGGAAGTAGATATTAGTGAGAAGCTTAAGGACAAGATAATTATCAGGAATTTGAAGGGTCAGCCCATTCGTACGCAACCAATCATATATAAAAACCTCCTTAATTCTTGCTTCAAATGCATGAAACAGGGACACTTTATTAGGGATTGCCTTGAATGGGGCAAAGAACAGAAGAAGGAGGAGGTGAAGGAGTCCCCCCCCCCAAACAAACGGAGATGAGGAAGGATTCCAGAGAGTGCAAAACAGAAAACATGTTAATAAGAATCAAAAGTCTCAAATAGGGAAAAATAATAATAATACTAAGTTTAACTCTTTGAATAGATACACAGCCTTGCTTGAAAATTGTGGTGATATAGTCCATGATGCTAATGGGCCAAGGAAAACCATCGAGGTAGAATCTGACCACAAGGATGACTTTGTTAATGGAACGCAATTTTTTTAGGAAACATAGATGCAGGTAGATGAATTTGAGAAAGACATTAATGACTTAGATGCAACTAAAATGGAGGAAACATTAGCTGAGGGGGTTTCAGATAATGAGAAATCAGGGGCAGAGGAGGAGTCCCTCCCCACATGCCCTTAACCTGTAGACGCGTGTCATCACCGTTTTGCCCCCTCCCCCCCATTCAATCCAAACTCTGGAAGTACTGGAATTAATAAAAGAAGATTATCTACCATGAATGCAAGAAATGCCAGCCCCCTGCCAATAAGTAAGGGACCTAATGCTAAAGGCTCCAACTCTAAACATAACAAGAATTAGTGATAGACAAGCTCAAGATAATTAACTTCAATTGTAAAGGGGCTTACTGGCCCCAATCGGGCCCAAATCATCGAGACCTGGCTCTTTCAGGACAATATCAAACTAGATATAGTCTGCCTACAGGAAGTGAAGGTGGCCGGTCCTCCCCATCTTGCTAAAAATCTAGAGATTCTTTCACACCAATTTCAATGGATTTTTACAAACCATTCGGGTGGAGGTGGTGGCATAGGCATTTCGGAAAAATTATTCCATTTCATTAAAGCGATACTCAAGGACACTGCCCATGCTTGGGTATCAGTATTCTTCAAAGGACATGAAGATTGGGTAGTCACATCAATCTACGTCCCCCTCCTCTCCCAGAGATAGGATCACCACCTGGAAATCCCTCAAAATCCATCCCCTTCCCCATGATACTCCAGAGAATTTCAACATGGTGGAACATATTCAAGATCGCTTTGAAAGTAAAGGCAACATCATAGGGAGTGCTGAGTTGCTAGAATGGAATGGACTAGTAGGGTTTCATGGTTGGCCAAATAGGGGGCTTTACTTGGTATAACAACCAAAGCCCACCATATATGAGGAAAGCTCGTCTAGATAGGTGTTATGTATCTATAGTTGTCCTCGCATCCTTTGCTGACTATACCCAAACCACATCACACACCATAGCAATGGCAGATCATAAATTGGTGATCTCTTCCTTCTCGCGAGCGTCATCTACCTCGTGTGGAGCAAGCTGGTTCCACGCAGACCCAAACATATTTACATAACATCATGTTTGTAAGAGAATCGAAACCATATGGTCCAATCATTTCCCAACAACAGGCAGCCCACAGCCCAAGCCTGGGCAGCTGCCATCAAAGAAAGACAAAAACTTTTTAGTAGGGCAAAACAAACACAAACAAGGGTAAGGCAAGAGTGTCGGGCAAAATTGTATCATGAAATCTCTTTCATAGAATATAGAATAACTAAAGGGGAACCTCACCTTCAAGATCTGCTTCTCTCTAAAAAGTTGGCCCTTAGATAGGAAGAGGCCTTAGAAGCTAAAAGTGTACACCTTTTTTTTAGATATTGGTGGTCAAATCACACGGATAGACCGTCTAAGGTAAATTTCAATATCCTGAAGGCCAAGCAAGCCAAAGAGAGGCTTCCCCTACTTGAAAAACCTAATGGCACCTTTGCCTCAGACCAAGCAAAAAACCTAACGGTCACCTTTAACCATTTGTTCGACCTTTTTGGGAAAACAAACAAACCTACATTGAAGCAGATAGCAGCCAAAGCCGTGATTTCTCAATACAGAAAAACAGTTATCCCACCCGAATTAACTCCAATTTTGGGCATGGACCTTTCAGTGGTTGAGATAGTAGACTTGATTGATTCTTTAGCTAAGGGGAAATCCTTGGCCTTGATGGGCTTCCCAATGAATTCTTTCAAGAATTCAAAAACCTTTTGGTCATGCCCCTTACAGAGGTATGGGCTGAAGCAATCCATTATGGGGCTCTCCCTATCACAATTAACCAAGGGGTGGTTAAACTAATTCATAAGAAGGGAGCTAAGGAGCAGTAAGCAACTGGTGGCCCATAACTTGTCTCAACTCCATGTACAAGGTCTTTGCCAAGGCCTTGGCAAGGAAACTGGTATACCACCTACAAGCTTGGATACGGAAGGAGTAAAAAGGCTTTGCTAAGGTCGCTACATACAAGATGTTATCATCAGTTTGTGGGAGGGAATGGATTATGCAAAGAAACAACATCAGGACTTCCTGTTTCTCAAGATAGATTTCAATAAGGCCTATGATAGGCTGGAGTGGGATTATACACTACAATCCTTAGTAGACATGGGATTAGGTAGGAAGTATGTCAATTTTGTCTCTATTCTGCTTGGGAATGCTACCACGGCCATCTTAGTCAATGGCGTACTAATAGAATCATTCCATTTGCGCATGTCCATCCGGAAAGGATGCCCTCTAGCACCTCTCCTCTTTGCCATAGCTGCAGACGGATTAGGCTGACTCTTAGAACACTTTAAACTTTAGGGTAAAATCAGGGGCATCAAACTACCCAATAAAAAAGAAATGATACTTAACCTATTTGCAAATGACACTAATCAAGTTTAAGATTTCAATGTCGATCAACACTCATGTTTTAAAGACCTACCAATCCACACCATAGTATTCTCCCCATACAAGTATAAATCCCGCACTGCATCCCCACTAGTCAAACGTATTTGGGAAGCATGGTAGCAATATAAAAGCCAGGTAACCATCCCTGAGGCCCAGAAGTCAAGGATATGGAGTGGAAGAGACTCCATTTGCCTAAGCCTCACTCTTCCCCCAATCGAACCTCATTAGTATGGGATAGTCTCCAAACTTAATAAGAAAGGAATCAAAATTTGGTTGGACATTTGGGACAAGGACAATGGGCCATGCAGCGATCCAGAAGAGCTCAAAAGGTAGTACAGGCTGAACAACGACGTCTTTAGGTTCATTCAAGACCGGAAAAGAATCTGGCAAGATTTTAACCCAATGCTTATCTAGTGTAATGTCTAGGTTAAGATGAAGGATTTCAGGTGGAACACCAAGTCCTCTCGACTCCATCTGCCCAACTTACCTAGGGACAACAGTAAATTGATCGTTGCCCTCAATCATAGATGGCTTCTTAATTGGAATAATATCAATGGGAATATCGTTTTCCACAAATATGGACCCCCTACCTCCCCCCAAAGATCTCTCATCTGCTATGGCTCATACTCCATAAGGCAGTTTGGACCCAAGTCAGAGAGCAAAACGTATTCGGATAGGCAATGGGCTTTGTCCACAGTGCAAGAGGGATAAAGAAACCATCGTGCACCTTTTTATTTTATGCCCAGGTAAAAGGTGTTATGTCAACTGGTTACAAGAGTTCATCTCCCCTAGCCATCCATATAAACTGACACGGAAAGAAATCCTCACGGGTGAAGCAAACGGCCTCTCCCCCTCCTTGTGGACCTTAATACGCAAAATGTTTCTATGGTCCATATGGCTTGTTCACAATGAAAAAGTATTTAATGGTAAAGATGTTGATTGGCTCCCTCAATTTAAAGTGGATCTTTGTTGGCACATTCAAAGAAATGCCCAAAAATTAGCAACGCATGACATGCAGACCTCCATCAAACATTCGGGTACCAGATGCTCGAAAGATGAAAGAGAAGCTAAAATCAAGAAGGAGATTGTTGAATTGTTCCAGAGCATTATAAATACTACAAAAACTAGGGACTACACCATCAGGATTCCAGTCGATGTCTTCTCTACCTCGCATGATTGGGGTTCACCGTCAACAATTTCAACTCACAATTTTCAAGCAAGTAGGTTTTTTCATTGTTTTTTAGTCTTTTTTTTTTCAATTTCTTTTGAAATTTTGTGTTTACGGTTTATTGTTGAGTGAATTCCCATTATTTTCAAGTAATAGGATTTTGAAAAATTTGTACAATTATTTATATTTTTTAATTTTGATTTCTTTTATTAATTTTTCTGAGTTACCATTTAGTGTTTATGAAATAAATTTTTAAGCTTTTTATTATGTTAATTATATTTTTGTAACTTGCCATTCAAAGCTAACGTTTCATTATTTATTAGTCTTTTTTTCAATTTCTTTTGAAATTATACATTTACAGTTTATCGTTAAAATAATTTCCAATATTTTCAAGCAATTTTGATTTTTTTTCAAAAATTATTTATGTTAATTTTAACTTTATTATTTTTTGTGAATCACAATTCACTGTTTGTGAAATGAATTTTTTAAGCTTTATATTATGTTAAGTATATTTTTGTAAATTGCCATTCAAAGCCAATGTTTATGAAAAACCAAGGTGTGAAACAAATTTGCAAAATTTCAATAAATAAATTTTTTAAAGTTAAAGGTTGTTGTATTTGTTACCATTTTTTTTTAAATGAATGTTGTTAAGAGCCTTTTTAAAAAAATTGCAATTTCTTAATTTGAAGGTTTTTGTATCGACTCCCAAAAATTGGAATTTGGAGTCCACATGTGGTCTACTTCTTGTATTGGCTATTGTGTTTATATATGTGTCCACATAACACTAAATAAAGAATGTGAATGCCATGCGAACAAGCATTCTAATGCTAAAAGAACAAGAAGTAAAAAGTAAAACATGAGTAGAAAGCATAAGCACAAGCACAAGGACCAAAATTAGCAGAAAGCATCGAGTATAAAGGGGCACAAGAAGACAAATTATCACATGTATGTGTAAGAGCATTCATTAATAAGCATTATAGGTAAGAGTTTTTTTTAATGAAAATAGTAAATTTTATTAAAGTAGGTAAAAGTGAGTTACAGTAGAGGGAGCTTAGCCCATTTGCTTATGGTGCAAAATGTCTCATAGAAGACACTTATTTACATTAATTCTACATAGTATTCAATTAGGCAGGCTCTAGAGTGAGCGCGGGAAGGACTGGGATACTAATATGTCCATCAGTGATGAGGGGCACCTTCCTTGATGGCTAGCCCTAATCATTTGCTAGTTGGTCCTCTTCCCAAATAGTTCTCCAAATCTCCTATCTCTTGGCCCACCTAATAGTTTTGAGATCATGGTTGCTAGAGGGCGTAGAGGTATCTTTGGCCTGATCAATTTGGGGAGAGGACACTACTTCAAAGATGGAGCTCAGTTTGGCTATGGGCGCCCATCGAGATGGGATCATTATTACTATTCTATTAAATATTTTGGAGTTAACTCAAAAATTCCAAGTAAAAACCCGCAAATAGATGGAGAAAATTAGTAAAAACTATCAAATAATGAATTAAAAAGGAGGTGAACAAGAAGACAATTTAAGACCTTTATGTGGAAGTGTGGAAGAGCATTCATTGTAAAGCCTTCTATGTAAGAGCAATCATTACCATTCTATTACATATTCAATCAAATAATTTTAAAATTCAAACACCCACAAAAGGGGACTCAAAATGTTAAATGTATTAATAGTTATCATGTAGGGAATCAAATATTTATCATGTAAAAGTTTAAAGACTAATCTTCATTAATGTTAATGACTTTGGTTCATTTACATATGTGATATCTTGCCTTTTTGGCATGACCAACAAATAGAGGTTGATCTAGTTCACTTAAGCTATCACAATAACTTTGAGAGCCTCCATAACTCGTAGCTTGATTGAGCTACATGCAAATCGTGAAGTTATATTTACCCTATCCATGCACAAGTCCATGTCATAGTGAACCCCACTCTTAGAGAGAGAGAGAGAGAGAGAGAGAGAGAGAGAGAGAGAGAGAGAGAGAGAGAGAGAGAGAGAGAGAGAGAGAGAGAGAGAGAGAGAGAGAGAGAGAGAGAGAGAGAGAGAGAGAGAGAGAGAGAGAGAGAGAGAGGGGGAGAGGGGGGGGGGGGGGAGGAGGAGAGAACCTTGTCTCCATATTTGTAAAACATGCCCAAGTGGATGGCCTCCATCCCAACCTCACAAAACGTGCAAGAAAAGTTAGTGGATTCCTCCACTCATTGACTTGGCCACCATGACAAACATCACAACTTAAGTTGACATGCACATGTCATGGTCCTATGCAAACTTCAACAATGTTAATCAAAAGTGGACCTTTGGTCCTTATCTCACGGTATCAATTGTGCTTGTTAACAATTAAGAGGTCTTGGTCTCACTTCCTCAATTGTGTGTGTTAGCCTAGTTAAAAACTTGATCTACAAAGTATTACTTTTGCAACATCTTTTATGTATATTAAGGAAAGATTTTTAAGAGACAGGGGTATGTGTAGCATTTCTAGCACCACCAAAGTCCTTGTTCCCCCCGGCAGGTCTCTTAGTGAGTCCCTTATTGTGCCCATTTGTAGTCATGTCCCCTCACCGGTGGGCCTGCCCGTTCCACTCGCCCACGAAAAACACTACCACATACATGCATCATTTACTATTACTAAGAGAAGGTTTGGGGGAGGGGGCCATGTGGTGCCTCCATGCTCCCTTGTGAGAGGTCTCCGCAATGGCCACATGGTGAGCCCTCCCACATATCCACCATCCCCGCACACACAATCCCTCCTACAGAGAGAGTCTAGAGAGCAAATGTCTCGTAAGCATAGTGGACCTTGTACTGAAAGTGAGAGCCTCTATAAAATGACGTGTAGAGGCATGCAAAATTTTAGGTCTTTGGCCTTTCGCCTCCACAACAAAATGGGGGGGGGGGGGGGGGGGGGGTGTGTGCGTGTGCGTGTGCGTGTGCGTGTGTGTGTGCATGTGCGTGTGCGTGTGTGCGTGCGTGCGTGCGTGTGTGCATGTGTGCGTGTGTGTGCACGCATGCACGCACACACACGATAGTTATTAATATTAATAGAACATAAACAATTTGACTCACCATTGCCCTTATAGCCATCATATCTCTCTTTACCTCCACTAATTATATATTAATGTGGTGATGCATATACAAATAAATGTACATGTGTTGCTTCACTGTTCCTTTTATATATTATCTCTACACTTGCCCTTTGTATTAAAATGCATATGAATGTTCTTTCCTTTCTTTGTTGAGATGCATACAGAAACATACTCTAGATACATGCCATGAAACTACGTGTGTGTGTGTATGTGATACTATGACTACTTAATGAAAGGCCTCTCTAAACATATGTTAACACCATGGTCACCTAAATCTTAAAGAGATCAATGTCCACCTCCTCCTCTTCTTTCCAAATTCCTAAAGCTCAAGAAAGTTGCCAATCCAATAAGAAATGAGTACTTAAGAGTAATAGTAATGAGCATCGATCTTAAGCTTAAGGTCACCCCACATTATATAACTCTCTTCTAAAAATGAGGCAAACTAGCCCTTTGACGGGCTTCATAAGCAAGTCAAAGGGCTATTTTGCTTGCTCATGTAGTAACATAAGGCTTTGCACATTGAATTACCTACTTTCAGAGGCCGCCCTTTAACCCCTACCACTCACCGCTTCCTCTCAACCTCTACCATGAGTCTTGATATTGTGGCAACCTTGGTATGCACATCAATCCATGCATGGATATAACTACCAACTTCTCAATTTGACGACACCACAAGCTTCTACCTCAAACTTCTTAACATGAATGAGGTGCATGAGTCTAATGGAAGGCTCAATAACTTCGAAGGTCTCCAATAAGCATATCAAAGAGGGATCATGATTTATACAAGCTTCTACCTCAAACTTCTTACCATGAATGAGGTGCCTGAGTCTAATGGAAGGCTCAATAACTTCGAAGGTCTCCAATGAGCATATCAAAGAGGGATCATGATTTATACAAAGTGCTAATGATCATCAAGCCAGTAGATCATCCTATGTCATCACAACCTTTTGCCCTACATTTGGTATAAGAGGTGTAATTTGCTATGAAATGGCTTTAAAATTGCGTCATACATCTACCTCCTTACTTAGGTTATTTATGGACCTGATTGCCAATCTTGCACATATTCTCTTAAAGGAGAGGGCAATCTTCCTTTCAAGGAAATGAGATAACCTAACTTCTTCAACTTGCATTATAAGGGAAAAGAACCTCCCATGATCCCTCTTTCTACATGAAACTTTCTTTCGAATCCTGATGCGAGGCACCAGGAGAACATTGGTGCAAAGCGCTAGGAGAATCTAGGTGGAGACCACCTAGTATTTACATTAAATTATGTATGCCAGTGAATTTGGTGGTTCGAGTATGGGTTGAGTATTGTGGATGTGAGAGTTTAAACCTTCGGTTCAAGTTCCCCAATGGCACATCTCTATCTGCGTCCAATTTGGATTAAGGGCATGCCACGTTTTGGCTTGTCGTAGGCCATTGTGATTTAATTTGAATCAAGGGACATGTCAAATTTTGGTCCTCCATAGTCCATTGTAGTGGGCAATCACGAAAATTTTCTAAATGTAAACCACCAAGAAGTACTGTTATTTCAAAACCCTTGTTGCTCAAACAACAAGAGCATAAATTTGGAGTGATGATGTTTCTCACCTTTTTTCTTTTGCATTTATCATCTCATGATATCTTTAACCAACAATTTTCTTCTCTCTCTTGAAGCTCACATGCGTGCATAGCATACATGTGTGAGAAACATCATTCATACAATAGACGACTTATCTAGCAAGCCTTAGTTTCGAATAGATCAAAGCATGTTGTACTTGGAATCCCCTCGTGTATCAATGAAATCCACCCATGTATCAATGTCATTAACCACTAGATCATTTGAAACTCTCTTGAACCTAATCGTGTGCCTAGATTGGACTGCACAACCAATGTACAACCGTTCAAGCAACTACTTGTCATGGACAATCCTTACCCACCATACATGAACCACTCTACATTCTTTGAGCCTCTAAAGCGTGTTCAACTATCTACTCTATTTAGTAAGCCAAACATTCTATGCACTTGCTTTTGTATCTGATCAACATCAAAATGATGCCATTCATAGCATAGAGCATGCACAACCATGTACCAACACATTTTCAACTAGGGGTGTCGTAAGACTAAATAGCAATCACCATTGTGCATTGGTCTACCTAGACATTTATATTGCTAACTCTTTTTCTAACCATTAGGTTTTGTTGGTTTCATGCTATTGGGGAAGCTAAGCTATGTAACTAGCTATCACCATGGCTCATGATTATTATCCATACCCTTAAAGAGTTATAAGATGGAGTCAAATGTTTGTAGTTGAAGCGAAGTCTTTTCATTAGACCAAGTGACTTGGTCTTATTATCTTTACTATGGTTGCAGCTTTTAAGGTTTATAGGATGTGGTGTTGCTCTCTATGATCTGTTTTTTTGTTCATTAATCCTTCTTTCTTAGTGTTGAGAAAAGCAAGGTAGGTTTTGCTTAGGGTTAGCTAACGATGACACCCTCTAGATGATGTGATCAGTGATGTGCCTCAATGGATTGATTGGTGGGGTCAATTGTGCCCTAGTTGAAGGAGTGAAGTGAATATTAGGATGCATCCCATTCATAGGAGAGGTAGACACAAATGCACCTTTGAGAGCCATAACAATAAGTATGCACAACCTATTTAAATGTTCCATTATTAATATGTCTCTTGTCAAATCTTTCCCATTCTATCTCATGGCTCTTTTCCACATTGACCTTGATTGATTTTGAATATGGTATCAAAGCCACTTACCACTAATGCCTCCTCTAATCGCCATAGGCTCAATTAGGCCTCTATCTTAATCCACCATAACTAAGAATCTTGATAAAGCCTTCAATCTTAAGCTTCTTCTTCCTATTCATCTATAAGTTGATAGGTAAAGCTTTAGCCTACATCTAGATCTTCAATTTGATTACAAATACCCCATGATTTACTAGTGAAAAGACTAATATTAGCTCCATCCAATTAAATTGAATGTTTAAAGCAACCATAGCTTGTACAATATGCCTCTACTACATTGGAGATATTTCCTTCCATGCCTAATATTTTTAAGAGCTCTCTAGCTAGTATTAAAGCCCATAGAAAGGCACTCAAAAGCTCTAAACATAATGCCATCATTGTCAAGCATACATACTACAACAACTTGAGTTTTAAGGAGGATGATAAAGTTTATACAAGTGGTACAAGTAGTGCAAGAAAACTTCATGCAAAAGCTCTTATGTGCTTCATCCTTGGTTGTCATCTAACCTTTTTCAATGTACATGGAATTTGAGGTGGCATCCAAATATAATTTGAATGTGAAGGTTATTGGAAAGAAGGAGAAGCCGAAAAAGTACAAGGACATTATACATTTATATGGCCAACCCTATGAGCTCAAATTTTTATTGTAGTTTAGCCATTGTCATAAACATATGAGCCTTCATTAGGAATAGAATTAGGGTACTATTTTTTGAGCAAATTTGTGTCTCCTTTTTAGTCACTATTTGCTTGTCTTGTGCTTTGTAAAGAGATAGATGCATTTATTTCCTCATGAAACCAACAAGGCCTCTTTATTAGTCGTGGAAAGTTCAAGTTTAAATGTGAAATTTGAGAAAATCAATGGCCAAATGTTCTATATTTGGTCCAGTCAAATAACATTTGTTATCATGCATAAGAAGCTTTTAGATATCATAACTAATAAATGTTAAAAATAAATATCTCAAAATGGAAGGAGAGAGATCAACAAGCCTTGGTGGGGTAGACCCAAGCTTTTTTGCATTTAAATACAAACCCAAGTAGAGGCATTATTGTGTGTGTAAACTTATGAGAGCTATTTCTCTATCTTCTTCCCCTTGCTTCTATTTCATATATATATATATATATATATATATATATATATATATAGAGAGAGAGAGAGAGAGAGAGAGAGAGAGAGAGAGAGAGAGAGAGAGAGAGAGAGTGTGTGTGTGTGTGTGTGTGTGTGTGCATGCACCACGAGGTATCTCCTTGTCTCTATTAAGTCTTCTTTACCCTTCTTTATCCTTCTTTTCTCTTCTTTGTCAGAGTATGCTAGTTAAATTGAGGATTGTGGATGGAGTGGAGCTTCTTTAATAATTTGTGCATGAAGGATTTTGAGACCACTGGAGCTTCTCCCACATCAACAAATTACAATGAGCAAGCTTAAGAGTGGAGTAGGTAAGGAGAAGTGGGAGGTGGGTTAAGAAAATAGTGTGGAGGAAAGAACAATGCTAAGAGGGAGGTTTGATGAATAAAGTGTGGAGCAAATGAAAAAAAGAATTCCCACACACTTGGACCCTTTGGAGTTTGCTGCATTAGCAAGTTTGAAAATATGGAACTAGAGAATTTGGATTGAGAAGGAATAGAGGATTCCATGAGAAGCCAAGTCAATAAGCACAATCTTCTAAGAAATCATGTACATCAACCACCAATGGACTACAAAGATGATGAGATTAGAGATAAGAGTAGTTTGGTTAACAAAACTTGACTCAAAATAGCAACTGGTGATACCCCCTGCCTTTAGGCTTGTCTTAACTTATGAAGCAGGAACAGAGCTACCTTCGCTAGTTCGGCGTTCCCAAGATGGGGTAGTTTGAACTTGTGCCCATGATAACAAAGATGAACCCATATTGGCAAAAATTGTACCCAGTGTTAGGAAAGTGTAAAATAATGATGTATATTGAAATGGAAAATATGCTAATGTTGTTCTATGTTTTGTCTAATGTGGGAAAGGAAGTGTTACTTAATAGACAATTCAAATACTAGAGAAGCTTCAACATGGCTATACACTAAAAAGGATATAATTCATGTAGGCTATAGTTTTTAATGAACAAAAATCAAGCCTCCCTCTCTTTTGAAGTTGCTGATATATGCAACTCCCCTCCTCCTTATTCTAGTAGCTATGGTTTAGGGTTCACAATTGTAGTTAAGAGTAGTCTCTAAATTGTAGTCATGTAACAGTGGTAGTTAGGAAAGGAAGCACATAGTCTTGATCTTAAGCAAGCCTACATAATCTTGTTCTTAAGAAATCAAGTGTTGATGTGGTACTAGTAGAAAGGCAAGTAGATAGTTTGGTAAGCAAGCAAGAAAGCTAGTCATGATCTTATGTAAAGCAAGCAACCCGATGGTAGACTTAAGTAGGGAAGCAACCCATATGTAGTCTTGGAGAAGAAAGCAACCTAGTTGTGGTATTAAAGGATGTAAGTTGGTGATGATGTGATAGTGGTAGTTAGGCAAGCAAGCAAATAGTAGTCCATCTTGACCTTAGGCATGCATACACACTCCTTACAAGTAGGTAATGTCATTTATGGTAACTTGTAATTTATTTGCTCTATCTACCATTTGTTTAAAATATTTCAATATTTAAGTTAGTTGCATGGTTCAACCACTCAAGTTTCTATCATGTGGATTCACTATGTAAGGGCAAAGCATCTCCTATTATCAACTCCACTCATGCACTCATATAAAGTATTTGTAAGGTTGGATTAATAAGCAAGTTCATGCTACAATGATCGTGAAATTTACATGAAGAATCGGTGTTAATGAGGACAAAGAAAACTTTACATTTTTATGCACCTATAATTTTGTGGCTAAAAGGCAATGAAATTGATTCAAAAATTACTATTCAACATTCAAACATTAGAGACCTAATGCTTCTAATTTGATGCAAATTGCTCAAAAAAGTTTGACCTCACCATGAAAATAATTAAGACTAGAGCCTTGCCTAAAACTATGTCCAATAGTAGCAAGGGCTAATAATGCAAGAGTCAACACATGCTTTATAGCAAAAGTTGTGCTAGATCTTCACACTAGGACTTGAACAAATTATGACATCAAATCCTTTGGACTAACTATGTGGGCAAATTAATTTTCTTTCCTGTGTGCATAGAGATATATATGTATACAAATATATATTAAAATTTTTATGTATTTGTGGGGAGAGAGAGAGAGAGAGAGAGAGAGAGAGAGAGAGAGAGAGAGAGAGAGAGAGAGAGAGAGAGAGAGAGAGAGAGAGAGAGAGAGAGAGAGAGAGAGAGAGAGAGAGAGAGAGAGAGAGAGAGAGAGAGAGCTAACTATTATGCACTATTTATACTACATTTGAACATACAATTTCTATAAGTAATCGCCAAATTTGATACTACTTTTTCACTTCTACAAAGTACTCATACTTCCATAGAGCATTTTAACACCTCTAAAGATATTTTAGAAAAGTACATGATACAAAAATAAAGCAATATAAGGCAAGCCTAAAGGCCACATATCACTAATGCATGGCCATGCTACTTCAATACTCTCTCTTAGCTTTACATGATTCCACATCGATGAAGTAGTAATTGCCAAGCTATTTACCCTCACAGGAATCCACATCAGTGCACTCAATATGTGCCATGATGCTTGAGTCTCATTGTTTGCATACAAATTCCAATTTCTTACTATGAGCTTGTTGGCCTCTTTTTTATCTTGTTGGGAGGGCATAAGGCAATTGCGAGAGATGAAATGACCTAGAGGAGACTACAAGAGGTAGTGAAGCAACTAGCAAGGTCTTGGTATTGCACACTATATTGGACAAAACCAACCTAGAGTTGAGAGGTGTGACTAGGCACAAAAATTGAAGCAAAAAATGAAACACTTGTAGTAAAAATGAAGAGGTGTCAAAGTTTTCATTAATTTGAGTTCATTAGATGGCCCATTTAAAGAGGCATAACTTTAGCATTGAAAAGCAGCTACTTGATCTAGAACTTGAAAAAAGCATCCAAGAGACCAAGTTAGTAGCAAACGATTCCAGGTTCATGGCTGTGCTTTTAGATTTTGAATCCAAGCTCATTTGGGCCTTTGATTTTAATGGAACCACTTGTCGGCAGTGCAAATGCATGAGAGATGAATCAATTATTTGATAATAACTCGATTAAGAAACTCAAAAAACTCAATGATGGGGAGCACATTTTTTCGGCGCACCCCCTAAATCTCCATGAAATAGATTTTTGCAAACTGTTTTAATCACTAGGAGCAGCCTTGGCCATGAGATGTTGAACTTTTTCGCCTCTAATTGCCGTGCACAAATTTTTGAAAATGATGCATTCTGTCAAAAGATCAATTTTTAGTCTTTATCTCTCACCATAATGGTTGTTTATACAAGCACACACAGAGAGAGAGAGAGAGAGAGAGAGAGAGAGAGAGAGAGAGAGAGAGAGAGGGGGGGGGGGGGGGGGAGGGTGTCGGAACGTGATATGATGCAAGCAATGGAGTAAAGAAGCATGAAGGTGTTTGTTAGAGGCTGTGTGGAGTGTCATCGGGCTGCCTAAGCGATATTGAAATCATAAAAAATAAAGCGATTTTATGGAATATTGTACAATAAGTCTTGTTTTGTTTGAAAATGGCAAAAAATGAAGAATATATGTGCATATAAAGCATTCTTACCAAGAAAAAAATTCAAAAATATGTTTTCTAAATGCTTGATCAACATGCTTTTTATAATAATAATTGGTTTTAAAAATGTGTTCATATGCATAAAATTGAGTAAATTGTGATTTATGTTTGTGCAATGTTTTTATGGATTCCAATGCATGGAGATTGCTTCAACGCCGCCTCATATTGTGTGTTAAGGTGGATTTCTATGCGGTTTTTCTCATTTCACTACATACCTAAGAATATGACAATGCTTGCAAAATGTGTCGATAAGGGGTGGTGAGAAGGGAAAAATGAGATTAAATTTATTGATTTTTTGACATTTTTCATATACATATAGGTGGATTCTTTAGTGTAAGGAAGATGGTAGCATAGGTTTTCTTTGTGCTATCTTCTATATGGCCACAATGCGTATAGTAATAAGCATGAAAATATATGATTGTGCACATGAAACACGATGCTATTTTTCCTTTGTTTGCATGCTTTAGAGCATTCCACCTGCATGAAAAGAGCATAAAAGCATGGCATCGGCATGAACCACAATAGTCAAGTGGGGGTGCCCTTTATGCATGTGATTTGAGTTGAGATAGTCACCTGCATGTGGGAAACTCCTTTGCTTGGAGTCAAGAGGGGTAATTAGTTGGACTACAATCCAAATTTGTATCTACAAATGCAATAGTTAGAAGAATCGCTTATAGTACCCAGACACTCTTGGTTGTGAGGCTGTGTGGGGTTATTTAGTGTGTCTCTCGAAGCCCGATGTCTAGAGCCATCAAAGTTAGTACCAGTCTCGATAGGTGGTGCATTTGTTGAGAGTCTTTGGGATTCCTGTAAGGGCATAAGACTCAATTCTCGAGTGTATGACTCTTCGCTTAAAAGTGAAGAAAGAGCTTTTAAGGCAAGAACATAAGCGCTGGCTAGAGATCTCTCGAATTCAATGAGAGCAACGTGAAGAATGGCCGAGGAAACACACATAAATTTTTCACAAATACTCATTGGACTGTACTAGTCTAGTATCCCTTGAAGTTAGGGGGCTTACAATCCCTCTTTAGTAAGAGCAGTCCCAGTACATAAAAAAGTAGTAGTTTATTGATAATACCTAAAGTTGGGCAGTCAACTCCTTCAATGACCAACCAAAGTAGTGGATTAACACTACCATTGAGTAGTTCCATTATCAATATCGTAGTTTCTCCTAAGCCTATTTCTGTATCTGTAAGGATGCACGACCACCCCCTAATACCTCCTCAAGCAATACGAATCCTAATGGCCACATCGACTCTACCCACTTTAGGGTATCCATTGGCTATCTTTAGTGAAAGTCCAAACGAAGATGTAAAATTACATATCAAAGACTTCCAAAAACTTATGTTTAGGTATCAAGTCAATGAGGAAGCACATCATTTGATGTTCTTCATAATGACTTTGAAGGGAAATGTAGCCCACTGATACTATTGACTTGTAGCACATTCGATTGCCACTATGCAAGCATTCTACACTATGTTTCATAGAGAGTTCTCTCTTGAAAAGCGAAGGCAATATTGGCTACATGTCAATGAGATTTGACAAGAATTCAATGAGTGCAAAAGTGTATGCTCAAAAGCTACAAGAAGTCTTTCGGTGTTTGGATAATACTATTCAACTACCACCTACTGCTTAATCACACTTTTTCTTAAGAGGGTTGGATTTCATGATCCAATTACAGTTGAGTAACACTGCACTAAATGATCTTGATGCCAATATAATAGTTATAGAGGGAATCAAGTCAAGAATTCAGGCTACCTACATGGCAAGAGGCAAGCCCTCTCAATGAGACTGGGATGGTGCCAAATGCGATACTAACAAGATATAACTCAATACATGCACCACCCAATAATATCAAGGGTCAAAGTCAAGGGACTTCAAATCAATGGTTTCCTAAATTACCCCCACTTGTAGAGCCAAATGTTGCCCAACCAAGACCCATGATATCTATGAGCAGCCAGTAAGGTCCCGTCATAAATTGAGGATCTATGTAGCTGCCAATCATTTACTGATTGTAAAACCTAATGTGGGGATGGTTCCTGATGCCACTGGTTACAAATGCTTTGCATCAAATATTGTTGAGGAAGTTAAGGACATGATGAAATATTACACCGCCATGATTATTGAAGAATATTGACAAATTGCTATGGATATTAATTTCCTAAAGCATAAAAAATTTTGATGGGCACTAGGAAGCCTAATGATGAGGGTCCATCAAGATTTAGCTGTAAGTGGTGTGGTGGTCAACACTTCCCTCGAAACTATCCCAGTGTTAGGTGTGACATATGCGGGAAGTCCAACCACTTAGCCAATACTTGCTAGAGCAAGATTAGTTCCCTTTAGCAAGGAACTAGATAGCCATGTCCTATTAATAATTGATGACAAGGAAACAATCTTCAGCAAGACGAGGGATCGAAGCAGATTTTGCAGAGAGGAAAGGCTTTTGTGGAAGAAATGCCTAGTGGCAGTGGCATAAGCTTGATTGAAGTAGTGAGTGTTGATGCCATTGATGCTTCTAATTTATGAGCAATTACGAGAGGTCAAAAGGCGAAAGAGGGAAATAAAGATAATGCAAAATCTATTGAAGCAACCCCTAAATAGGATGATAAGGGCAAGCAAATAGTTAGCCTTGACGTATAAGGTGGTCCTTTGAAGGTTGCTCATGGCAAAGCAGACCTATAATAAGGAGTCGACAAAAAAGAAAGTGAAGGCTAAGAAAGTTGCACTTAAGCCTATGAAGCGACCAAGAGAGCAGATGGTTTGGTAGGAGAGGAGAGCTATTGCTAACTTTCAGGAATTTGATCTAACAAGTTCTCTTTGTGAGGTCAAGCCTGATGTTAACCTCCTCTTGTAGCTAATTAAACTATCCTTAGGAATGCGTAAGTAGTTGAAGATTCTTCGCACTAGATATATTATTGAACCCTTGGTGTAGCCCGTGTTTTGATGACTGGTTTGGGCATGTCGAAAAGCATTAACCAAGGGTGCAGGCTTATGTTGATGGTATATTGATGGACCATGCCAGTGTGGATACAAGATCCTCAATTAACATTATGAGCTCATAATTGTTGAAGAGGCTAGGATTAGAGATCCAAAAAGATGTCTCCACAATTCTAAGGATGACTAATGATAGTTTGAGACAACCATAAGGTTGTATTACTAAAGTCCACGTAACTATTGCTATTAAGAAGGTCATGGATCTTGCAATCCGACTGTCAAGTCGATATACCGACTAGTCATTTGATATTTGCAAATGTTCTAAACGAGTTATAATTGATGCTTACCCAAAATCACCTCAAAATAAGAGAGTACCCATATCCTCAACGAAATTGGATGTGTTAGAGGGGCCTTCTAGTAGGGAGACTTCATCGAAAGATGAATGAAGAGAGGAGTCTACCACGGAAGATGTATATCAAGTAACTCTAAATGAGCCTATAGAAGCTCAGGATAGAATCAGAGATACAGATGTGATAGAGAAAGACCTTGGTTTGTTAATGATTCATGATCGATCAAATTAGGGTCTATGCTCATTATGAAAGAAAGGAAGGACTACATGTCCTTAATCTAGGAATTCCGAGATATATTCGCTCAGAGTTATGGTGAATTGAGAGGCATTCCTCCTAGTTTAGTCATGCATACTATTCCCCTGAAGGAGGGAAGTCAACCTATCCATGAGGCATATGCCTTTTGAGTTAAGGGATGGGTTATTCGAAGAGTTACAAAATTTACGTGAGGCTGGCATGATATTTTTCATGCAACACACAAAGTGGTGTTCGCTGGTGGTTATGAGGAAGAAGAAGAATAATCAAATTCGACTTTGCATTGATTTTAGAGAGCTCAACAAACAAACAACTAACGATTATTATTTGTTGCCATTCATTGATCAAATCTTAGATCAACTAGTAGGTAGGAGTATATACTCCTTTATGGATTGTTTTGCCGGCTACAATCAAATGGCCATTGCAGAGGACGACAAGTTAAAGATGACATTTGTAACCATGCTTAGAACATTTGTGTATCATGTCATGGCCTTTGGATTATGTAATGCACTAGATTCTTGGCAATGCATGCCTGACAAAAACTTCAGTGATATTTTCACATAAGAGCTAAAAGTTTTCATTGATGATCTGGGGGTACCTACCACTAGGGATAGATAGTTAATAATTTTGAGAAAATGTTTTGAGTGCTACATGTAGTTTTGCATTGCTCTAAATTTGAGGAAATGTGCCTTATGAAATATTGTTGGGCCATTATAGTTAGTTTAGCCCAAATTGCAACTGATCCAGAAAAGATTAAAGTCACTGTTGCTATGAGTCCACTGCGAAACCCCAAGGAAGTGCATAGATTCCCATCATTAGTCGGATATCACCAACAATTCATTAATGTCCTAGTTGAAAGAATGTTGGTGTTGACGAATTTATTATCCTTCAATTTTTTGTTTGTTTGGAGTGATATGTGCAAAATATCATTTGATGATGTGAAGAGGGAATTGCCTAAAGTGTCAATCATGAAAGCACCTAAAAGAGCTGAGTATTCTATGTGTTTTCGATAGCCACGATGTATAATATAAGCTATTGCTTAGCTCGGATATGGGATTAGAAATGGTAGCACCCAATCGCATTCGCCAATTTCAAATTGGGTGTGTCCAAAATTATTTATACATATATGGAAAAATTGTGCCTTGGGATGGTCTTTGCCACAAAGAAATTTAGGCACTATATTCTATATGAGAATATAGTATTTTATATAAAGATAGAAGGGCTGAGGTTAATATTAAAAATAAGTGGCAATAGCTTGATCGCCTAGCAAAGTGGCTAATCACTTTGCAAGAATTCAATTATGAGATTAAGAGTAAGCTGTCAAGATTGCAATGCATTATCTATGCACAGGAGAGACTAGAGCTACTCTGTCTAAGGTTGAGAAAAGAAAATTTAAATTGCAAGCCTTAAAGTTTACCTTAATTATAGGAACTCTATATCAATAACGGGTAGATGATATTTATCATCGATGTGTTATGTATGATGAAGTTCCATTCATCTTGGAAGAGTGTCATTACTCTGCTTGTGGAAGGCACTTTACTAGATGGTTGACTGCATAGAAAGCCTTAAGAGTCGAATATTGGTGGCTATCCATCTTCCAAAATGCATTTGCATATATAAAGAGATGCAATGTATGCTAGAGACATGATAGTAAATAGAGTCGAAAGTGGCCACTCGCTCCTATTATAAATTTATTACCGTTTGAGAAGTGGGGCATTGGCTTTGTAGGTCCAATTACCCCATCATCCTCTAAATAGAATAGGTATATCATAGTAGCGATTGACTATTTTATGAAATGGTGAGAAGTACGAGCAATGATGAAGGAAGATGCAAAGGAGACTGCTAGCTTCCTTCTTGAATAGATAATCTGTCAATTTGGTCCACCAAAAGAGTTGGTCTTGAACCGTGGAACTCATTTCTTGAATAAGGTGATCAAAAGCTTATCTTGGCAAATTAAGCATATTAAAATGACACCTTACAATTCCACAAGAAAATGGGCAAGTTAAAAGCACCAACAAGTAGCTTATGGAAATCCTTTCAAAGATCATTTAAAAAGGGCTTGTAGCCCATGACTCCCTATTTATACTATAGCCTAGGGAGGTTAAGGGGACCACATGTCACTACAAGAGAATGCCACATGGCATGACATACATGTTGACACATGGTGTGACATGGATACTGACACATAGCATACTGACATCAACAATTATATAAGCAATGATGCAAACATCTTCTAGAATCTTCATGGAACCAGGGGTTGTACCACCTTGCATATGAACCAAGGGTTGTTCTTGCTTGAGCGTCCATCAGAGTAATGGCTCATCGTAGTTCATATAAAAAAAGACCATCAAAATAGAACCATAGACACCCAAGCAATGGATGATCAAGTCATCATCAAGGTAAAAAGAGTATGGGTAACCTTCCTCCAGTGAGCAATGTAGAACTTCTATATCTCCCAAAAAGAGTACAATATCTAGACATGTCTTCAACCTAGAAGACGTGGTCATTGAAGAACAAGCTGTGAGTCAGATCATTGATTAATGCAGTCTGCAGAAATGCATGGAAGCAGTGGGCCAAGGGGTAGACTACATCCATTGTGCAGAGTTCTTACAGACTTTTCACAGGGACCATGGCATCGTTACTGTGTGAGAGGGGGAAGAGACTCACCAAGTACAGATTGTGCTAACCCCAGACTTGGTAGAAAGGGCCCTGGGATTGGCCAATCAGGTAGAACGGAGGCCAAAGAGAGACGTGTATGCCATGGTAGGAGTGGACAAGGTGAAGGTCCATACCAATGACATAATCAGCTTGGCATATATCCCTGATCCTAAGATTCAACTCTAAGCAAAAATGGTGCACGAGATTGGGATAAGAAATTATATGTGACTATATGGTCATACAACACGACATTCAAATGAGCTACTAGCCGCACCCCATTCAAATTAGTCTATGGAGGGGAGTGTGCATTACCCCTTGAGATCGAGTTACCTAAATAAGATTTGCAATCAACCATTCTCTAGGAGATGAAGTTGCACTTTTTGAATGCTTTACAATCTTAGCACATCTCGACAGCTTAAACTTTGAGTTTATTACATCAAGAAGTGGCCAAGTGTTGTATGAAACAGCTTCATGACATGAAAGTGAAGAAGTATGCCTTTAAAAAAGGAAAACTAGTCTTGTACTATGATGCACGTAGGAAGCATTTTCTTGGAAAATTAGAGCCTAAGTGGGATTGTCCCTATAGAATAATTAGAATAGATAAAAATAAGTCCATTGTACTATGAGCATATTTATAGGGGGTGAAAGTTAAGAATAAGGTTAATCTTAACAAGGTTATAAGGAGATGAATGCCTTGCAGGTTTATACCGTGTTGATTTGAAATGTGCAAGATAGGTTAAAATTAATTGATGGGGTGGCTAATCCCCTATTCGGAGCATCCATATGAGGAACACAAATACTATCGGGGAAGGCTTGTTTGGTGAAGCAAAGGATATAAGGTGATTGAGTAAGAAGACAAGACATTTGTTTGGGAAGTTAAGGTCTTTTGGCATCACTACTTGAGTATCTTGACAAGTATCCTTGTAGGTTTCAATGAAGAAGGTGGGATGGAGCATTTGGTTTACCCTCTAAATATGCTTAACTTTGATTATCATAGGTACAAATAGAGGCATTGATGATGGCCGACTGTGTAAACAGTTTATGGACCTATACATTGTATTTTGATAGAGTATCTAGGGGTCTCAATATGAAAGGGAGAATTGGGTTAGTCATTTGAGATCCTCGGTGTAGGGTCATGATGAAATTAGCCGCCTAACTTGGAGTAGGATTTACTAACAATATGGCAGAATATAAATCCTTGATAATGGGACTGAACATTACTAAGAGAGGCAGTATTCGCCAATTATTAGTAAAGGGGGATTCTCGATTGATATTGAATCAACTAAATAGGATGCATACGATACATGATCCCATCCTTTATGTGTATTATGGCACTGCTATAGATCTGCTCTTTGCTGAGTTTGACTGAGTGTCTTTTCAGTTGGTCCCATGACATTGGATTTGGTTTGTTGATTCATTAGTGAATTATGCTTATGAAGAAGACCACTTTTTCAACTATGGTCCTAACTTTGATATATCTCTTGATGATGAGATGGGACTTGGTCGATTATGGGGACTCTTATCTGAACATGCTTTATATGGAAGGTGGTGGCTAGTTTGGGTAATGCACAAAGTAGTCGAGACCCATGTACCATTATTATTCTTGATCCATAAGCTCATTATATGACATGTTATGTGTACGCCTCTTGCTATATGTAGGAGGTATGGATCATAATTTGATGCATCTAGTTTAGGGTTAGGAGCCCTATTTTCTCCTTGGAATGGACCATCTTGTTGCATGTCCAGTACACTCCAAGGGGGGATGTGGTATAAGCCGTATTGATTTATTACTTTAGGCCAAGAGGGTCAATTGTTTTGTATATAACTGTTTTATTTTGTTAGGCCAAGATGGCCATTTCTTTTGTAGTGAATTGATTTACTTCATTAGGCTAAGAGGGCCATGAGTCTAGTTAGTGTGGGTGCATTTGATGGGTTTTTCTTTTAGTGTTGCACTAAACACATTTGAAGAAGCACATGGAGGGAGCCAATTGCTGCATGGATGCTTCTTGTGGCTAGTCTAGGTGTTGTTTTTCCTTTCTGAGTTCTTTCTTCTTTAGCAAAATGTGTATATGTATTTGGGGTTGTTTCTTTTTTTGTTGTGGATTGACAATCAAGGCATGAAGTCCCATGACTAGATTAAGTATGTCTGGGGAGGTTTGAGCAGTTGTCCACCTCCTATGAAGACATTGTTGGGTAAATAAAGATTTGTTGTCTTAGAGGTGGTCCTAGTGACCCTGTCCTCCTAGCCTGCTAGGAAGTTGGTTCTAGAAATTCCTATTAGTTGTGAGGCAGCTATAGGGAGGCTTGCCAAATAAAAGAAAAAAATGATAAATGTGTCTAAAATACATATAATGCGGAGATGTGTAAAAATGGGTTTTGATTTCCAAAATAAAAACACAAATAGGGAAAATTAGTAGAGCATATGTTTATTACATGAAAGCCTAGTAGGTTCAAACCTAGGACTAATGCCTTGTCTTCTCGGGGGCAACATCTAGCCAAAAGAAAATAAGGATGGTTGGAGAGAAAATAAAAGTGAGAGAAAAAAAATCTAATGTCACCTCACGAGAGCTAGGTTCTTGGGTACCGAGATTGGACCTAAGGCCTATGTCCTATTCTCCTTGTGTCACAATATGCTTAGCTCCCTTCTTTTTACACGCCCAAGTACCAAATAATAAAGAATAGAGAATGAGAAAATTAGACTAAGAAGATGAAGATGATAGAAGTGACAAAGGGACTATTCCATTCTCACAATAAAGATTGAATGCACAAAAGATAAGTAAAGAACAATAGATGTGTGAGATAAAGCACAAATCTTCAAGAGAGGTATACTAGCATGCATGAGTAGAACCCTGAGGCCTAGAAATATGAGGCCCATGTTTTGATGTGGTTCCACCACCAAGAAGGCTATACTAGTAGCAACTGAGTGCTTGGCACTTCAATGACTAGGATGACTTAGTACTCAACAGACCTTGATATGTAGCTCAACAATCATGCCATGAATGTTGTTTTAAGATATGGTTAAATTTTAGTACTTCAAAAATTTTATATGTTTTTTATTGTAAGCATATATCTTGACACTTATTGTTTATTTGCTTTTGTAGGTTAATTCTTGTAAATCTATCACTTGAACAGTAAGAGAACGTGTTCATACTAAAGACTATCTTATCTTGAGTGTTAATATAAGAGAGAACATCACTTATGGATGTATGCCTTTGATTTAGGGATTGAAATTTAGATCTTTTGTAATACCTCATGATGGCATATCATGAAAGATAACAAATTCTCTAATGTATTTCTTTTAAGTTATCTCGAGTTTATTTTTGTGTAAATTCATTATATTCCTTTCCATGTAGATCTCAATAGAGCTTGATATTATACGATATTGCAATAAAGAGATGCACCCTTGCCAATTCAATAGAAGGGTACCATGACAATGTGAAGTAGTATGTTCCTTAAGCCTAGGAGGGGGGGAACACACACACACACACACACACACACACACACACACACACACACACACACACACACACACACACACACACACACACACACACACACACACACACACACACACACACACACACACACACACACACACACACACACACACACACACACACACACACACACACACACACACACACACACACACACACACACAAGGGGGGGCGAACGGTTGGGGGAGGGGGGATGTGGCTAACATTATTTTTCTTTACCAAAACATGACCAATTGGAAAACTTATCAAGGGATTTGAGGCTATTATGCCAAGACCATGAAATGAGCACGTCAATTATTATTTGCAAAGTGCTAAAGCAGGGGGATGGCCATATTTGTGGTCAGAGAGTTTACTACAAGCAAAATTGATCATGGAGCTTCTAATCAGGCTGCAAACAAGCGATATGAGTTTAGTGTTTCCTAAATGGACCTAGCATATGTATTAGATACTTAATACTTAGTCTCATTTTGTATAATATTATGCATGGTGATCACTTGGCAAATTATACAAATGATGACCTTCTTTAGTTTAGAGCCAAGATGGTGAAAAATCTCATCAATTGCACATCACATAGAAATACTTTGATACCACCTGCTTATGTGCCACCACCACCACCACCACACCCACAACCTAGAGATGTTAGAGGGCCTACACCCACATTTATCTAGCCTAATGCTATAGATTTAGATGGTGTGGATCAAATTTGCATAATAGAGATACGACAAATGACTTCAAGAGTTTGAATGCATCATTTTTGGATATAGAGAGAATGCAAAAATTATAGATAGGCCCAACCACATGCATGGTAGCCACAAAATTTTTCATTTAAATAAAAATTTTCCACTTGTATATAAAAACAAAAAATTGTAATCAAAGTACAAAATCATATTTGTAATGGAGATTCAAACTATCTTTGTATTACTTTTCATCACTTTTATCATTTTCGTATCTGTATTTCTTTCAAATAGATTGTGCCAAAGAGGAAAATATGTTTTATAGAATATCTCTACATGAAGTATTTCTCTCTTTTCTCTAAGGAACCTTGCATAAGGTTCACCATAATTAACATTTTTAATTTAAAAAATACATATATCTTAGTTAATCTAGCATAGTTGCAAATGACATATTTTGATTACCCAAAAACCATTGAGCTTGAATAGATACATAATAGGGACATTTAGATTCTCATTTGCCCTTACACTAAGCATCATTAAGATCTCATCCTCTAACCAAACCTCTAATATCATTATAGGATTGTGAGTGTCATCCTATAAGTTAATATAATTCATGAGCCATAGTCATAGCGATGCCAATTTTCGTCACATAAAAGATCCAAAGTGTCATCTTTGTTAGGTGTTACTTGTGTTGATGTCTTAAGAAACATTTATTGTGACACGTGGCTTATGCAATGGTGGGGAGCGATGCATCTTTCCAAAGCATCCCATAAACTATGCATTTGGCTCAAATATACCATAAGAAACACTTGCATTTAAAAAAAAAAATCATACCTAATCTCTTACACTCTCACTTTCTCTTTGTCTTTGACTTACTCTCTCCTCCTTACTCTCTCTCTCCCTCCCTACCTCTCTTCCCTCATTCATGCACTTCTCCTTTCTCTCTCTTTTTCCCTACCATATGGTCCCATGGTGTGATTGAGTATATTGATCACAACATATGGTCTTTGTGTGATTAGGGTTACCACCCTACCTTAGCATTGTTATCTCTCACATAGTTCTTTGGTGTGATTAGGGTTATCACCCTACCTTAGCACAACTATCTCTCACACAACTATTTATATTGTATTTCACATCAACCATACACTTCCCCTTTCAAACAACAAAAGCAAGAATGCATACTACTAAAATTTGTGGCCTAACAATGGGGAAATTCATCAGTTAAGTGTCATTTAATCTCCTCATTATGGCCATTTCTATAATTAGTTACTTATGCAACGTTTAAAGTGACATGTCACATATATGACAACGGCCATCTTTTATGCAACAACTACTAATGACCATCACTTAAGCAACGTTGGGTGGCTTTATTTATTAAATTGTTTCTCATAAATTACTCTAACTAATATGAGATAATAACCACAACTAACAATCACATTTGGCAAACTGATAAAAAAGAGAAAGAGAGGTGCCAATAACACCAAACATAACAAGAAAGAAGAGAAGGAACTAAATCAATAATTATTTAATATCCTCATCAGGCATTCTCTATCCCTTTTTTCTTCTCCACCCCCTTCAATTGACTAAGGGGATCACATTTTGGTGGAGATGGTGCTATTGAGATCACCACTTAGTTAAGCCATTCCAAGGTCACTGGAGCATGATAAGCCCATGTTCCAACAACTAAAACAGCCAACCTACATAGAACAAATGATAAATGTGATCGGTTTTATGCTCCATCATGTGAATGAAACCAATCACATACTCCTCGTATTTTAGCTTGAACTTCAATAGTAGGAAACAACATCCACATCAAATCCAAGGGTTCATCCTCACTCATTTGCAGTTATCTTATCATGGATAGATCACTTTGATAATGTAGCAAGCTACCATTCATGAACAAACACATAGAAGACAAAAGAAATTCACACACTTCTAGAAGGCTTAGTGGCAAGATGATATGTTCAACAAACCATATAACGACTATCACTTATTACGATAAAATACCCACATATAACAGGAAATACCCACATGTCGAGTACCATCTATTAAGATGCCAATGAGGAGGAGGTACCCAAGAGAAGTAGAAATCATCAATGATGCAGTCAAAGACATGTTGAGGAAAGGAGTAATAGAACCATTAAAGAGTTCATAAAAAATTGAACCTCAATTAGTGAAAAAGAAAAATGGTCAATATTGATTCTATGTTGATCACAAACCTCTAAAAAATGGTGCAATTAGGTATGTATACCCATTACCATGGCTCAATGACTTGTTGAATCAAGTAGGAAAGTGAAAGTATTTCACATCAATTGATCTCACAACAAGTTACTAACAAATACCATGAAGTCAAAAGGATGCCCCCAAGACAACATTTTAGTATACCATGGTCTTGTTTCAATTCAAAGTGATTCTCTATTGATAAAACAACCTACCAAGAACATTTCAAATGATGGGAAATAGCTTGTTCCAAGACCTCATTGAGAGGAAAGTAATAGTCATATACTTAGATGATATCTTAATCCATACATCAACATGGACACAACGTTTAGGTTGATGTTATCAGGGTACATAATTCAGCAAAAGGAATCCAAGTTGATCCAATCAAGATACTTGCCATAAAAAACTATAGTCCACCTACAATAATGAAACAATTACAATGATTTTTGGGTCTCATGGCAAGTTTGTTAAAATTCATTTCAAATGCACATCTAATTATGAGAAAACTATTAAAGGGTGAGAAATCACTAGAAAATATGAGGGGTATTCTAATGTCACGTTGCAAGGCTATTTGCAAATCGATACAATCATCGGAATAATTGTTGATATGTCTTGGTATGAGTAGTATAAATTGCAATAGACATAGCAACACAAATCCCAACGCTTCTAAAGAGACACATACAAGTGCTTATAGTGGCATTGACATGCACTTGTTTGCTAGGGGAAAGCCCTCAATAAGCTGACAAGGTCAACATACTAAGGATAGAGCTTGGGTCTGGATAAAACAACCCTAAGAGTATTTTGCATCAACATCGAAAAATCCTAGGACATAACTATCAACATCTCAACACAACAACTCAAGCAACTATTAGACTAGGAATACATCTAGCCAAATAATTCACCATGGGGAGCCTCGGTACTATTTCAAAAAAAGAAAGACGGAACACTCCACCTTTGTATCAATTACTGTGGATTAAACTAGGTGAGTAAAAAATGAGTTGCTTGACTGACTCCATGGAGCAAAGGTCTTTTCAAATATCAATCTCAGATCATGCTATTATCAAATAAGAATTAGGAAGGAAGATATCCCTAAAATTGGGTTAACAAATGCTCCTGCCACCTTCAACATGTTGATGCAAGACATTTTCCGACCCTACCTTGATGACTTCATCCTCGTCTTCTTTGATGATATTTTAACATATTCCAAGAATGAAGAAGACCATGGACCATAGCTATGAGTAGTTCTTGAAATAATGAGAGCCCACAAACTATATTATGCTAGAAAGAAGAAATGTGCCTTTTTCAAGAAGCAGATTGAATATTTAGGATTCATAGTATTGGTAGATGGCATTTCAGTGGATCTTGCCAAGGTCCAAGATGTACAAGATTGGACACCCCCAACAATGGTCAAGGAAGTGTGAAGCTTTCTAGGGCTAACGGGTTGGTATAGAGTCTTCAACTATGCCTCAATCGCCGCGCCTCTCACCGACCTTCTCAAAAAGTAGGTCTCCATTACATGGACGTCTATCAAATAATCTAGCTTTGAGAAGCTTAAGCAGAGTTTGGTAATTGCTCCTATCTTAAGGCTACCCGACCTAAGCAAAGAATTTGAAGTCATAACTGACGCAAGCTCTCTTTCTTTGGGTTGCATGCTTATGCAAGAAGGACATCCAATAGCCTATGCTTTAAGTAAATTAAAGATCCACAAAAGAAACTATGCCACATATGACCTAGAATTACTTTCTGTAATTCATGCCTTTAAATTATAGAGACATTATCTACTTGGTAATAAGTTTTCTCTAGTCACTAATCATAAAAGCCTAAAGTGGATTTTTACTCAACTAGATCTCAATATGAGACAATGTCGATGGATTGAGACCTTGTAGGAATTTGACTTTGAAATCAAGTATAGATCAGGCAAGGAGAATGTGATTGCAAATACCCTAAGCCGTAAATCATTCCTTAATGCTCTAATCCTAGAGGAACCCTCTAGGGGTGGAACTCTTGCTACAATGATTTTTATGCCCAGTAACCCTCTCATAGAAATGGCTAAAGAAGAGGCATTGAAGGATCAAGCTATCAGAGATTGTTAAGAGAAATTTTTGTTAAGGTTTCAAATCCAAAATTCAAGACTAAGTATCAAGCTTTTTCCATAAACGAGGAGTGTGCCTATTACATGACAAGACTATGCATTCCTACAAGTCAGGAAGTCAAAAAGAAAATACTTTGGAAAGCTCACGAGTCTCCATTTTTGGGTTATCTTGGCTATGCTAAGACTCTTAATAAAGTCAGAAGAAGCTTTTATTGAGAAAGACTCAAGGGTGATGTACTCAAGTATGTCACCGAACGCCTAAACTGCCAATGAATTAAGGATGAACAAGTCAAATTGCCAAGAAATCTCCAGCCACTTGATATCCCTCAAATGAAATGGGAGTATATCAGCATGGACTTCATAGATGGATTCCCCCTAGGCCGAGGAGGATATAACTCCATAATGGTAGTCCTTGATATGCCAACAAAAGTTACAAAGCTTATTCTTGTAAAAACCAATTATAAGGCTTCTGATATCGCCAGGCTTTTCATCAAGGAAATTTTTAGGTTACATGGATTACCTCAGAGAATCATCAGCGACTATGATTCTCTCTTCACCTCAAACTTTTGAAAGAGTTTATTGGAAGCTCTAAGAACCCAACTCTGGTTCAATATTGCTTACCATCCCCAGCAAGTTATTGAAGATATATTGAGAGCTTATTGTAGTAGGGAACCCAAATGGTGGATTCAATACCTACCCTTAGTTAAATTCACCTACAATGCATCATACCATCAAAGTATTCAAATGACTCCTTCTCAGGCACTATATGGGCAAGATTGTCTTATACCATTAAATTTTTCTGATCCTACCCTACGAGTAGAAGCATCTAGGAAAATGTTGGAAGAAATGGATTAGCAAGTAAAGACTATAAGTCAAGATATTCAAGCCACCAAGGATCGACAAAAGGCATATATCGATCAACGAAGGCGACATGGTTTTCATACAAGTTTGTCCAAAGAAAAGTTCCTTATCTTTGGGGGAATTCAAGAAGCTAAGTCCCACATATTGTGGGCCATATAAGGTGCTAAAGTGTCTAGGACCAAATGCCTACAAGCTGCAACTCCCTAATAACTTGAAAGTACATAATGTATTTCATGTCAGTCTATTGAAAGCTTATGTTCCCAACCCTAGACCGTGTACTTAACGACCAAAAAATTGTGATGCCAAGTGAAAGATTCCTGAACTTCAACCAAAAAAGATACTTGACATGCGGAAGAAGACTCTAAGAAGCAAGACCCTTAGAGAATATCTCGTCCAGTGGAAAGACTATCCTGAAGAGGATGCCATCTGGGTTGACCAAAAGTCATTATGTAACCAATATCTCTAGTTTCATTCGAGATGGGGACATCTCGATTCCTCTAAGGGAAAGAGGATGTGATATTCCGACTTTATTTTCAATCTTCCCGACTTCTCGCCAATTAGACTTGAAGTATTCTAAATCATTAAATAGAGAAAGTCTCAAGCAAAATGGTCTGAGGTTCGTAACCCGACATTTTCCTGGATTGATAGGGAATGTAGCCATCTGTCACACGAAAGTCACCACACGAACACAAGTCACAGGACATAAGTCAAAAGTAACCAAACCCATTGAAAACTTAGCAATGTAGGGCAAGTTTTAAAGCTTTAAGCTTTAGAAGAAAATGACAATGAATAGGTCCCCCCTAATTTAAAAAAAACAGCCCCTCATGCTCCGCAATTTGGAGATCCAGATTGTTAAAGCAAAAGCCTAAATTCTCCTCTTGAATTACAACAGATAACTCCAGCAATGTCCCCCTCTTCTATCAGTTTGATGAGAGGATTGGATTGAAGCAAGATCATTTGACAGCCAGGCGAATTTGTCATGACATCTCTGGCAGCCTCTCTAGACTTCAAATATCAAATCGCTAGTATCAAATTGCATCTTGGAAGCTTCTAGATTGCTTATTTGCCAAGATATCCTCCATAAAGAGCTCTTCTTTCTTGGCTACAAACCTTCTTCTTCAATTTAGCTATAAATATGAGGCATGAGGAATCGTTGGGGGACAGCTTGAGCAAGAGAGGAGAGGCCATTCTCAGAAGTATAGAGCAAGAGGAAGTGGGGCAAGAGAAGTGTGAGGACGAGAATTCTTGGCAGGAAGACAAGGAGGATACTTCGCAAGCTCTTGGAATCGAATCCTCCATCTCTTCTATCCTACTTCCCCTGTGGAACCAAGACTCTTCTCGATTTTTCCTAAATTCCTAGTGATTGCCAACCCCCATCAATCAAATTTCCATTAGTCCAATTGCGACAGCCCCAAACTCTCTTGCCAAAAATCCCCTCTGCAATCTCGCAATTAAAGACCATGGCTCCGAAGAAGAAAGTTATGAAGGTTGCGGAGGCAGGAGCTGCCAATAACACTGCGGACATGATTATTACAAATAGAATGATGAGTACCGGGATTATGAACGAATTTGCGAATATCATCAACCAAGCATTCATCATGGATCCCCAGGTACTATATTTTTATAATAATGGCAACTAGCATGCCATTATCCCATGAATTGGCAACAAAAGCTGCATTCATAAAAATAAGATTTTATTCATTATTGCATATAATCTTTTAAAGGAATTCTTAATCGCGAATTCTAAGGGGCAACTTGGGTTTGTATAAGATGGACCTAAGCAAGTACAAGGAAGGTTTCATGTCCCTAAAAGACTTATATTTTTTATTTGTATTGATCTAACGAAACCTCTGATGGATAATCACAGACGCAAATTATTGGTATATAAAAGACCTTGTGATGGAATTGTCGAAATAATAATTTTCATAATAAAACTAAATGACATTTTTTAATTGTGGGCAAAGACCCACGAAACTCCAAGGAAATTATTCTCACAAGAACAGAATTCTTGTTTAGTCCAAACTAGATCTCGAGGAAGGGGAAATCTGAGAAGACTATTGGAAGATATTGTTGCTTACGCTAAGTTTTATCTTGATATTATTTTTGGAAAGAAAAGATTTGTCTTGGAAATAAATATGTTAAAAGTTTATATTTGACGCATTCAATTTAAGATGTTCGTGATTGTAAGTTAGGTACTAACTTTTCCTAAAATCATTTGGCTAAAAAATGGATGACCGAGTACAGATGCCGCGATTGACGCAGTATTCCGGTATGCATAGAAGGCTAATGGACTGAGGTGGTGTTCTTGATGGTGCTAAACCTCCCTATGGCCAACGTGAATAAAACCTAATCTAAGGGGTTTTCTTTTTTTGTTTCGCGTTAGTGGGAATAGACTAATCATGACACGAAAGGTCTTGTCATAGGGAACTCTAGTCGACACGAGGAGGTGAGGATACCAAGGGGCTTTGGTCATAAAATCCTTAGGCTCTTACAAATTGCCAACTACCCTTCGAATTTCAGACAGTATCCTGAAAGTTCCAATACTAGTTGAGGAATTGAACTTTGAAAGAATAATACCTTCGGGTTAACACCATTCTAGTTAGAACATGAAACACTGGAAAAAGTTATTTTTTCTTAAAGGAAGCTATTGAGAAGGGATTGCTTTACTTTGTTTTTGTGTCGTGAATTAAAGGCGTGTAACGAATTTGCATCATGAGATAATTCAAAGAAGCTTTTTTTATATGTTGAACCTAAGGTGGTAGGTAATTAGGTAATTAAAAATACTCTCTGAGAAAAGCAGGAAAATGTGGTCTGGACGGATCTAGACCTATGGTTGGGTGGTCTTGGTAAGCTGAGAGCTTTCCTAAGAGGGAATAAAAATCACATTTTTGATGGACCATTAGAGATAAGAAAACATGACTCGTAGAAGGGATCAAAGTGCCATACTTCCCTTCGTTTCCCATTCTCTTTGAACCTAGCGCAACGTAAGCCCGTTTCAGTTAGCAATTTCTATAAGGGATGGAATCTCAAACCGTCGACACTAGACAACCATTAGTAGTTGATTTGACCAAAAAGACTCATGTCGATCCTCGTGGGAACTGTCGGAACTTGCACTGTAGGGTAGACTCAAGCGAGCCTAGTTAGCAAACTCCGAGGGTTTTCATCGAAATCTCGGATGGTGTTTTCTAGGAAATCTCTTGATGGGCTACTAAGAACATACCGCCAAGGAAAGCTTGGGTGGGCACGTTACATATTGCCTTTGCGCTTTGCTATCTTTTCATTTTTTTAATGAAACTTTGACTAACCAACCTATCTGCAAACAAGAAGGAGGCAAAGGAAATAACACCACTGAGGTCCTTCCTATGAGGAATAGAAATGTCCTTTAATTTTTTTTGTTTACTTATGCTGACTACTAGTAGCTGGCTCAACTCATAGGTCCTACAATTATGATATCTTTATCAACATGTGGTTGAAATTGGCACCCGATTTTTATAATTTGAAAACTCTTAAAGGCATTCCTCTTTGAATTGTAGGCTATGAAAACTCTTTAGTCTATTACAACTATACAAAATTTACACAGCAAAGCAAACAAAATCTGAGCAAGGAGTAGGGAATACATAGCAAATATGAAAAGAATAGTAACTACTTTAACTTCAAATGAATTCATACAAAGATGGCTCTACACCCATGTGCTTCCACTGTGAAGCTTAGGTGGTGATCTAGACAAATGATAGATGAAGATGTTAAGGCTAGTTGGAAGAACTTTGATTGGGTGAAAGATAGATTGAAGATGGCTTGGGAGGGGTCTTCCTTTTATAGCTTGCAAATATGGTCTAGTTAGCCTATTTGGTTATATTATGAACCTTTCCTAGTCAGCTAAGGAATATTCTCTTTACCATTGAGCCAAAAATGTGCTACCCTTGAAGCCCTATCAGTAGGGGGGCCACTGCACCCCTTAAAAACCCCCTAGCTAGGGGCTGCTTCTGTGTCTCCCAGTCCTCAAAATAGGGGATTTGAATAACTTCTATGCTTCACAACTCAGTGCATTATGCATTGAGTTACTATCAACATAACTACTCTATCTCCCAAAGGCCAGATCCACAAAAGTTACATTTTTTTCATCTAGTCACATAGACATCATCTAACATACAAGTCATGATCCAATAAATGTCCCCAAACTCACACATGCTTCTACTCATAATGGTAGCCTTATGACTTAGAGCATTGTTCAACATTGGTGGCACCTTATGAGGGTGGGCCATTAAGCATATCCAACATCCCCCTTCAATGTCCATCCACAAGTGGACTATGTCCTCAGCCTAATACTTAGTGTCTAAAGATGAATTCAAAGTAGATCCTTCATAGGAGATTTGGTGAAGGTATCTACTCCATTATCCTCTCATGGACAATAGACAAGTTGTACTATCCCATCCTTAATCAAGTCACGGACAGAGTGATATTGGATCTCAATGTGTTTGGTATATGTATGAAAAACTAAATTTTTGGAAATGGTGATGCAACTTTAATTGTCACATCTTTGCAGTGTTGAATCTTCAATCTGTACTCCCATATCTCATATGATCATTCTTAACCATAGTGCCTTACATGCACCAAAATAAGCTACCTTGTACTCTACTTTGGTAGAAGACAATGCCACGATTCGTGAACCCAAAGAGAAATAATATCCAAAATTTGATTTCCTAGAATCACTATCACCTACCCAATCTAAGTCACAATTCCCCAAAAGAGAACTTCTCGAACCTTATGTGATGCCATAGTCAACAACTACCTTCAAATAAATGAGCATCCCCATTCCAACTTTCTAATGACTTTTCGGTGTTTTGTTTGAGAACATGCTCAAAATACCACCTAGTGTTACACAAATAGATGATATTGTCAACAAACCTCTTATACCTCACTAAATTATGCCAATGCTAATGTTTCCTCAATGGATAACTTCACATTGGCCTCCATAGGTGTAGCTATCTTGTTACAATCAATCATGCCAAATGCTTTCAAGATCTCCCATGCATTCTTCTTCTAAGAGATGAAAATTCTACCAAGCTCTTACCAGACTTTAATCCCCAAACAATAGTGCAACAAGCCAAAGATCTCCCATGCATACTTCTTTTGAGAGATGAAAATTCTACCAGGCTCTTATCAGACTTTAATCCCCAAACAATAGTGCAACAAGCCAAAGATTTCCCATGCATACTTCTTCTAAGAGATGAAAATTCTACTAGGCTCTTACCAGACTTTAATCCCCAAATAATAGTGTGACAAGCAAAAGTGTGCCATTTCAAACTCAGAGCTCAAAGCCTTTCGAGTCTTACGGATCATATCTGGCTAAAAGAAAGGCTTGATGATACAAAAAAAGAGCCAGTTTAAGTTCCATCTTCTTGGTACACATACTAAGAGTCCTTTGGAATTTTGGAGAGAATTTCTTGGGGGAAAATGAATTTTAATATGTAACTGAAAGTATTCTTTAGAGTGCACTACCATTCTAATAAATGTGGGACCACCTCATGTGAAAGCGATGGTGTCACTATTGGGTGAAGTGGTCAAGTGCTCTAATTTGAACTCATGTGCCACACACACACACACACACACACACACACACACACACACACACACACACACACACACACACACACACACACACACACACACACACACACACACACACACACACACACACACACACACACACACACACACACACACACACACACACACACACACACACACACACACACACACACGTGTCACATTGGACATCCCACTTTCGATGTGCCTATTTTTGTTGACTCTGTTGCATTGTCCTCACACTAGCTCTACTACATTGTTTTTACTCTTAGAGCTCTAGAGGCCATTACAAGGCTGGTAGGAAAATTGTAGGCACTCTTTCCTATTGTGCTATGCCATGAGGACCTCAAGGAGCAAGGCTTCTACCAACCGAGCCTCACCAAAGCCCACATCAAAGAGTAATAAGGGCATGTCAAAATCCCCCCAAAGCATAAACAAGGATTCGACACCATCACCAAAAGCTTAGGTGCAATACAAAAGCACTCCCAATACAAGGGAAATTGCTAAGTATTGCAAGTTGATTGAGCTTTGGCTCTGAGTGAACCTTTGTCCTCTTTGATGATGAGGAGACCAAGTCTATCAACCAGAAAGCCAAGAGGTCAATAGAGAGGATGATCAATCTAGCTTTCACTTTGCATGCAAGTATGCATGTAGTCCCTAATTAATCTCGTTGGTTAGTGAATGTGGGCTGTTTTCTAGCTATTGCATGCACATGTTATATCTTACCTAAGACTGGTGTCTGGTTTAATAGAAGATTGTGCAAATGCTATGATTGTTAAAAGTTCTATGCAACTTTGCATTCATGAATAGTTTACAAATGATTTAAATCATATGTTAATTTTAATTATTAAGTACTTTTGCATGCTGTGAAATTCTAGATATACATGACCAAATTAGGCATATTGTTAATTTACATGTTGTTTAAGTGCAACTAAGTATGTAAGAGTGTATGCAATCTACTATAGATGTTATTTTCTTATTCTATAAAACCATGCATACTGTAAAATGTGATTATGTGACATGCATATAGTACCAAAATTGGTACCAATGTTGGTATTGTGAGTCACCACTTTGAATATATGACACCAAAAATACATTATGCCAATAAACTGTTAACTTTCAGTAAGTAATTGTTTTGCATATACAAAGTACAAATATGCACTTTCTTAGAAAGAATGGAGAAGGTATTTCTAATTGCTTTTTATCTTTTCAAAATTTAGGTAAAAACAAAATGGAAGAATATCCTCAACAAACAAAATTTTGCTTTACAATAGAGGACCTACATGAAGAGTATGGATTGAGTCTTAAAGGCAAGCTTCCAAAGGATCTTAGTGATGATGATCTGCCTCTAGACCTATGGTTGACAGTCTTCAAGTACAAGTACCAAAAGAATTCAAAGATCTACTTGAATCATTAGCATTTGCATTTGGTCGACGATTGTAGAATTTTAATTATAAAGTTTATCAAGACCCCCTTCATGTCATCAATTAACTAGCAACTTTGCACGACACTATGCTTATGAAAGATGAAATGCATGCACACAGGGTAATAGAGCTAAAGAATGACACTTTGTTGGTGTATGAAGATAAAGAGGGTATGGCAAATAGGATCATGGAGGATATTGTTTCATTAGAAGTGCACCTTCTTTAGTTGGCACACAAAACCCCTCTCAATGATGAAGAGATAAGGGAGCTGGAGACTAAATTGGGAGCAAATCAATTATTGTTGTGGCGACATGGAGTTAATAAAGACATTCAAAGGCTTCAAGTAGAGGTTTAGTAAGAGTATGTATTCTATCCAAGGACTTTGTTATGGTGGTTATGAAATTGGCTTGTACTGGTGGCATTTTTAGGGTTTAGGGTACTTCTTGGTACATGTCATCTTGTACTACTTGGTGGGTTGTAGCACTAGTTCATAGACAAATTTGAACTTGCTAAGGGTTTGGTAGTGTAGCCAATTCTGGTATGGAGAAAGGTTTTGGCTTTGCTTGTGGTTTTGGTAGTTTTGATAATGCTACTAGCTTTGATAATTTGGATTCTTCTTACTATTTTTGTAGTGTTTACAGTTTCGTATCCTTGTTTATTCTCAAAGTGTTGGTAGATTTGGTTGCTATGGTAGTTCTATTAGTCATGAAAGTCCTTTGATTGTGGTAGTTTCAGTAGTTTTTGTGGTATAATTGCCTATAGTAGTTTTTTTTTTTGGTTTTTTAGTACTTTTGTTGAGTTTTTTATTGATGTTTGGCACTTTCTAATGTTTTGAAACTCTTTGTGCCATTTGATATTTTGGTACTTGTTGGTACTCTCTAACACTCTTTGCTAGTTTTGGTGTTCCTTGATATTCTTTGGTGCTTTTGGTATTGTTTTGAATCTCTTTGTGATGTTTGATATTTTTGATACTCCTTGATACTATCCATTACTCTTTGCAAGTTTTTGGTGCTCTTTGATATTCTTTGGTAGATTGTTTTGAAAATCCTTATGCTAGGCTCTTTTGGTACTTTTCTATACTTTTTGGCTTATGGTATTTATTGATGCTTCTTCCACTTCATTTGTACTCATTCATAGGTATGAAACTTTGGGTGCTCTTGGTGTTGTTGGGTAATTCTTTGTACTCCCAATTGTATGCTTGTTTAGGGTATTTATTTTAGTACTAATTAGTCCTATTTAAATCTCTTTGATACTATTGGGTACTTTTTAGTACTTATTGCTACTTCTTTCACTTTGTTAAATTAATGTTAGGGTACTTCTAGTACTTTGGATTACTATCTTTTGTTATTTAGTATATCATACTTTTGACACTTTCTAGTAGTGTTTGTTGTTACTTCTTATGGTACTGTCTGATTGGCAGGTATGAAACTTGAGATGTTAGGGGTTCATATGTCTAATCCTTTGATATGCTTTTGTAGAAAGGCTATGAAAAGTTTCAAACTAAGTGCGTAGAAGGCTAGCTCCAATTTAGCTTTGTCAATAAGCTCATTGCAAATGTGAAGAATGGAACGACGTTCACCTTGTTGCCCCCAAGGCCTCATATTGTGGATAATACCATGCATGTCTTTGGGTCTTTTACTACTTGTGGGGAGGCTTTGAAGTCCCCTTATGTTGTCAATAGCTTGATGCTTTCCTACCAACATTGGTACCATTGTTTATGCTTTACTGTTCTTTTGCAAACAAGTGACACTTGTCTTAAGTTTGATTGTACTACTATTATCCCTATGAAGACAAAGGCCTAGATCATTGGGCAAGCTACTTTGAAGAGTATGTGGACTATGTTTAGCATGAAATTGGTTTTACTGTTCTTTTGCAAACAAGTGACACTTGTCTTAAGTTTGATTGTACTACTATTATCCCTATGAAGACAAAGGCCTAGATCATTGGGCAAGCTACTTTGAAGAGTATGTGGACTATGTTTAGCATGAAATTGGTTTTCTATGTTGATTGTGTCATTTGATCAAAGCTTGTGTTTCCTTTCTCTATGTGTGTGTGGCTACAAAAAGTGTTGTTGAGGATATCAAACAGAAGATGTTCAACAAGGGAGTGAAGGAATGCCATGGTCCTACCAAGTCAATTGCAAGTAATATGTGTGGTAGGATGATGCTTACAAGGATGTATAGGATGCCCTCCAAGACTTGGGTGCTAGTACCATGGATGGAAAAGGGAGTGAGCCAAGGCTGGAGGGTGTGGACAATGTGGTGGATACCTCAAGCATTGCTAATTTGGGAGGATAGGTCAAAGTGCCAAGAAGGAGATGCTAAGACTAATATGCAAGACATGATAGGATAGAAAGCAAATCTAGGAGATACAATCCCTGAGACCATAGAGTTGGATGGAGAGCTACCAAGTGTAGGTGACAAGGCTGAGGAAGCCACTACTAGTGATGAGGTAATGTGTGATGATGAGGCTCATGCTACTGATCCCAAGGTGTGGCTAATGCAAAGGCTACTGCTACCAAGGCTACCAATGTGTGTGCTATTGATGCAAAGCCTAGAGATGCAAGGGCTTGTGATGTTAAGAATATTGATGAGAAGGGAAAGTACGCTAAGAACATGAAGGAAGGGGAGGATGATGCAAAGCACAGATGGAGAAAGAAGGCCGATAGGAAAGGAGATAAACCCAAGAAGGCAAGTAGCATGATACATGCCAGTAAGGGGGAAACTACTATAGGGTATACTATTGAGACCATAAGTGTAGAGGGAGATACGTCTATGGGGGATGTAACTTCTTGGGTGGACTTAAATGCAAGTGACTACATTGATTCAACCACTTTGTAAGAGCTTTTTTGTATCAAGCCAAAGAAGCACCCCATAGTTCATGGTC